>NW_005187407.1:7440183-7506073 GCF_000239375.1 Pundamilia nyererei
AGGATGATGTGGACAAAATACTCATTTGCCTAATAATTCTGCACTCCCTGTATAGCCGGCTACCACGTAAAATTCTGCACACTTCCTGTTTCTTCTTCAGTTTATTTTGTGAAGATGTCCTAATTAGTACTTCTGTACTTTCATTTGTCATTTGTTTAGAATACTGTATGTGTTTGTTGATGACAGAGACAGTGAGTCCCTCGTCTTGAAGGAAGTAAATGTGGAAGTGCATATATTTGTTTAACCTCTGCTATTTTGCACCACACAACAAAACTGTTTATGTGCACTCAGTGATTCCTTTACATCAGTTAAAGACGACGCATATGCAGCATCCGCACATTTTGCAGTTCTTTGAAACTGTTTTCTCGTTTGTATGTTGTGTTCTCCACATCTGTGTTTCGTTCTCCGTATTTGAACCACACAAGGAATATTTTTATCATGCACATCACAGTTCACGATGCTGCTCTTTAACATAAAAAGGTAAACCACATGGTTTTGTTATTGCTTATTAATTTTGTGTTTCAACCCGTTCCGTTATTTGAATCAGAGTATCAAACTCATGGGCAACTGTTAACTGCAAGACTGAAACTCCAGCAGACTTAATTAAAACAACTTAAGGAGATTGTAGAAAATTGAGTTGTCTAAAATCACATTGTGACATCTTCTGGCATTATTATGGCGCTAATGTAATGATTTGTTCCTTAAGCACTTGTGGATCAGACTAAGGCTACAGGTTAGATTAAGTCCCTGGAGGTGATGATGATGATAATGATATGACTACTGTATTAGCTTAGGCTGGTTCCGGCCTGTCTGGTCTTGAATGTGCCTTAGAGCCCCCATCCTGATTACTGTTGGATTAGGTTCTTAGTATGAAAAATGGCTCTTTAATTCATCATGCAATCAACCAACCATATAATTTAAATACTTCTAAGGGAATTAGTGTAATGTTATGATAATTGCTATACAATTCAGTACAATAATTTTTCCCCTGGTCAAAATTACTCAATTTTTCACAATAAATGTGGTCGATGTGAAGAATTTAATTGGTTTATAAATATTTTAAAATAATAAGTAATCGGAGAAAGGTTGTTGGCATTTTTCATTGGAAATGCAAAAATGTATCTGTTCAACATTAACTCTAACAAACCATAAATATGGAAGAAAATTTTCTTTTTCTTTTCTTTTTCTTGAAATTGAAAACGATGAGCAAATTTGTAAATACCCCAAGGTCCTGTATTGCAACTGCATAGATGAGGTGGGAGAAAAACACATGTTGGAGTGAAAGCTGGAGGTGAAGGAAGTCAAGATTTCCATTTCCTGTTTTCTTTGTGTGTTATACATCCAGGTCATCACCCCGTTTGCAACATAACCTTTGTGCTTTGCCTCATAGCGGGGCTGAGTGTCTAAAGGTATTGTGTGCAAGATGGTGAACACACACACACGACTGATATTTTTTGTATTTGTACTTCTAGTAGCCTTCGTGTATATGTGTTCATGTGTATAGCGGGGGCAGGGGCATTGCTTTCACAGCCCATCACCTTCACTTCCACACCCAATTTGTCATGAGTGTCACGCGTCAGGGTGAAAGCTGAGGGAGTCACCACAAGAAAATGGCTGCTTCCACATCACAAATGGGAAAAGAGAAGGGGCAGTGGCTCGGGAAAGGTGGCAGAGGTGTTGCAATGTGGCCAAAGCAAGACAGTGAGAATGGAAAAAAACTAATAAATGTATAACACACCGCTGCCCTCTCCTCTGATTGTGTGAAAGCACATGGCGACAACTCAGCATCCACCATCAGTAACCCGAAAGTAGTTTTCCCCGGTGTTGTGCAGTGGCAATGCTAAGTGAGTGGGTGTGGTATATGACATGGCTGCCAAGGTTCTGACTCTGACTGATGAGCTGTGCGGTTGGTACTGGGCATCTATAAACATCTGCCTTGCTTTTGAGTGACAGGTCATTAGCAGTTTAATCAGATTCTAGGGTAAGTGCTGGTTTTGATTATTGGCTCGTTGTAGCCCCTCCCCGACTCTGCATGTAATTATTGCTTTTGATGGCGTCTCCCGTATTTTGGTTTTCTCTGAATTCTGCCAGGCAACGTGCTCCATATACATCAATGCAAACTGTGAAACATGCGCTCCATGTGTGGCAAATAATTTGAAAATTATTGCCAGACACAAGGTGAAAATGCACTCCAAAGAGCCACGTGACAGAACTGGATGCTTGAGCTGTCTTTTCACCTCCAGGTGTGCATTTTCATGACTTTTGTGTTGGCCAAAGCTGAGTAGCTTGAAAAGCCATTACAGGGGGGTAAGACTTGTAGCTAGAGGATTATAGACTGTTGAGGTCTCTGTGTTCATCTCATGCTAGAAACTATCAGTGACATCTTCACCTGCTCAAATCCCAGAGCATTACTCCCTCAACCGACTGACCCGTCTGTAGAATAAGGAAAGTAACACAGACATAGATGCCACAAAGCTAATGATTAAAACAAAAACATGCATGGCTTTGTTGCGCCAGTATTTACCATTAAATGCTTAATTTTTTTATCATCATATTTTAGCATTTCAGTGACATTTTGATATTTTATGTGTTGAAATGTATATATTATTAAGTTTGGCATGTATTATTATTTTTTATTTAAGTTCTAATAAAAAAAATAAAACTCTTGAGAGTAAAAATCTCTTATACAACAGGGTCCTGGCCACGAAGGACGGCAGTACAATCATACAGTAATAATGCAGTAATGATACATTAATAGCAACAACACATATAAATCCATACATCGGTTAAGCACAGGAAAAGAAAAAAAAAACAAGTGAATAAAAAAATAAAACACATAAACAATCAAAATGTATGAACCTGAGTGTCATTAAAGTATCAATACCTTAGTCAAGTAAATGTTTGATGCTAGAAAGGTAATAATATGCAAGCAAAGAGCACTGAAGTAATTAGGCATTGCCTTAAATTCATTACTGTAAGTGAGACCGATTTCTATCTTACAAGTAATAAGAACAACAGCAAATTTTGCTCTTGGAAGTTTATTTATTATTTGTTATGAGAAGTGTGAGGATTTTATAGCAGGGTCTCAGTCTGACCAAATCCCTATCTGTAATTGGTGGCTACATTTAAGCAATTACAAACTTCAATAGACACATAAAGTGAAACAAAATAAATACAAAAAAACCCCACCACAACAGTTTTAGCTAAATTAGACATTATTTAGACATAACAAAAGCGTCTTTTACTGTAGTCACGTCAAAGCTACCTACTCATACTCAAAGTAATTTGGCCTAATGTGAAGTAGTGACAATCAGTCTCTCATGGACGTGTATATGGCTGCTGACTGCTGTTAATCGATGATAAATACATATGTCTGGCAGGAAATCTGTGTAGTTATTTTCAGATAGCAAATGACAAACACAAGAAGGAGATGTGCAACCCCTGTTGTCTAACATTTGGTCACTGACATCAAACATGCCTTATTTTTAATTGTAAGTAAGATAGTTAACCAATTAGCACGGACACTTGTTCTGATATTAAACAGCTCATTGCTGTTTTTGTGATACACTTAGAATAATTATCACTTTTGCAAGTGGCCTTCATATATGCCCTTAGAAAACATATGACGTTAGAAAATGTACATTTATGTATGCATACTCTGTTAATGTATAACAGTTATACATTAACAGTGTTAACAAAGTTACCGCATTCATTCTGACCCCTAGACCTACATTAATTTCCTGATACCCCATAAAATGTATATATATGAACAGAAACTGTGCAACAACCAGTTAAATAACATGACAGATGGAGTGAAGGCTATTTTTAAGACCTTTTTCAGCAGATGACTTAATTTGCAAAGGGAAAGCTGGTCTCCCTCTGACATGCTACCTCTGTCTCTTTTTCTCTCCCGATCCCTCCCTCCTTCCCTTCTTCTCTCCTCTTTGGACTGTACCGTGACCTTCACTGACGCTCCACCTGCAGGAAGCCATGTTTGATTCTCTGTCCGCCGAGGCGCCTGCTTGACAGCAGAATGGTGTCATAGGACTGAGTGGAGGAATTTCTCTTTCTCTGTCATCATTAAGGGGCTTCCCCCTATGGTGAGGGGGATGAAAAGTACGATTTAATGTTCTCTGGAGAGTGGCAGCAGAAGAAAAGCTCAAAGCCCTGCATGCTGTTTTCTGAGTGGGTCACTCCAGCCCTTGCAGCGAATGGGATGTCCCTGAGGAATTTGCCATAGACTGCCCTGAAAGGATGGGGATTAAGACCCTTTTAAGGATGGAAATGTAACAAAAGGAGCACTTTTATGATGTAGCAGCATAAAATGAGGGGGTCCATTGTGTAACTGATTGCAAAAGATCTTTGAAACGGGCGGCCCTGCACTGCATGCTCGCCTGGCCCAGTGGGCTTTAACGGCTTGTACAAAATGACTTGTCTACATTAGGGACAGAGTGGCTTTCGTTTAGGAGGGAATGTAAAAGATTATTGGTTTGTTTCTATTTTCACACTTTGCTCCTCCCTCTTTCTCCCTCTCTATCATTCACTCTGTCCTCTCTGTCTGCTAGCAACGTTGGCCTCAAATGCGTCAGAGTCCCACTGAAAGATGGGTAATTTAGAGCGAGAGAGAAGGTAATTAGCATGCCCTCAGGCGTGGCTAAGCTAGAATAGGAGGCACTAGCATAGTTTAGATGTGAATGGGACACACCGTGCTTGGTTTTGAGCCAATGGCGAACAGATGCTTTGACTCCACTCAAAGGAAAAGCCAGTCCTGCTAGAGAAAGAAGACGCCGAGGCAATGCCACCATGCAAGCAAATATGATTGTACCTTTGAGTGTTGTAAAATGCCTTAATATGTTTTGTTTTACACGAGAAAAAAAAACAAGCATGTATTTTATTTCTGATTATTGTGATTGAATCATGGGTAAAGACCAGCTTTGAAGTAAACAAATACATACAGGCGTTCTGTTTGGCACATATCTACCCTGACTTTGAATGTGTTGTGTTTTTATGCTGCACTTTAGTTGGCCACAGTTTAAGTGATTCGCAAGGGAGCAACACGTAGGCACCTGCTATGCATAATACTCACACAAACACACATCATTTACGTCACTTATCTCTATTAAATGTACAGTCTATATCTGCGTTTAAATGAGCAGCCTGTTCGGACAGTAAATTAAAACTTGCTCTTTGAGTAGCAGTAGGCACATGAGAGGCCAGTGAACACTAGAGGGGGAGCTTACCCATGATGCAGCCTGAGCCGGTCTTACAGAGGGAGCTGTTCTCATGGCCCCACAACATTGACGCCTTTTGTCACCCCTCCATACTTACGTCTCTCCCTCTTCTAGCACAGGCAGCGGGACCAGAGGTCAAGGGTCGAGATGAGCGGCGGCCTTTTTGCCGTTCTCCAAGAAATGAAAGCAGTAGTGTTTGTGTTTGCGAATGTGCACACTGGGGCATGAAGAGAAAAATGTAAAAGTAGTCCAAAGGTCTATTTATATGGTTATATATCCAGGTAAATCAATGTAAAAACCCTTTCAGATGTGATATTGAAAACATAATTTTCTAAAGCGCATGCATCTGTTGGGCTTTTAAGTATGTGGGTTTAGCAATGGCCTTGTTTGCACAGATAGTTGTGAACAGAGGTGTCTGTGAAGACGGGGGTGGACTGGCTGCTGAGTTGGTGAGCAGGGGGAGAGAAGTTTCGGAGGCCTCACACTGTGATAGGAGCTCTTAAAAGGCCTCTGGAGGGAGTGTAATATCAAGAGCAGGATTATTCCCCAATCCCTCTTTTCCTCCCCCTCCCTCTTTTCCTCCCCCCCTCTCCACTCTCTTTAGCTGACCCTCATCACCTCCTCCCTCACTCGCCACATCATTTAAATGTCTATAGAGTAATTGAATGAATTATCATAAAATTTTGACAAATTCATTGACTCGGCGGGGTGAGCGAGCCAAACGTTTCCTTCCATTTGCTTCTAATAAGACATGACATTTGAGATTAGTTTATGTGCTGGTTAGACATTTTGCCTTTTCCCTAGGTTCCAGAAACAAAAGGCCAATAAACGTATAAGGGGGGGAAAAAAAATCTGAAATGCAACACAGGCTGCAGACTGTTAAAAGAGATTGTGGCAGCTACAGCCTGAAACGTGGCATTTATCCATTCTGTACTCCTACATATTTAAAGTGGGCTAAATTCTTTTTTAAACTTGTTTTGAAGATATGCTTCTCAAACCAGAACCAGTAGCAGGAGAAGTGAAAAAGGAACTGTTGTGGGGGATGGAATTTAGCGCTGCACAGACTGTTTTCTTTGACCTCAGTGTTCCCACATCAAAGGGCCTCCCCAGCCCACTTCCCTCGACGCAAGCTGAAAAGAGGTCTTTAGTGTGGAGGCTTGCGCGTCTGTGTATATGTGTGTGAATGTGTTGCTCCGAGACCTTCAGGCTGACTTATTTGCTGCCAATATGTGATGGCAATACCAGGTTCTCAGGCGTCTTATGAAACCCTCTGTGCTTAGAAAGGGAGTTACGAGGGTAATAATATTTAGTGCATTTTTTTTTCTTTATAAATTTGAGGTTTCTCTTGCAATTACAAGTAGCAATTACAGTTGTAGGTTTTCAAAAGGGGCACATGCTCACTATTCTTCTTTAAACACACTGCGGGTTAACTGAAGTGTGAGTCTGGAGGTTAGAAAGCAACGAGGCGCATTTGGAAGAGCTCCATGTTTTCCTCTTGCTGGTCACAGCTGTGTGTCCTCTGATTTTGATGAGGGCAAACAAAGTTAAATCTGCTGAGTGTGTGGGTCACGAGCACAGGGTGCTGAATCCCTGCACCACAGAAACTCAGGACAACACACACAGTCTCAAAAATGCACACGTTGACGCTAGAGAACCACCAGTATATACTCTGCTGCATTCTGCCTGCAGCACAAGTAGCAGAGTATACATTGTAGATGAGCAGACGGTGTTGAGGGAGCTAGTCGGGGAAAATATATTGCTGGAAAGTTAATGAACAGTGACCCAATAGTTTCCTATTTTCTGTTGAACCCTAACAAGCTTAATGCATAGGTGTATATTTGTGTGGAAAAAATATTAAACAAAATACCAATATCACATTTTTTTCCTCCCCTCAAATTAGTGTCAGCCACAATGACCTAAAACCAAAAACCCAGAGTTATAGTACTTACTGTTAGAGCTCTTTGTTCCATTGTGCCAGTTCACATCTGCCAAATGTGACTCACACAGGCTTATATCTATATATGCAAACACGTTCTATGCACTGACATTAGTATTTTACAGTTACACCAAATGTAAATTAAACACAACTTGCCTAACCCTGCTCCCCCCAATAAAATCCTCTCCTGTTCCAAAACATGCACGCTCTCCCCTCCACCGACCGCGCAAATGCACACATGCAGACATACACAGGGCTCCTACTACTCCTGCTGAGTGAAAAATGTGTATTTGCTGACAGGCAGAGAGAGGGCCGCCACTGTGTACCCCATCCGGCTGGCAAACGGCTCGATACATCACGGTGCTCCCCTCTCTTCTGGCCGTGGCTCCACTCCCAGGCCAAATTGAGCATGTTATTCTCTGCTCACATCTGATTTCCCCCAGCCACCCAGCGACTGAGATTTCTCTTCTACAATGGAGCAACAGAGAGACAGGCAAAGAGAGAGAGAGAGGGAAAGGGAGGCTGGTAGAGCGACTCCGGACACACGTTCCTGCACACGCATGCACGGTGAAACCGACAAAGAAAGCCACGCGCCCTTATAGCGAGTGTGGACACACACCCCTCACTCAATCACTCACTCACACAAACACGCACACACGCACACTCTCTGACCTCTGTGCTTGCCACCACAAGGCTGCCACTGATCTTCAAATACAGCAGAGCATCAATCAGATCGTGACTGCCTTTTAGTGTCATTTTTCTTCTCTCCCCTGGCTTTTTGTCCTCATCCTCTCATCCCTTTCTTTCTGCTCCTTGAGTATTCTTACAGGCATTTGCTCTTTCTGGCTGAGCCTGCAGAGCATAGGTCATATTCAGTTTATCTCTCCTCTCCCCCTCACATATCAAGACTGTAAAATATCCCAAAGAGATAGAGCTGGATAATGTATGTAAATCCAAATTGTTGTAACTCAGGCACTTATTTATTCCACTTTTTTATGGAAATCTTTTTTGATTTTCCCCTCTCTCTTATCCTAACGGCCCTGCCTCAAAGTCACTGCGCATCATAAACTTGGATGATACATAAATGCTTTTTCTCAAAGGCGATAACTCGTGATAGCGAGCTTCTGAGAGCGCAAAACATATAAAATAATCAGTTTTGTAAAATGTACGTTTTTTTTCCAGCAAATACTGCACATCATTTGAAATTTACTTTGTTTCTCACTGTTTTTGTGCAGTATTTATACATCCCTCTCCTATTCTTCTGTTGTAATAACTAATACTCACAAAATTGAAATGCATATGCCCTACGCAGCGTTTCGGCTGTTTAAATGTTGAGTCCTTCGTTATAATTTGTGGTCTTGCTTTTTTCAACAACTCAATAATGCTCACATTCAGAGCCCAATTAAGTGTGACTGTGTTTATTTTTAGCTTTATGGCAAATGAATTAAACTTCTCAGTGGAAGACTATTAGACATTCCCTGGCAGCAGCAGCCTGCCAGCCAGCCAGCTTGCTGCTTTGGGAACGTCAGTGCACTGAACACTCACCCCGCAGAGCACATAATCGTGTTTACTTGGTTGAGGTCCCAAAATAAGTGTTATCTTAATTAATAAACAAATTACAAAATAATATAAAAAATCGTCGGCATAGAAGTTCATCAATTATGAGGATTAGCTAGGCAAGAAGCATGTAATCTACACAGAGACATTTATAGGGCAACGATTATGCCACCTTCCCTATAAGCCTTTATTGTGATGAAATTTGGAGCAATAAAGCACCTTCCCTTTTCCCCAGACAAATCCTGTACTCCTCCTCAAAATCAAAAGGTGAAGCATTTAGCAGTCCGCCTCTAATGGGTAAAGCCGTGTGACGAATGAATTGCCCTACACATATCCAGTGGCGCTAAAGAGGGTGGAAAGTCATACTGGGCGAGTTAGAGAGATTAAGCTATTACATGTGGTAATATATTTTCAATGAAAATTTCCACATGAACTCCACCGCAATCATGCATCTTATCGTATACAGCGTTGGGATATATTGCAACATAAATTACTTATAGCTGTATCCTGCTAAGAAGATTTCTGTTCCCCCTTCACATTTATATATATTTTTTTGTCTTTACACGAGCTGAACACAAGCTGCTAATTATGTACATGAAAGTGAAGTTCAGACTGAAAAGCAGCATTGTCTCATTTGGCATTCTGAGTCCTGTTTTACGTCTCTCCCAACATTTTATTTCTAGTAATCTGCTGATAGAACCTATGGATTATAACCAGCAGAGCATCATAAGTAGGTTTCTGGCTCTCTTACCTGAGAATTTGCAATAGACCCCCTCATCTCACTTGCAGAGTCGGGGGTGCGGGGGGTACATGGATAGGATGCACAGGGAAAGGAAATCTCCATGTCTTTCCTTTGATATGTATATTTCCAAACACTTTCCAAAGCGGATATTTTTTCCCCTCCCCTCGCCGAATGCCACTCTCTTTTACCCGTTACAGTAGTCCTTTTTATTGAGGATCAGTTTGTGTTCTCACATCTTCCTTCTGCACAAGAGTAGACACATCTAATATAGCTTTGATATGCTTTAGACTGGCATTTTCCTCTCTGCTCGCAGTTGTGTTAGTCTTTCCAGTCTTTCATACTAGAAATATAAACAAGGTGATTCATTGCCATCTCTTTAATTCAGGGATGATAGTTGTATCCATGGCTGCACTTGTCTGAAAGTATTTATTTATTTTTGAACTTTATTGGTCTCTGGCATTGTAGTCTAGGTTTAGTTGACATTCAGCTTTAAACATCTTCTTTTCATGTCTCAGTGTCCAGGTGTCAGGAGGTCTAAATGTACCTTCTTTTATGTGATAATGCTCGCTTTTATGTTCTCAATTACCTGACATTAGTATTTCCATCCCTGCTGGGGTTGATTAACAGTTGTCGGCCTGCCATCCATCACTGTCCCCTGGGCAGTCTGCAGTTGCCACAGAGTGATGAGCAAACCTTTTAAAAAAAACTTGTTGTAAATGTCAACAAAACAACTGTGTGTCCATGTTTCCACTTTTTTAAATTAATGAACTTATACTAACATTTTAAACTAAAAAGAATGGATTACATCAAACACAACAGCAATGCTCAGACTTTCATTTTGATGTCAATATACACCTGTAAAGTTTTGTCACCGTATCTTGCGCTATATGTTGTCACATTGATAAAATCTCCTCACCGACAGACAAACATATAAACGACTGCCAAAGCACTCAACACAAGCTCTGTGTTAATTGCTGCTACAGTAGGTACCTCTAGGACACACACACATTCACATCAAGATAAAAAAAACAAACAAATATACCATCCAAGCCATTTGACAAACTAAGGACATTATCAGTCTAATTTTTGGGCACTCCTATTAAGTGAATTTAGGTAAAATTTCTTTGTCCAAAACTCCACGACTATCCAAGCACATACATGCACATTACTCAGATGCTGGACTTCACCCATCTTCTCTTTCAGCCTCCGTTTTGATGCTAACTACACTTCTGTAAAGTTTCATCGTGCCTCGTTGCAGTGCTGTCACACTGACAAAATGTGTCAGCCATGCAGGCAGAGAGACAGATATGCAACCACCTACCAAAGTCCTCAAAACCGCAGTAGCGGCTGCTATGCTGGGTTTCTCGAGGTCTTCATTTTGCCCGTGATGACACCCAGAGACAGACAGACAGACAGACTCACAGGGTGAAAACAATACCAGCCACGCTGTCACAATAATGAGACTTGTTACCATAGGTGTTCCAATCCCGGGATTGTATTAGGGACTACTCTCAGATAATTTAGGATTCCTATAGTCCCCCTCAGCAGGGATTAATTTTGAATTATTTATGCTCTTATACGCCCAAAGAGCTGAGGCATTTTAGTAGGTGTCGGATTCTCACTCACAGACGGGGCTAATGTGCGGACTAGCAGGGGAACTGATGGCACTTCCTTGTTATTTAAAGTCTGGCTTTTATATTCTACTCATTCCCTTTGGGAATAGAGGGGCAAAAGATGAAAACAGTATGTCTCTTAAAATAGAAATATACAGTTCACACAGTGATTGGGTGAAACCCAACAGAGCGCTGTGAAGGAAGTAGAACATGTACAAAGTTTGGAGTTGGGGTAAGAGTGTGGGCCTTGCTTTACTGGGGGGTCAGTTTCTCTCTGCCTAGGATGACAGAGCATCTTCGATGGGGTGACTGTGAAATATTGCTGACAACGCAAAGTGTTTGACCCTCCTTTATTAAGCAAAGAGAGTGTGGAGTGTTTTATTTGTGGAATCCATGTCAAGAGTCAGATCTTTATTAATCATGTTTTTGTTTTTGTTTTTGCACAAATGAAAATGGATGGACGTTTTGAACCCCTAAAATGAGAGGTGCTTTAGGTTAATAGTAGCTTATATTTTGCACAATTTGTACAGTCAGTCATTTCTAATATCATTAGGGAAATTAGGTGTGTGGTGATTTATTTGTTTATTCATTTAATAAATCATTTAAACCCATTCTGAATCTTAAGCATGCTAGGTGGAAGACGAATAGCTGGCTCGCTGTGCCCTTATAAACAGGAAGCCACATAAATCAGGTAATAAACTTACAACATGTTTTGCATAGCGCTAATTACTAGTGTTTTTAATTTGTCCGGTTCAGGCAGGGTTCTGTTGCCATGTGTCACATCTCATTGCTCTCTGGTGAGTAATGAATGATGGGATTCAGCCTAATTCATGTTATGGATATTCCCCTGCTTTGTTCTCTCCGTGTCTGCTAATTAAATTTCCTGTGCTGGAGTAAGGTTATTTTAAATACAGAGAAATGTTTGTAAATTGTTTTTGTATGAATGTTTTTTTTCTCAGTATGCTTATTTTTAAGTGAATCGGGTCAACATAAACAAACTGTAGCTTTTATATAATACCTGCTGGTTGTTTTTGTTTTATCATCATACAGTAAAAACACACAAAAAGAGACACACACGTACACACTGCAGTGTCAGTCCTGCAACCCTTATAACTCAAGCCAGGCTCTGTAATTGTGTTGGCAGCGGTATTGTCCTTGCCATAGGATCACTGCTACTATTGTACAGAAAAGGTCCCCTTTCTCGCTCCTCAACAATGTCTAATAAATCCTGGGGTGGGGGAACATTGATGCTGGGCACTGACTGTGACACAAAAGAGGGGAATTTGGGAAGAGGCTGCGGAGGATAATGAACAGTATTTTAACTCGGCAGTTTAACCTCCAAGCCTGTCAGGACTGACCTTTCGCCAACCCCGGCAAGAGACTTGATTTCTTCTGTTTCTCTGTTTTTCTTCCCCTACTTCTCCTTCACTCCCGTCTCACTCTCTCTTCTCCTGGCCCTTCCCTCGCCTTCCCCTCTCTTTTATTCTTCTGCTGACAGAGAAAGTATACTGAAGTAGGAGAGGGTGTGTATGTGTGTGTGTCTGTGTGTGTATGTGTGTGCGCGTAGGGGTTGGTGGGCGAGGTGGGGAGGGCTGGGTGGGGATGTGTAAGAAGTGTCAGTCCCAGACATTTACATGAAAAGCAGTTAGTAGTTGAAAGGCGAGCTGTTTCACAATCTGCCTGTACATTTTCTTTTTTCTCACCCTCTCTCTCCGGCTAAGTCTCTCTCCATCTCTTTTATTGCCGTGGTCCCTGCCTAGCGAATTGATGTGAGAGCAGAGGCAACCCCCACACGTCTACAGCAGACTGGGAGGTGTTATTGACTCTCATTGAGACCTACATGACCCTAATGCAGTATGACCTTTATACAACCTTTTGCTTCACCTGAGGTTGACCTTGAAAGAATGTGGCTCTGTGCATTTATGTTGGCTATTATTATTGCTCACCACCTCGTGGTTTTTTTCCCCCCTTTCATTTGCCCAACCTGTCCTTCTTAGTCACTTCTCATGGTTTTTCTCTCTTTTTGTGTTTTTTTTTCTTCCTTTTCTCTCTCTCGCTCTCTCTCTCCCCCTCTCTCTCTCTCTCCCTCTCTCCCTCTCTCTCTGTTACACAGCAGAGGGTAGGAAGTGTAAATCAAGCGGGACCATTTTCTTTAGCAGGGCCCTGATTAGTGCTGATGATGTTTCCAAAGAGGTGAAGGGGACAACTCAGAGGCCACCGCAGCTGCTCTCCCCTATTCACTGTGTGCAGATTTATGTCCCCCCCCCTCCTCTCCTTTTTCCCCTCTTTCTCCACCACTCCTGCTCTCTTTCCTACCACTTTTTCAACATTATCAATATCGATTGGGCTGTGCACTTAGAACCCCTCTTTAACAATTGGCTCCTGCCGTTGATATAGGCATTAATGGTGAGTGCTTGCAGAGAAAGAGAGAGAAAGAGAGGGAGGGTGAGAGTGATTTAAAACAGTTTGAAAGATTTATGTAATTTCACATGAATAACGCACAGATGTCATGGTAGGAGATTTCACTGAAAGAGTTTCATCATTCTAATAGTTATCCATATGCGTCTGAGTTCACATCATCATACCGTCTTATCTGTGGGTAAATGTTTGTGTTTTATAGATATTTCATGGGAAGCTGAGATGAGGTCATAGTTGCAGTGCTTTGGCTTCTGCTGCTAGACCTGCCCTGATGTCTTGACCCTCCCCATTTGATTTATGATCATAGAGTCCGCCAGAGCTTGATGGGCTTCAATCCATTCCCCTCAATCAATTACTGAACTTGACAGTGGTAGGAACAGGTGGGAAATAGCGACTTTGTTTAAAATAACCAGCTAACTTTATTATCTTTTCTTTGTGATTGGAACAATTTACTTCTGCTTCTACAGAACTATTACATAGTTAACAAAATGTGTGTGTGTGTGTGGGGGGGGGGGGGTGTATTTCCATAGAGTTGCATTTCTGTAGTGATAACTGCAGCAAATGCATGGTTAATCTCATCAGTGGCCCATGCTAATCCAGTTTGAATACAGATTTTGTTTGAGCCTAAAAACAGCCCATAGCTTCTCCTTTTCCCTGAGAAATCAATAAGTGAACACTTTTGTCTCATGATGATACATTATTCCAAACAAATGAAGCAAGGTGTAAAAACAAGAGGCAGATCTGATTGAAAAATAATAGATTTTAATTTTCACAGGCAGCAAGTAAAATTAGTTGTTCCACTGCAACCCCCCCCCCTTTTATGGTATAAATAATTATGCATGGGTTACTAATTTGAAGACACTGCATACTAAGTATACAAATCCTCTTTCCTCCCCCTGCTCCAGGGTTCAGCAGGAATAACACATGACCGCGAAACAAAGGCAACATCAAGCTCATAAAATTTACATAGCAAATGACCTGAAGAAGAGGCTCAATAAATATTCTGATCTTATCACCTCTAAGTACTGCAAGACGACTAGAGAGCAGCCAATGAAAACACCCTCGTTAATCTTCCATACCCTCAGATAAACTTTTTACAGGAAACCATCTTTCCAGCAACTCTGCAGGGGTCGGGACAAGGGCGCCTTCTCCCTAACTTGATAGATTTTTTTTCTGGGAGATCTCCGACTTTTGTTCAGACAGCTACACACACTGACCTTGGACTCAGACTCAATTTGGCTTTTTTGTTCCTTTTTTTTTTTTTTTTTTTTGGCCTTACTTTTTGTGATCTGAGAGACAGCAATTAAATTAATGTCTGTTTTTGATTCTGTATTTGATCTGAGCTACAAAGGGGAATGCGGGGGTATGCTGCACGCTGTTTGCATTTGCTTGTGTCTGTGTGCAGCTGTGCTTGCATACATAGTTGGTGTCGCTATCCTAAAACCTTTTGCTCGTCCCTTGATTTCTCCTAAAGCTCTTTATGCAAAGTGAAGAGATGGAGCTTTGTACAAGTTTGAATGTTGTCGGAGGAAAACACCGTGTGAGAGATGAAGAAGGGATCAATCAGCCTTACTCTTCTCACCTGCCATGTGTGTCATGTGTCTTTTGGCCTGTTTTCTTATGTACTGCAGGTAGATAAAATGCATAATCCCCCTCATTTGATTCAGGTGCATGTTCTGTCAACCTGGCATATGGATAAAAGTGATGGTTCTCTGTGTCTGTGTTTTCCAAATTAGTACGCGTAGCCCACTGAATAAACAAAATCTGCCCTCCACATTAAAACTGGAAGACTCTTAAGCATTGTTTAACATTGCACATTTCATATTATTCTTTTTTTATTTATTAAAAGAACAACCTGTAATCTATAAACACAATGGCTTAGACTAGACAGCACTGAGTATAAACATTAATTAACAAGACAGCATAAGATGGGAAAGTTCTGATTGATTTCAGTCTAGATGTTTTTTAATCATTCAGAGGTGGACTCCCTAGTATGTTTTGGATCATGGTTATGCTGCATAGCCCAAATGAGCCTAACCTTCAGAGCATGAACTGATGTTGGGTCAGTCTCCTTCAGTAGTTTTCTGGTAAAGAGCAGAATCCATGGTTACATCAGTTACAGTATGTCGCCCAGGTCCTGAAGCAGCAAAACAGACTCAGACCATCAAACCACCACCCAAAAGTCAAATGTGAGACGAACATTTTGGTTCTTTTTTGTTAGAAGTGG
Organism: Pundamilia nyererei; assembly: GCF_000239375.1. Classification (NCBI taxonomy): domain Eukaryota; kingdom Metazoa; phylum Chordata; class Actinopteri; order Cichliformes; family Cichlidae; genus Pundamilia; species Pundamilia nyererei. Next base: position 7,455,908 of record NW_005187407.1, read on the forward strand.
TTGTTCATCTACATAGGGCCTCATTTCACATAGGGCCAGGTAGTTATTTCTTTCCTTTAATCATCGAAATAATCAATTAAAAACGAAATGTTGCATTTAGCCAGGTCCCTTTATCTAATATTCAAATTTGCTTGATGATTTGAAACATTCAAGTGTGGCAAATATTCAACAAAGAATATTTGTTGAATATTCAGGAATCAGGAAGGGGGCAAAGACTTTTTCACCGCAATGCACTTTATCATTGAGTGTTTTGTTTCAGCTGTGCAGTGTCTAATTTGTTCATCGCTGACCTTCCTAAACGAGGGGTATCAAGTTCCATGCAAAATAAATCGCAGTGGATTTTAAAAACTCCAAATATATTCTGCTATTTGTCCACGTCGCTCCCTATTTCCATCCTCCTGGTCATTAGATTCATTGTTCCACTCAAGGCCCATAGGTTTAAACTAGCTAAAATTGTCCTCCTATGAGAATACCACACTCTTATCCAAGGCATCCTGCAGCAAGGACAAAATCAACACAAGGAAACAGTGTCACCACTCCCTGTATTAAAGAACAGGGGCATCTGATGCCCTAGTTTCCTTTTTGTGGTGTACTTCTATATATCTATACAAGCTTCCATCTCCTTCTTGTTCTGAGAGGTGTGCTTGTTGCTCGAAGAACTGTTTGATATCTCACTTTGCTTTTAACATTGGGAAATGCAGAGTCACGTGTCCATGTTGAGTTAGTGTGTGTTTGAGACAGCTCCAGATGAATGGGGGGGGGGACCAGACCGTCAGTGTACTGTGGACGCATCAGGTCGCTCAGTGTGCATGAAATATGTCAGTCGTCGATGTGGCGCAAGGGCTCAGCAACACACACACACTCTCCTGAAGGCTAGAGCATAAATCACAATTATTGAAGCCAGAGAACACTGACTGGCCCAATCGCGCAATGCAACACAGAGCAGCGTTGGGAACTTCTCCAAATAAGTTTTTCTCCCCTTGCTACCCTTGCTGAATGACACTCCCAGAATAGGGATTCCTGTGGGCCCCTGGTAGCCAAACGAGACAGGACAGGAACACAAAGTTTGTGTTTTTTCAGGGCACATCCACATCCTTACTGTTAGCACAGAGAAGAGAAAATAGGAGGGCGGTGCAGGCTTTTGCACTGAGCCAGTGACCTGGGTAATTAGGAGAATGTGTATGTGTTGGGGTGTCTGTGGGCGTATTTGTATGTTCAACCATGTGTTTGACTCTCCTGTCTCCCCTCCCTGTTGGGTGAGACGGACAGGTATTTGTCGCTACTAGCGAGCGATTAAGCTCCCGTTTCCTTTCCTGTTTTTAACATGTCATGAGCTGTTGGATTAAAGCATTAACATGTGACTGTCAGGGAAAGAGGCAGACAGGTAGAAGTGAAATATGACAAGTAGAGAGAAATGTTAGAGAGCACATCACTGCTCAGATAACACAAACTGTAAAAAAAACAGTTGCGTACAGTTTAGTAAAAAAAAACAAAACACACACATAGTCATTGTTTCTTTCCTGTCTGTGTCTTGAAGATATGATTTGGACTGACATTGGCTCCAGACTTCCTTACACAACTCTGATGAGTAGGCTGACCTCGTCTCAGACTGACCTTGCCTGACCTCGTGTCCTCCAAGCCCCCTTAAAGACAAAGCTTCATTAAGAAGTAGATGGCCCAGGGGCAGTCATTGTTGTACAGTGTGTGTATATGTGTGTGCACAAGTAGACATTTGTGGTTGACTGTTGTCTCTGTCTAACTCCCCCAGTGGTTTCACGACAGTATTATGTTCTTTTCAACATGTGCAGAATACAGTGCTGCAGAGCTGCACAGGCTGTAGTGTAAATGAGCAGAGCCGCATTCACATCACAGCTCGTGTTGCCGAGCTTGAGATTTATTTGCCAGTGTGAACATTTCTTAAACGAACTTGCTTCTCACTAGTTTCAAATTAGTTTCCATTTATAGATGACAGGTAGACTTAAATATAGCATTGAGAAAGGCTTTGCTCCAATTATTTACTGCAGACAACAGACTCTTAAAATAGTACTCCTTAGAATGGCAAAAAAGGGACTACTTTTCATAGAGCTCATCACCATTATAAGACTTGAGCAAAGTCAAATAATATATATGTATTCAAAGAGCTATGTATGCATTACAAAATGCACGGGCTGTTGAATGGCACTTTTGTCCCCCAAGGCTTTGGCTAATATGCTGTAAGATGTTGATTTAAGGAAAATATGGGACGATCAGCAGTGTAATCATGGAGCTGCACCAAGTGGAGCAAGGAATAAAATACAACATGCTACCTGGATTTGCATTTTTAATGTGGAAAACTTCACTTTCTAAGCATTGGAGGTAACCGCATTCACTAGTAATGTCTCCCATGAATTATTCTTTGCCTTTTAACTGTTGGGTTTATTACATACATATTTAGCCCTTTGGAGGGACAAAGGGCACAGAAATTATTATAATCATTGTTACAATATGTCTGTGGCAGTTGTTTTTTTTAAATTCTACAGAAAAAAACGCCACTATTTTGCAACATTATTTTACCCTTCCTGTTCACTACACACAATAAACACTGTATGAGTGAAGCTTCAAATAAACCCACAATTGCCGATTTAATTTAGCCTCCTTTCGGTGGCTTTGAGAATTTGCTTATCTCCCTAACGTTAATATTTTCACAGCACTGCTGAAATGAAGCTAATTTCGTTACTCATTAGGGAAGAAATATTACCTACATCACACTAAAAAACTCCATAGAAATTAGAAGATGTGTCAAACTTGCGTGCATGTGCTCTAAGACGAATATTGTGAACTTTTTCCTATATTGACACCTGCCTGCTAGATCAATGGCAGGCAGTCCAACAGGTAGACAGAATGAAGGAAACCCTGTGTTGTTAGTTCTCTTGACATAATAAGTTCCCCGGGGTACTTCCTAAGACTTTGTTGTGGCTGCTTTCCTCCCAGTAAGGAACTTTGAGGAGATAAGGGAAGGGAAGAACAGAGGAGAGAAAAGAAAGGCTGATGAGAGAAGGGGAGAACTGGGACACACTGCATATCTGTATTAATGATGAAAACTCAATGGATGAAGAGTTTTAAATAAAAGAAGCTTTTATTCAACAAGTAGTCATTAAATTTTAGGTATTTGGCTTATCTCAGTAGGGCAGTTGTGAGTCTTGCAGAGCATATTCCAAACAATAACACGGTTTACGCTTTGTTGAAAATGTGCTTTAACACCTATTTTAAAGCATTTCTGCCATCGCCTATGCGTTCAGTCAAAAGAAGAAAAAAAAAACATCCACTGAAACGTACTTTCTCGGTCATAGACTGACTCTATATGAGGTGTAGAAGAAAGCAGATACATGGCTGTATGAAATAAGTGCTACGTGCTTGTTGAAGTTGGAAAAACTCTTCACTTGTGGTCTTTTTTTTATGTCACTTGTTATTGGCCCTAAAAAGCTGCCTAAATCTGAAATATGATTGAGGGGCTTATAAGTTATTTATTTGCAGGGTTAGGGTTAGGGTTAGCATAATACAGTTAATTATCAGCTCATTTAACATGTAATTATGAAGATAAAAAAATAACCTTTGTACAGTGTGAATACATTGATTGATTTTACCTACTTTGATGTAATATCATCCATCAGACGTTATTTTGTTCTTACATACTTGACATGTACATATGATACACAAGTTTTGATCACTTATACCATGCCATAATTCATGAAAGAAAGGACGAAGGGCTTGACAAAAGGAGGAGTGATATTTAGAGTAATGGGATGCACTGCAGGTGTAGCCTACCTTCTGCTTGTAATAAATGGTGTCCGGCCCCTTAAAGACAATTCTATTACCTCCCCAGTCATGTGCAATCAGTCTCTGTCAGGGAAATGGATATGCACACGTGTTACCAAATCGGTAGCCAAGGCCCTATCAATACAGGCTGATCTCAAGATTTATGCCACTGCTTTGGTGGCTAGTGGCTAGTACACATTTCTGACAGAATCACAGCCAAGTCCTTCACTTAAGATCCGAGTACATACAGCCCAATCTAAGTGAATGGATGATTTTCAGGGGAATGCGGTATTAATGTGTCGTCCGTGTTTACTCTGTCCTTACAGTATACTTACCAACTGTAAACGATGTCTGCATTTCAAACAAAATTGTTTGTTGAAGGACTTTTTCAAACCTGTTTTCATCCAAAGACAAGAGTTTGCTGCAATATTTTTTACCACTGTGAACTTGCGTGGGACCGCTGGGACTCGTTATTTTCTCGTGGAGTCAACGTATCCTCCTAAATGCTCTAGTCTCCAGTTCTTCACAGAGGTAGCAGCATTTACAGACACGCATCACTTGCACGATTAAAACCCTGAGATGCCTCTTTTTTCAGTCCAGGGCCGCTTGGTGTTTACTGGCACGAGAAGCACATGGCTTGAATTTTTTTCTGTATTATCCTCCGTTTCATTTTATTTCTTTTTTTTTTCTCGGCTTTTTTTAAACTGTTTCCTTTTTTCTTTTGCCATTTTGTGTTTGCCCCGCGAGCATGAAACCAAAGTCAATGAGAACCAGTGGTGTATGGGTCTCAGCAGGGTGAGGAAATCAGACCCTCTATGAGTGTCACATGTGGGGCTGGTTAAATCGGGTCTGACCCAAATGTACACATTCATGCGCACTTTCGTAGAAGGAGGCCTCTGAACAGTGGTGCCTTTTTGTAAACTCATATTAACCATTCAGTACTTCTGTTAAAATAGACCATATATATATATATATATATATATACACACACTAACGTGCTAATGATGTCATGATGCTATGCAGGGAAGCAACCAGTCTGATCTATCCTGCCAGATCGTCTTTTTTGTTAATGCTTTTTCTGCGCATTTGTGTCTGGATGCATTTTACTGACATACCTTTATGTCCAAAATATTGCTGTAAATCTTCATGCCCACCTACGACCAGAATTTTTTTCCTCTGAGGTGCACCTGATACATTTCTCCTCTCTTGTGACTGTCCAAATATTTGAGTGGGAGAGACATTTAAGAGAGACCTTGAGAAGAGCACAATAACCCTCCACTTATGTCTCCAGTAGACGGAAAGAAATAAAAGAAAAATGAAAAAAAAAAAAAGCTTTCTCAGGCAGGGGCCAGAACATCTGGAGCACAGGAAAGCACCTAAAGCTGCCCTGATTAAAATCACACTTTTTTTTTCTCCCAAGCCGTGACAAAATGACACTTAAAAACAGCCAGGCTTAGAGTAACATACTCACATATTAAAATAATACAACTTAAGTCCCTCTTTTTATTAGATAAGGGAAGGCACAGATGTAATTCGGCTCAGATTCAGCTAAGGCTGCGATGTCTGTTTGGGCTCCGTGTTACACGCCAGCTTTGTTTTCTTCTCCCCTCTTTAACTAATTTGTTTGTGGACTTTTTCAATTCTCATGATTTCATCTTAAACTTTCCTCTTAAACCTTGACCTCTGGAGTTATTGTCGAGTCCTGTGGGCTGGACTACGGGCTGGGTGGCCAGGCCAAAGAGGCAGGAAAGAGGAAAGGCTATGCAGACTCTCTGGGATCTGTTTACACAAACTGGAAGCTTTTTGGTGGGAGATAAAAGTTGATAGAAGCAATGAAGTGCTTTTCCCATCCTCTCTGGAATCCTCTTCACATCGACCCTTCTCCTGTCATTTTAACAGATGTTTGGTTTAGGGAACTGTAAACAATGTCTGCATTTCAATTTCTGTTATCCTCTTATTAGTTATAACTCTCCAAGCATCATATTAAAGACTTGGCATGGGCTGCGTATCTGCTGACAAGCCAAACACTAAATATTGAAGTGTGTGCGTAACAAGCAACATACACGTGTTGATCTCAGGGGACAGTTGATAATGTAGGAGTTTTGTCATCACAGGACATAAAATAAGATAGACTGCTACTGCAAGATCTAGTGAATAACGGTTATTTGGTCGAGTACCTGATTCCAAAGAGGCATGGAAAAATCAAGCTCTCTGTCTGTGACCCACTGTTTGTCCGCCTAAACCTCTATACTGTAATCCCTTTAGTATTCAATTAATCCACTCAGTGCTGTTCCAACTTTGTATTACACACTGATTTGTATAACCCCTCTCACATAAGCTGTCAGTATCTATGTTAGCTCAGCCCTTAGGTTTTTGCAGCCTTTACAATCACCTCCAGCCCCCCCACCGAACAGGCAGACAGGCAGAGGAAGAGAGTAAGGCAGGGAGGGAGGGTCAACATCAAATGTGATGAATGCCTTTCTACGGAAAAGCTGTACAGAATGTCCTTGACTTTAATCAAAACTATTTGTTTTGGGGGCGGCTCGTCTGTTGTCTCATGCGCTCATGTCCACTGATAGCCTGACATTAATGATACAATAAATCAGGCCAAGTGACGCTGGGGTTTTTGGTAATGTTTCAGGGCTGCTACAGAGATGGCGGTCATTGAGGAATATGAGGAGGAGAGTGAAGAGTCTGTTGGAATGCCAGATGATGTGGGGGTTAACTAGCCCCTTGAGGAAAAAAAAGAAACAAGATCTGAAGCTGAGCTGTGCCAGAGCCAAGAGAAGTAAAGCTAGGCTGTTTTTAATATGCATGAGATAATATGTTAGAGACAAGAGCTACATGATCACATTTTGTTCAGAATATTTTATACATGGTCAACAGGGAAACAAAAAGGGGGGGAAAGGGATTGCTGGTTTTCTTCTTCTTCTTCTAAAAAAAGACAGTTGTGAAAATACAGCTGACACATGATTCCCTTTCTTTCTCTACACTCAATAGCCACATTTGTACTTGAGCAGCATCAAAGACTTGGGCCAAACACGGCTGATAAGCTCCTCTCTGTGGATATGTGAATGCCATGATTCTCTGCTGCGCATCCCTCATCCCTCGCTGCGATAGTCTGCTCACATAAACACACAAGCCCTCTCTGGGCCAGGATCTAAACAAATCTGACATGATTGATTTGACAGAGGCTATGAGATAACTGCTCATTGGCCAATACACTAAGAATAGAAAGACCCTGAAACCTTCATACAGTAGGGATGGGCAGAGAAAACACTGCTGCCCATTTGTATGTTTTAATAAGGCTGAACAGATGTTTAGTGTTTCTTAGGGTCAGTTAGTGTAATTCTATCTCAATTACTTTGGTTTTATGGCATTAAGATGTTCTGTTTTGGGTCAGCGTGAACTTTCACACTGAGTAATCATTAAGATATGACATGATGTTGGAACTGGAGTAGGCTGTAGGAGGCAAGAATTTTAGAGAATTTTACCACAGTCGAGTGCTTACAATACGCCTTGAATGAGTTTCAAGAGCTCAGTAATGTGCCAAACATATAATTTACTAATGAGCATGTGGGTTCAAAGTATTGCTCAGAGAAAACGTACAGCTCCTATAACAACGGAGAATATCCTCTCCTGACCACGTGATTGGAATTGCCTGTGCTTTTTTAGAGCAGCACAAGTGGTGTGTGGCTTTTTTTTCCTGTCACAGTCAATGCAAAACTAAGGAGCGGTACACAAGAGATGTTTGGTTGAATCTTACATTGCCAAGAGAAAGCTATCTAGACAGTGTCTGCCAAAAGGAGTGTGAATTTCTAATCCCTAGATGGCTCATGGGCGCAACAAATCTTATCTATCTACATGCTGTCAAAAAATGTCACTGCCATATCAAATAGAGGAGACGATACCTGAAGGAGAGGTGCTGGAGGGAGGGAAGAGGAGAGGAAATATACAACAATGTGCATTTTCACTACTGCGCACACATACACCTACTCAAATACACTGGAGAGACATGGAGCTGTCGTCTGCTGACAAACAAATGACAGACAAATGACATGCTGGAACACCTCCACCAGGCCTGATAGTAATCGCCCTGCAAGATTGTGCCAATGGCATCTCTTATGGAGAGAGGGAGAGAGAGAGAGCGCGAGGGGGGTGAGGCGGACCAAGGCCTCTGTGTCATTTTACACAAACAAAACCTCTGCCAAACACCAGATCTGATTGCTTCCACCGCCATCAACTGTGTCCAATCTAATCTGTCTGTCAATCTGAGTTGCAGGGACTGAGGACATGGTTAAAGGAGGCATGATGGAGAGGTGGAATGGTAAAGAGGGAAAGAAAAGGTGGATTTGTAAAGGGGAAAGGGGATTTGACACTAAAGCTGTGACAGTTTGTTAAGTTGTAGCCCTGCAGAGTTCTGCTGTTCCAATCAATTTGGCTGAACATATATGTGAAGCTATCGTTTTAGAATTTAAATGCTTTACTTGAGTGCAATCCCAGTGTATAAGAGGTATTACTGTTATCTGCACATGTCACTTTATTATTTGTACACATTAATGTATTTGTGAAGTGCCTCTGTGTGTGTGAACATTTTGTGTTGCAGCTGTATTGCCCTGTGCAGGGTGGATGCCATGTATCCAGCAGTGAAGCGAGTGGATAATTGGAATCATGGTCAGCATCTCAGCAGTGTGTGCTGACCTGAGAGCAGCAACAAAGTGAGAGAGAGAGGGAGAGAGACAGATGAACTGAATGTAAACTAATGACAGAAAGACTGAGCACATATATAATACAGGGAAGCGGGGGGGTATTTATTTATGAATCTGAATGGGGACATGAATATGGTGATTTTTTTTCTGTGTGTGCATGCGTGATATGCAAGGTTCTGCAGACACTTGCTCCATTAGTGGCAACACATATACACATGAGAGTGTGTGTGCACATACAGATTGTACTTGTTTCATTCCATAAGTGTGCATAAGCCAAAAAAAGGTACAGAGAAATTATACTTCAACCCAGTAATCGGTGCATTCATCTGCAGAGTCATCAGTCCTGTTATGACCAAATTATACTTCTATGCATCATGCACTTACGACTCATCAAAGTGTCATAGTGGACAATGCTCCGCGACCTTTGTGTTTGTGTGTGTATATGTTAGCAGTCAGGACCCTGCTGGTGGATACAGTATAATGTGTGCTTTTCTCCCTTAATTCAATCAAGTCCCTCCCATTGCCGTGGCCTCTTTATTCCAATTCGATTAGTGGGCTAAAGCCATCAAGATTTCCTGGACAAAATGAATGCTTGTATTAATCCCCGCAATTTCCATTTAAAACGTAAGTGCATCGACTTGATTAATAAAGGCTGATGCTGAATAATTACACAGCAAACACACAGAGGGTTATAGGAAAAGCACAGCTGGTCCTGCCCCCAAATGCCCTCTGGGAAACCAAGGAAAGGGGAGGGTGGGGGGGTCAAAGTAAAGCAATGGCAATGACTGAGGTGATGAATCTCTTAGCTGGCCCCTCATGCAATTAACAAGCAACGCTTCTATTAATTTTGTCCCCCTAGAGTGGTGACTGATCAGATGTCTCAGGGTCAAGGGTCAGGGGTGCAGATCATAGGTCAAGCCAACAACAGAATGGAAAACAGAAAGAGAGAAAGTAAGAAGAAAGAGGGAGGCAGAAGAAGAGAAAGATGATAAAAATGACACCTAAATCAAATTCCAAATTAATATGAAATATTTGGTTTAGTTCTGGTTTCTGTTATCGCTTCATTTTTGAGGTGGAACCTTTCAGTTTCCCCTTTTCTAATAGTTTCTGTAACCGCAAGATATTCAGGGCCTAGGTATAAAAGGAAACATCCATTGCACATGTAATTGGGAGTGATCAATCGTTGCATGCAGTGTTTGAGCATTCAATACAGGGCCAATCAATTGTAGGCTTGGGCTAGAGAGAGAAGACAAACAATGGGGGTGTTCTTTAAGATACAGGTTAACATTTATTCATTGGGGATATTGTAAGGCCACTGTTGCCTCTGGTGTAGTATTAAGCTAGTGATCCATCAACACCCATTACACATACTGCATATACATCATGCACAAAGTGACTTTTTTTTTGCTCTGTTCCTTTGTGGTGTTTTTTTTCACACTCTTTGGTGTTTACCATGGTTAATGTACCAAACTATATATTTATTAAAGAGAATGTGAAGAAACTGATCATTCTAGCTTACTTTGTATCGATATTATGTAAAAAAAATAAAATAATATAATATATAAATAATAATATATTTTATCAGTTTATTGCCAAATGTATTCTGTATTGTCTAATTTGTTGTAGTATTTCTTGTTGGGTCTACAGATTTATTTTCTGAGCTACAGCTGCCTTCAGGTTCTCATTGCTTACAAGTTAGTCCTGTGTCATGCATAGCCATCCACCCATCCACCCATCCATCTATCCATCCATCTCCTCTTTGCTTTTTCAGCTTAGGGTCAGGGCTTTATTAAAATATATAAAATAATAACTCTAAGTTTTAGCATTTTTACAATGGTAGCGGCATAGATTTCTTATGTGTTGTGTCCTCAAGAACTCTTCTTTTGAACTGCTTCAGAAAATGTATTCACATTTGTCAAAAAATGTTAACTATAAGGATGATTCATTTATGTTGGTCTAAGGTCAATGTCACTGTGACCACGCAAAAACAGTTTTTTGCTTAGTTTAGTTTCACTTTTTTTAACCATAACCAAAGTTCTCATATATTGACTGTAACAAAGTAAATTTGTGCATTTTATGTCTCAACAGACATGTAAAGTGCAGCTTCATTGTTTTGGAGAGACATATGGCATTTCAGTTGGTAATTCTAGTCCAATTAGTTTGTTTCTAATCACTCGTTCACCTTGTAGGGCTATCAGACATTTGCCAAATGCTTTTTGGAACAATCGTTTATCTCTAGCTTTGTCAGAACTATAAAGGAAATCCTACCTGTACACATCTTTAAAAAGGGGTTTCAATTAAGAAGATAATGGTGCAAAGAGAGCAAATTATTTAATAAACCAAATAGCAGCAAAACTTACTGATTATGGAGGTGAGACAATGATTTCTCCTATAGGGCATTTTGAAATTTCACAACAGCAGCTGGGAAAACTCTTTGTATGGCTGCCAAATACTTGCAGAGGGAAGGCTTGATGCAGGAAGTGTCAGTACTGTAGCCATTTTCAGATGTGGGATACGTAATGTTGCTGGATTGATAATCTGTTTAAAGCAATAGCATTCTGTCATTCAGAAGTACGTTACAGCTTTATTCAGACAACTCTATGTAGGTGATTGAGAGAGGTAGGGAATTTATTTGCCATATGTGCAAGATTGGTCTGATTTTTCTTGTTTTTCCAAAATATGAACCTGATAACATGAACTCGAGTACTCGGGTGTATTGGACTGTTCATCTATGGACACATTTTTTCAATCTGATAGCATTGCAACTGTGAATGATACAGTAACTAAAGTTATAGGTGTTTAGATCAAAATGTTAGGTTATGAGAAAGGGATGTTGAGTACCAGAGGTACAGAGAGTACCAATTGGTATTATACTGTATGACATCACTATTTTCTCAGAAAATAAGCACTAATTAATTGATTGATTGTATTTTTTATAGCTATTTTTTTATTTGCTATGGTAGAAATTATTGCAGATTAAGACTGGTTGAAAAAATGTTGTAGCATCTGATCAGAAACTTTAAAGTCATTACCGTAAGTCAAAGTCATCTTTCACTTATGCTACAAAGTTCCTTCTTCACGCTGGATACTTGCATACTTGCTCTCAGTAAACAAATGTCCAGTTGTCTTAAAATTAGTGTCTTTCCAAATAAAGGGAGAAAGTGTTAATATTAACACCGTGTAATGGTCGCTCTGTATCACCATGGTATATTAGGAGTCCTTTTTACATTTTGAGATAAAGCATTCCCACATGTTTTCAAACATAGTGAAATTTTCCAGGGATGGACTGCAGTGACTGCCTCCTGCATGCTTTCAAAATGCCCGTTTGTTAATTGTCAGCAGAGGAGAGAATAAAGGTCGACATGATTTTGATTTTGAAAACAGCATTCAAGCTGCAACTCCTCTAAAGATCGTCAAAGTGGAAAACCTCTGGTGTGACTCAATGTACAAACTCATTCCTTCTATACAACACTCCTCAATCCAGTCAATCCTCCTTTGCTGGATGATCCTCTACAAAGATATGTCTTCATATAACCCAAAAAAGCTGTGGTACTGTTTAAAGTTTAAATAAAAACATAATTCTGTCATTTTTAAATGAATTTGAATCCTGTATTTTATTTTATTTTGTTTTTTTAGGTATGTCAAATATTAATTTTATGCCAATAAGATTTTTTTTTTTTTAAGTTAAACGAAAAAACAACACTCGACAAGGGGGCTTAACACTCTGTGAAAGACTGTCTTGGAAAATAGTTTATGAAGAAACAACTTGTCTCCTTTCATTTTATATATTTCATCTAAATAAAAGCACTAATAGCTGGCGCTTTTATTTAGTACCAGAAATACAGCCAGCTTTTGTGTGATTTGACCCGTAAGATGGATTAAGATGAAGAAGGAACTCTCCTGGTGTCTGAATATTCAACATTTGTTTAAAATATGGATTTTGGCTCCTCCTGGCTAAAGAGGAAAGGAATCATCTGGCTTATTATCAGTTTACAGTTCAAAAGCCAGGCTCTGTGGTAGTATGGGGGTGCATAATTCTGTATGCATAAGTAACCTTCACATCTGTGAAGACGTTTTTCATGCTGAATGGATATATACGGATATATCCACATTATTGAGGAACATATGCTGCCATCCACGTGATGTGTTTGTTTCTTCCTTGGGTGTAGCTTAAATATTTTTGCGACACAATGCCAAATTAAATTTTTACATGTTTTAAAGATTGTCCAGATATCAAGCAAGAATGAAAAGATATTTTATTAAAACTCCACCAGCAGGTCTCCTAAGTTCTCAGATGCTTATATGAGTTTTCCTTAACAATTTATAACACTGAATCATTTCAATATTCGGTGTTTCTACTTACTTAAGCAGAACTGATGAGTTAATAGTGCCGCTTAAGCAATGTGAAACTGCATAGTGTTTCTGAGTGTTTGTGCGCCCTCTGCTTACTCTCACAATTGCATAAACATATTTTTGTTCTTTCTATACATGCTGTTTCAGTGTATGCCATTTAATTTGCCCATACTGCGTTTCATTTTACACGCCTTTATATATACTTGTAGATAAGAACTACAGAGTAATTTGCCCTAAGCTAATATTGCCATCTGTTGAAAGAAAAGCTTCCCCTCAGAGTCTCACAGCAGTTGAAGTAGAGCAGCACAGTCAAAGAAGACTAACCCTAATCAAAAAGACAAAACAACATATGCTTACAATTTTAAAATTTGAGCAGAAGTTCGTCTCTAATATGTGGTGCCACAGATGACTGACGTTGTTTTGTTTCAGCTGCACTTTCCCCATCTGCCAGCAAAATAGGCTGGATTCATTATATGGGGACAAGAGAAGGCAGTCAGGGTGTGTGTTACTCGCATCTGTAAGGTTTACATGTGTGGACATGTGCGGTGAACATGGATGTGGGTGTCTGTGTCGTGCTTTTAGGAAGTACACATTACTACAGTATTGATTTCCCCATTGTTGAGTCCCCTTTTAGGATGCAGGGGACAGTTGAGGAAGAACACCCAAAGCTCTCATCCCATCTTCCCCCAGCCCCACTTTCATTGCATCTGTAGCTATTGTTCACAGACATAGATCAAGCACCAAGTGGAACTGTAGAGCCAGGGGACTTGGATACAGAGGCTGATGGAAGGAAAGCTGGCTACAGACGCCATTCTCTAGCTGCCTCCATCCTCTTGAACGCTCAGGGTCCTAAGCCTGGCTCAAGGGGCTTATGTAGATTCAATGACCTTTTTCCCAGGGAGCAGATTTTTACACTTAAATTACCATTAGAGCAGTGGCCTCCCTTGAGGGAGCTATGGACCACCCCAACCCCCAGCAGGGGTTAAAACCAATGGTGGCACTGGTCTGGGCTGCATGTTAAACGATGTGGAACACATGTAAACTATACGGCTGAATCCCCGTTAGCAGTGAGTCACTATGAAAGTGAGGTTGCAGTTCAGGGAAAAATGGCATATGCATTACACTTGCCGGAGAACATGGATGATTTTAAGATTTGTGTGATTAAGAAATTGGGACAAGGCTTTTCATGTCCCCGTGCTGATGATTTATACTGCATTTAAAGAGTTTATTGGGCAGTGAACCGAAGCATGATTGATTCTGTATGTGTTTCTTCTAGGATAGCTCACATGCATGTAATGTTTAAGCAGCTCAAGAATATCCACTAAAACATTACCGAAATTTTACTCCAGTGTTAGACATCACATCACATATTTGTCATCCCTGATCCCAAATTATGCCCCAGACAAAATACACTTGAGACTTTACCGAAGTAGTTTTACAGCACCGATCATGTTAGTAAAAAAGGACATGAAAGGAAATGGAAAAACAGCAGAGTTCTGCCCTTATTACTCCCTTCAAACATAAGAGAATGATGGCATCCCCCCCACTCTCACTGTAACTCTACCACAGGGACACCCAGACATGCACAGTGAACACACACATACAATTTCACCTCCTCTTCCTGTGGCCACTGGTTTGTTTGTCTTTAATTCCCTGCTGCGTGGGGGTAATGGGGACTCTGTGACAGCTGTCAGTCTGCCACGACCTCAACGGACTGCAGATCAGTAGTGGCACTATGATTGTCAGGATCAGGTGTGTGCACATGTCAATGAGTGTAAAGGTTTGTTCGTTGAAGTGTGTGTGTGTGTGTGTGTGTGTGTGTGTGTGTGTGTGTGTGTGTGTGTGTGTGTGTGTGCAAACAATGGGGTGTGTGCAAACGAGAAAGGACAAAAACAGAGAGTGGGTGTGTTTTTTTTATATGTGAAATTGTGATTAAATACTGAAAGGGACTTCCTCCACTCAACCGCCCCCCAGGCCCAACAATATGCCACTGTGAATATGTCTTATTCTGCAGGAGAGTCCTTTTGACAGAAGGCCAAAACAAGCCTCAGACACACATAGGCTGATGTGACACAGGGCATTAGGAACTAGAAAGGCAAATCTAAGTACAGGAGTGTGTGTGAAACATTTCCCTCACTTATTACATTTTTTTTTGATGTAGCGAAGTACTTTTCAAGGGATGAAGTATCATTTTCAAGCCACAAGAGTGAAAAAATGTCTCCAGTTACACCCCTGATTTTTGTTTTTGCTCAGGTTTTTTTGGCCAAAGGAAAAGACATTGTTATGTTTGCCACATTCAACTGCTTCTCTGTCTCCCTCCCTTCCCTTTATAGCCTCTTGAGTTTATGTTACCTACTGTAGAGGAGCTGTCAGAAAATGTGGAAATAGAATGAAAAGGTACACGTGATAGCGGGAGCAGAGTACGGTCGACTGCTGCTCCAGGGGTGTTTGGGGTGCAGAGGGGAGGTGGGCCGCAGGGTGGGGGTGCAAAGAGATAGGGAGCTAGAAGGTTCTTAGTTAGTGGTTATTCTGCTTACTGACACATCAGACCCAGGCTGTGAGGTTGGTGCTCAGTTCAGTGGTCCCACAGGGAGTGGGTGTCTGCGGTCGAAGACTTGTATTCAACCACAACAGCATCCACGTGCTAAAATAGAGGTGGAAAAAAAAAAGAAACAGCTTCTCCCATCACACTCTTTCTTCCTCCAACACCCACCCGCTCCAGACATCCAAACCTCATCATCCCCTTCTGAGCTGCATGGGCCATGCTCACCTCTAATAGGGCAGGCAGTCTCCAAGAGCGAGGGACAGGGTGGGTCTGTGAAGGTCCTCGCCACTGTGCATGAGTCATCCTAATTGGGATGATCTTTGCTCGGCACCAGATTCTTCTCCTGCTGTTTCTGCCTGTTTAAAGTGATGAACCCAGGATGCGATCAACAGTTGGACGCCAGGGCTTTTATTGCCTCTGCGTTTGACCTCGTTCTGTCTTCCTCACCTTTGTGTATGTGAGTGGCCCGTGTGTGCGTAGCGTATGTGGGGTTTAAGATTATTCCCTTCACGAGTGTGTATGTGTTTGCAATATATGAGGGGTGGGCTGGAAGAACAGCAAAATTTATATTGAGGCTGTCGTCCCACTCTTCTTCCTTCTCTTTCTCTCATTCTGTCTCTCTCTCACACACTCACACACGCAAACACACTCCTCTAAAACGATTATATGTCAGCAATCCCCACAATTTGGTTCCTACTGAAGCTGCTGTGAACTCATCACACCCACCTGGGGAATTATGCAATCTGTAATGCAGGTCTCACCTGCCAACACACAGTGTAAGGCCAGCCCAGGGACTGGCCGTCATGTGATAAGTCTGCCCTGACCAGTTCAAAGCTGATTTGGCCAGGGGCTGATTGCTGGCAGCTAATCATTTTAGCAATACCTAGCAGCAAGAAAGTTCAGGGGAGGTGGAAGAAGAGAAAGAGCGAAGTCAGCCAGGGAAATAGGGAGAAACAGGGGAAACACAGAAAACGAAATGGATCATCTGTTGAACTTACCATGAACTCTAAGTTTTTTGGTGTTCATTTATTATTTACTTGGGTTGGACATTTTTTACAGCAGTGGTACACTTGTTGTTATGACTCTGTTTATATATGACATGAAACAATGATTGTAAAACATCACAAACCCTGATGCTAATTTTAGGCTATCACATCAAAACTACTTATTATAAAACATGGGGGATGTAATATGTGATTATTCTCAAAACTTGTCAAACAAACCCCAAACGAACCAACAACTGTGTGCTCTAACACTGAGCCAAAACACCTTAACATGCCCCATTGTCCAGACTTTTACACACAGCACTGTATTTTCATCCTCTGTATTTTATTGTTCTCATCTGTTTTGTTCTGATGTGAAATTCTCTCCAGCAGAGGCTACATCTGCCAAAATTTTTTGCAACAACCTTGGAGAATACTGAATAGTGAGCTGAATTTGATGCTCCACAAAAGATATATTCACGGAGAAAGAAAAAGGTGATAATAAATTTTCAGATGGAAATCGCCAAGGCCGCAGCCAAAATGGACGGGACTTAGTTTTTACACTATTTAAAAAGTGAGCAGGTCAAACGGTTACACAGAAGCCTTGAATACACTTGATCAATGTTTTGGAGTAGGTTTATACTTTTTTTCCTGTAAGTCTTGCTCTGCTGTCCTCTCCCTGATTGATATATCTATGTGTGCAGATGCTCTCTGGGTCGATGTAGGTAATGGTATTGGCAGAAACCTTTCAGTCCCACTATGGAGCATTCTGCAGCCAAACCCAACCAGGGCTTTGCAGCCTTTGATAAGCCCTCATATGGAGAGACAGGCAGAGAGACAGAGACACATAGAGTGTAAGTAAGAGGAAAGCATAAAAGTAAAAGGGAAAAAAAAGAAAAGAAAAGAAAGAAAAATACTATAGTTGGTATGGCATGACAGGGTGGTCTGCTTGTGCTTGTGTGTTTTGTTGTTGCCTCGGGATTCAAAAAAATGGGATTTAGACCATTCAGGGCTTCTTTTGTGCTAATGTATAGGCACTCAAAAGCATTTCTTTTTCCTGTCAATACTTTATTTCTGGCTCCCTCATACATCATAGACTAGGCCTTGCCTACCCATGTTGATTTTTTTTTCTTTGTCCCCCATCATCAGTCGACACAAATACTCAGTATGTCACAGCAGGCTATGCTCCGAACGCCCCCTCAGTGCTTATCTCTACAAAATGTGAATCTGTTATTCTACTGTAATGGAAACCATGTTGGTAACATCTTAACATATTACATTCACTCAAACACACTGTGAAACTCTATCTTACCGCTGTGTCAAAGCTCTTTTTATACTGTGGGAATGTGGAGGGGGGGAGAGGTGGAGGGGGAGGGAGGGATGTGGTGAAACACAACGTTTTGCCCAAAGCGCAAACTCTATGCGAATACACACACAGACTACAAGGTTTCTTTTTTATTCTTTATTTATTTCTTTTTTAAGCGGACAATTCAAAAAAAAAGGGGGAAAAAAAGAAAGAAAAACGGAAAACACAGGAGTATTGTGTGCTTTAATGTTTTGAAGCTCTTGTGTGTCTCTCTCTTTACGTTTGCAGACTAGCTGAGGTTCAGATTTCTTGAGGCAATTTGTTTCAGGTAACTGGAGCTTTCAACTGCAGTTGAGTGTATCCTGGGAACTATTAAGGGAAAAAAAAAGAGTGTTCGAGCTTTTCAAAATGTTGATGGATCCAACATAATGAGCATGTAACTGATCACAAAGATAGACAGATCCGATTTTTTTTCCTTAGAAAGAGAGCATTGCTGTTGGATTGAGGGGAGACAAACACAATTCTAGCCAGCAGTATAGACGTGATGCTAAAGAGGCTCTCAGTAGCACATTGTTATTCACTTACTGCTCCTGTTGGGATAGCTACAGGCTGTATAAGTCTTTTTTTCTGCCAGAAATCTTTGAATCGAATCACTGCACTGTCAGCATACTGTAAGCTCCAAGCAAGAACAGTTAAACATTCAGTTTTGTAAGGATTTTTTTTCAAGTGTCGACAAGTTTTTGTCTATGAGTGTATGTTCTTTGTCTGCATTTTAAATCTCCTCAATTTGACTACTGTGAATTGGACTTGTTTTTCTCATTGGCAGAGTCTACATGATCACCCCCTCACCTAGGTATTTTAAACACTTTCTGTTGCCTGTTGGGATACAAGTATGGTGGAGAAGAGGGAGGAGGAGGCCCCAGGTAAAACATCACTATTTAGGGCATGGATCCCATGGAGGGCACCTGAGAGACAAGAGGTTGGAACAGGTTTTTCTGATGCAGACAGCTCTCATTTAGCCTCCAGCCTTCTGGTTGACTGAGACAGTCATCACTCGCTGATGGCTCAGGTTTAGAGGACATATGATAATGAGTTTAGACTGACTGACGTGACTAAAACCGTTTGGGGGGCCTACAGCTCGGACAGCAGGGCAAGTTTAGAACAGACTTTGCCAGCAGTAATGGTAGGAATAGATCAGCATGTTGGTCCCAGGAGCAGATCTGAGGCTAGGTCTGTCACTAAGGTAATTACAGCCATGGTTATGGTATCTGTAGGAAAGGCTGATCTCAGACCTGTGGCTCCGCCTGTAGCCTCGTGTCACAAGAATGTCCTTGAAGTTTTTTTTGTTTTTTTCTTTTAGAAATGTTGGTAAAGTTAACCAGACATTAGTAAAGAATAATTCGAAACAAAATAGCCTTACAATTATAGCTTGCTATAATTTAATGTTTATCAGTACCCAAGCAGATATGAATATACTTAGGAGACTGTAATAAATGTACATGAGCAACTCAACCAATTTCAATAGGTACTGATAAACCCTGCACAGTTCTATACACAGTAAGACCCAACCAGCATATCTAGTTCTTTATTGAATATTGCATTTTACCCACTCTTTCCCTCTTCCTAAAATAAATGGTGCTCTAGCATAATAAACCTCTATCAGCTTTGCAGTGTCAATTAGCCAGCTAGCCGTCACTGACTCCTCAGAGACCAAACAGAACTTTATCTGACCCCTCGGTTTTACACATGTCATGGACAATTTGCCACTCTCAGGTAGTCCTGAAATGCGCTGCCAGAATAGACAGATGTATCTCTATCACAGTCCCTTCAACTCTCTTTCCCTTCTGAAGTCAAGGGCATGCTTTGAACTGAAACAGTTTCAGTTTTTTTCTGCACTGTTATCCTTTTTTTCGATTTATTTCTCTCCCACTGCTGACTCTCCATCATTTATAGGCTTATGGCTATATCCTGGTAAGAATACAGATTTCATGTGTCAAAGGTGTGTCTTGGGCCCCTGCACTAATAGTTTGTCTACTGTCTGGCCCAATCAAGTTTACCCTTCCCGAGGCATGTGTTTACAGCTGTTGCACCTGTATAAGTATACTTTATAGAGTAAGAAGCAGGGAGAGTAAAGATATGTAAGAGATTTAAAGAATCTTTTGATAATAATGATGGCTGAAATCAATCATATACACAATTAGCGGAACGTATTAAGGAGAGCATGATTCCTCAACTTCACCACACTCCATATTGTCCCACATTGCTCTGCTATGTATGATTGAGTCTCCACTCAGGGGTTGTAATCCCTGAACCCTACCCCTCTACTGGACCACGTCTCTTCTCTGCACGGTGTCTTCCGCCAGCATCTGCCAGTTTCCAGCCGTCTGGATGGCATCACCAGCTATGACAAGAGAATAAATCCATGAGCCGCCACCTTCTCCTAGCATCTGAGGGACGCACATGACAGCTCTCAATAAACTCCCCAAGATTGTTTTTTTTTTCTTCTTCTTCTTCCTTTTTTTAATCTCTGACGGCAGACGTTGGAATCCTGCTGTCAGCATAACGGGTGCATATTAGCAGGGCTGGCTCCACCTGGCCCCACCGCTCCACGACCTGTCCCCTCCCTGTAATTATCCCTTAGCCCCTTTCCCATTAACCTACTCCCTTTGATCCCCACACATGCTGATATTATGCAAAACTGCTGAATAGAGAGACTAGGATAGTGCAAAACAGCACGCTGTTACCCATGGTTCTGATTTTCTCACCTATTCTACTCTTCTTTCACTCTATCTCTCCCTAATTATCTGCCTCTTTGTCATGGATTAAATTAATTTCAAAGGAGTCTGCGAGGATAGAAAAGGGATGAAGAAGAGGAGGATAGAGTTGTGGGAAAAGAGAAAATACTGGTATTGGATATTTTACAAGCCATCAAGGGTGAATAAAGAAATCTGAAAAAGGGTCTGAAAAAGAACTATTTCTTTTAGTTTCCCCATGCATGTATCAAGTAAAACGTCTTCATTAGGTCGGGGGGCCTAAAAGCAAATATCATGGTCTGCACAATGCTGAAGGTCTGTGACTGACCTTTCTTTGGTTTTAATCATTGCAACTCTTGACAGCTTAATAAGTTGAAGGTGCCGGGTTGCAGTCTAACGTAATAAGGCCCACACCAGAGCCTTGGCCACCTATGATTGCTCCCATAAGTCTTAGCACATCTGGCTCTGTGTCCTTGGGTGAGAGATATTTTCCATAACTTTTCTTATGCTCAGAAGCCACCATCGGCTTTTATTAAGAATGGGGATGATACAGTGCACAGTGTCTCCTCGTGGTAGCGTATGTCCACAAGGCGTTCGACATTCATAATGCCACGTCGCAGTCACTATTATCCTTTCAGTTGACAACCACAGTGCAGTACAGCTCCAGTGCATCCCACCATGCAGTGTTTAACTTGCTAAATATTCCAGTAATATATGGGTGTACTTTGTAAATCACACTACCATATTTATTTCCTCCCTACTGAAGTATATTGTTAGATAGAATATATGCCATCCATATTCCATGGTTTATTACATCTATGGATGAATTACCCACCATTTATGATGCACATAAGGTGTATAATTCTATATGCAGTAAAGTTTTTTATGGAGACACAGCTTTTCACCCTCCACTTCTCATCCCCACTCGTAGCCCACAGAGGAAGAAATTAATCCACAGCTAAAAAACTATTGTTGTTGCATTAAGAAGAGTGGCAAATCTTTGAGGATTTGAACTCTTTGAGAAAAGAATTAGCTCTAACCTAAACACTCGTGTTTGTTTAGCAGACCACATAGTGTTTGATAAAATAACCACTGAAAACCATATTGCACAAAAAATTTACAGTTTAATTAATATGAATATATACATATAATATATACATATATGAAATAGAAAAAATGGTTTTAAAAATCTGTTGAATTCCTGCTGACCTCTACATGAACTCGCTATTAAAAGTTTGGACAAGCTAGTTAAGCACATTGTCATCCAAGAGAACTACTTTTGACACCATGACATCTCATCATCTTATATCCCTATGATGACAGACTTTTTCAGATGACGGACAGCCATACCTTTAAAGTGCACACTGGCCTTTTAACATGCCGGCACTGAGCGATCCTTTCAATTGAAAGGCTCCAGACTGAGGTGAGCTGCTATCATTAGCAGTCATGTTAATAAAGGGGACCAGGATTTGTTTGATGGGACTGTGACACAGTCAACCATCAAAGGCTACATCTCACCACCCACTCATTGTTCTGAACAGATGCTTTTCCACTGACTTTCCCTAACATCTTCATTGGTGTTCTGACCCAAAAGGCCAGTCTGTCTGTCTGCTGAATGCAAAAGGCCTGAGACATTCGCCTTGCTGGAGTCCTCAGATTTGTAGAATAAGGCGCCTAAATCTCTCTGTTGTATGCTGAAGGTTTGATCTCTACTGTGTTTTAGCAGAGAGGCTAATGTAGTAGTTTGAACCCCTGAGCTTCCTGTTGGAGATATTTTAATGAATGGCCTTTGTTTGGGCTTCTGGTTGCCTCTGTGTGATCGCCATAGAAGCTATGCCAAGCCTACCGTTGATTGGGCACCCTTAAAGGTGAGGATGAAAGCTCTTGTGGGAGACACAGGGGGTTGAAAAGGGTGATGTAGAAGGGGAATAGATAAAGAGGTGGTATGAAGACAGCGTGGAGGTATTAAAAGCAAGCCCCTGCACTATTAAATCCATCCATAGCAAGGACAGTAGAAATGTAAATGTAAATTGCCTATTACATTTTCATGTAAAGCATCTTTTTCCTCCATTTGCGGCTGTGATTGTATGACGTCTGTTTAAATCTCATGAATGCAGCGGTGAGTCACTTATCCAATGGATCCAATGTCTAAAATGAATTGTTAATATAGGATATGTTGAACCTGTGGAGGATAAGGGCTGTGACACAAAAAAAAAAGTAATATTGTCAAGCTCTTATGGTCATGAGCAGAAGAAATCGCTAAATCACTGAAGTACTCTTTAACGTATTTATATAATAAAACATTCTTACCATGCTCTTATCGTATTAAGTCTTTTAGTTATCTTGCAGTTGACTAGCTGGACGTTATTCTCAGCCGCAGATCCAAGTCTGTCATTGCTGTTTAAAAAAATATTTTCTGTAACTAAGAGCATAATTTTGATATAATTTTCTGTTACACTGATTAATGTTAACAGAGATTTTCTCATACCTCAAGTTTTATTCATATACAAGTTGAGATTATCATGGCCTGTTTTCTTTTAACAAAGCTTTTTGCTCATTTCACCCTGCGATTTATCACGACCCTTAAACTTAGGAACAGATTTTTGTATTTGTTCTATACTCCCGTTGTTCTCTCCATCTTGCTTTTTTTCCTTTGCGGTGAGGACCAAATTGAAAGAGTGAGGCGCCAGTTTAAAGGGCAGACCCAGGTCCCTGCCTCCAGGGCTTTTACATCAGTGCTGACAGAAAGCCGTGTGAACCACTGGGAAATGTTTCATCGGTCACGACACATTATGCAGCCAAGTGAGAGCCACATTAAACTTTTCACTTACTCCATCAATGCTTCCATTTTATTGTCCGGCACGCCTGCTGACAAATCTGCAACCCAGGGTCCACCGGAGAGTTTAACAGCTCAGAATGTTTCCTCCAATTAATGTAATTCCTCAGGTCTTTGGAATAAGAAAATAAATTTTGTGGCGTCCCAGAGGTTTTGACATATACGTGGGTAGTTTACGCAGGGGGACTGTAACCCTTCATTGCATTTGATGAGAAAAAACAAATAGCTGATTGATTTAGATGCTTTCTTTAAAAAAAATAAAAGGAAAAAAAAAACTTACATTCGGTTAGCAGCTCATGTTGCATGCACGTTCAAACCCCAGTAATACTCATTTGGCGATGGATGGATTTATAAACATGACTTCTACTGACATAAGATGCAAAATACCCATTGAAATGAAGCATGCTGACTCAAAAGATAAAAGTCATGCAACAAGTCAAATTTGAAAAGTTGAACTTTAATTTAATTAGATTTTAAATATTGCCCATTACAGCTTCTGTATATGAGTAATGCTGTTCTTTTAACAATAGAACAGCATTACACAATTTTCTAAGCAATGTCATCCTTTGCAGGGAATGAGGTCATGTCTAAGTCTTTTGTGCTTATGGATCATTCCCCTTAAAACTACTGATATTTTCATGAAGAGTAAAAGTTAAGTCTGACGATTGTTCAGCCCTTGCAAAAAACAAAACAAAAACAAAACTACAGCCATTTTTTTAAAAGTGTCAGACGTTCTCCTGCTGTTTCGCTGCTCTCTTCTAGTCTGTCTTTTACTGTGTGAGTGTAATCTGAGGGCATGGGGTCCTGTTGGTCAGACGAGGGATGCAGCAGGAGGGGTAATAGTAAGTTTTATGTTAAGTTTTCTTTACAAAGATCCACTTTGTACAAACTGAAAAAAACTGTAGTAAAACGTATAACAACTCTTTACCTGTTTTCATGTTGGGAAGTTCACCAGAATGAGTTAGTTACTCTTCTTGTTTCTCCAACTGCCTTTTCCCTCCCAGTCTTCCCATTTTCCATGTCTCCTGTCCTCTGGTGGTGAGTGGCTTATGTGGACCATTGTGGGTCACAAACTACCACAAACTGGTATATGTAGGTTTTTAACTGCATTTTTATTATAAATGCTTTGCATTCTTACTTTTTCTAGAGTTGGTTAAATTGATATAGATTTTTTGAAAGCGTTATCATTTAACATGACTGTGGCACTGTGTGGCACATCGTCAGTCTGCATGGAAGTGAAGGGATACCTCCCACACCAAGTGAAGATAGCTGGCTTGGTCAGTCAGCCTCAACCACCCTTGATCATGCCATCAACTGCTCTGTCATATGTGAAACCCATGGCATGCATTATGTTTGGCATTAATCAGACTTTCTCTCAGCCTTGCAAGGGGAAAATGTTCACTGGGGTCAGCCAAGGGACATAGAGAGATACAAAGTGTGAGCGAGGGAGAGAAAGAGAGAGCAGACAAACGTGGAAGAGCAGATTAGGTGAAAATAACTGTAGCATGGACAAGAGAGCTTTATTAATGGGATTATGGGCTCATAGATGTTGATATATCATTGGTTCAGAAAGGGAGTGAAAGTGTCAGGGAATACAGAAAATAAGAGGAGACAAGTATTTGTTAACAGTAATTTATTGAATCGCTATCACAGGGAGGTGAGGATGGGATTTGACCAAAAAGAGCTGGGTTGTATTGATGTAGTTAACTTGGAAAAGACCTGCAGGATGAAACGATGCTAACCACAACACATCATTAAACTTGACATTTCATCCAAAATGGTCTCCTTTTTAAAATTTATAAGTTATTTTGTGGTTTTATATCAGAGAGCTATAGGCAAAATCTCTTTAATTACTGAGTCTGCCATTGTTTATATGCCACTACATAAAATTATGTTTAATAATGTGTAGCCAGTATCAAGATGTGGGGATTTACTAAAGCTATACCATAAAAGAGGCTAGTGCTTTTAATGGGAGGAGGAGCATTTACTTGTTACTAAATACAGCAGTTAACCTCTTTTGAGCACATTAGCGGGACCCAGTGTTAAATCTTTTTCCTATTATTTTCCCCACCCTGTTTATGATAGCTATAGCACTGTCAAAAATGTATTTTGCTTTTTAGTAATGACCTTTTTCTTGGTTCATTAAGTACAAACATATCCTCAGTGTTGAGGAGCTCTAAGCCATTACAGAAGTACATATTATAAAATAAAGCAAAGATAGCTTTTTCTTTTCTGTCTTTTTTTTTTTTTGTTACATATATTTACACACTTTCAAAGCCACCATCTAGAAATTCACACATTTACTACTTAAGCTTTTCGGTGGTCCACGAGGAAACAAGTAAATTGAGCATTAGTGATGATCAAAATAGGGTTTATACAAACCTGACCAATCAAGATAAAGAAGTAAATAATAATAAAAAGAAAAAAAGGCACTGAATGGTAGTTTGAATGTGGTTGTGTGTTGTAGGAAAATGCACACCAGGTGGGCATAAGCTGAAACCGTTAGTGGATATGGTTGTCTTATTTTGTTTTTGTCTCGTAGAGGAATACCATCTATGTAACTAAAGTAGGTTGATGAAACGTACCATGCAGACATCATCAAACACCAATACCCCTGCAGTAGTACCACCACTATGTGCTGCCGCTGATTTCTCTCCAGCTGCTCACGTGGCAAATCCTTTATGTTCCCTCATATAAGAATTTAGTTACAGTTGTCTGCTGTCACTTATTATCTTATTGTCGTATTATATTTCCCACAGCGGGGAATATGGCTGTATAACAGCTTTCTTGCCCTCTGTTGTGTGGCTTGGAATCGTTCCAAAGACCCCGAACACAGTAAAGTACAACTTTCTAAGACTCCCGTTAAGACGGATCGCTTTCTCTTCACTCGAAACACGAGGAAATCACTCAGATGTTTTACTATATCTAACTTGACTCCTAACAACAGGGAAAGAAAATCTATTTTAGGCGCAACGATGGGAAATCAGCTATCGTTTAGTGCATATCTTTTCTAGAGGGTGAGGGGGTGGAGAGAGGTTGAAATTTTAAATGCCTCATTTTGATGAGCTTTGACAGTAATGCAGCCACATTGGCAAATGTAGCAGATTTCTATGACACCCATGTCATAGGGCTGTGGTTATGCTTCTGCTCGATCATTAGAGAAGACTTCTAAGAGAGACAAGTGAGATGTGAGTAATGGTGCTGAAGCAAGCTTGTATAAACATGTCAGTGAGCAGAAAAGTTCTCCTGTCATCTAGGTATTTTACTCTCAAAGAGTGACAAACTAAATAGCTAAAATCCCCTAGGCTAAAATCTGCACGCTCTACCACATTAGAGTATTGGCTTCTAATGCCATAAGAATGTGACAATCGCATTTTGAAACATTTTACATATTCTTTCCCAAACAGCCACCTTGTTAGCCAACCATGTTTGTTTTTCCTACTTCTTCCCCCGATGCATTTCTCTGCAGGCATGGCTTTGGAAGTGGTGATGAATGAGTGGAAGTTGACTCATTATTAAAGGTGGGAGATGATTAATAAGGACCATATGTGTTTTCCTCTATAGTGTAAATAAAATATATCATTCACGTAATGCAGGGCTGAGCTGGGAGAGTGATTTATGGGGTGTTAAAATGCACGAGGAGCCAAAGGCTGAAGCCCTCTCAGACACACTGCCATGACAGTGCCCTACCCTGCCGCTTTAACATGACTTAGATATCTCACACTCCTGCTCCTTGCTATCGCTCTCTGTTTCCTTATCTCGATTACCACCGTGCGGGATTTATATGTCTCAGACTTTCGGGAGAGTTCCCAAAATTGTTCTGAGGTCATTCAGAACGAATATAAATGGGACCTCGAAAACCTTACATTTTAGAGTGTAGCTGTATTTTTGCATTTATCATTGATAACCCAGGAAAACTGCAAATATATATAAATATAATTGATAGAAAAGAAGAGGAAATTTTAAAAAAGCGTACCTCGTGTATACATGGTAGTAGAATAATTCTCTACTACTCAGCCTTGATGTTCCAAAGAAGACGCATTGGTTGTACCATCGTCTTTGGCAGATAGCCACCACCGCACACCTAAGGTATCGATTCACTTTAGACGTCACCATATTTCTCAACTTCAGATCCTGATGGAGTGTCTCTGTTTAAGTGTTTGAAGGTAGATGTCCAACGAGACGCATGTTAGAAGCATTATCTCCTCATCAGTCCCGCTGTCTTTGAAGTGTACAATTGAGGAGAGCAGGTCTGCACCTCTCTTTGTTTGGCTGTGCAACAAAAATTGAATATGTAAGCTTCAACCCGGTACACCACAATTGTGCAGTCTTTCTGTGACCGATGTGTCACCAGGAGGGAGAATGAGATTTGAACAAAGCAGTCTTTCACTCATTTTTTTTTTCTTTTTTTTTGTTTGAGAAAAAAACCCATTCAAAAATCGCTGTGTCGTTAAGTGCTTAGTTTTTTGTGTTCTGGTAACTCTGGTTTCACTTAGCATTTTGGGATTTCTGGTTTATGATATTTCCCCAGCTTTCGGGCAATTACACTGTCCTCTTCTTCAACTGTGTTGCTGAGCAGCGCAGTATACTAGATGACCGTATGCTAGTTATACAGCTGTGAAAAATGCTGCCACAAAGTAATGGAGAGAAAAGGGAATGCGGGGAGATGCACCGCTTTTTACATAGGCATCTTAAAAGATTTTGTCTATTCGCTCCATATATTCAGGTCTATTTCCATTGAGGATCCCACTCTTTTAAAGCCACTTTCATAATGATATGATAAAATCATAGCTAACATAAATCTGCTAAGTCAGCTGTGTGTCAGTTTACATCATGTGAAGATGTCTAGTAAGTCTGTTCCCTAAATGAGTTTGTGTCTGTGCATTTTTGTGTGTCTGCCTTCAGAATATGCATAAACACAGAACATGTGTATGAAAATGTGTGTTTTTCACATCAAAAACGACTGACAATGGAACCTTGAGTAGGCCCATGATTCAGTATCCTGCCCATTCCCCATGGTTCCTGACCTGGGGGAAGGATCTGTCTGGGTTTTGGCAGGCTCTATAACCACTGCCCTCCCTCACTGCATTTATCACCACTTCATCTCAAATAGGAAAATAGGGGCACTGATTTATTTATTTTTTATTTTTTTGTGGGGCAGAGGGTTACAGCTATTTCTCCAAATTTCTTTTTAAGTCAGGCCCTTCCAGGCCCACTGATGGCAGCTGCCTATTCTGCTGTTCACTGGGGGCATGCCCTGGTTTCATGTGTGCTGTTGTGGCGGGAGTAAAAGAGAGAGAGGGAGAAAGTGGAAAAGGAAGATGGAGGAGGGGAATAGAAACACTCCCACTGTGCCAGCGTGCCCCAACCTCAGCCAGGGTGACACACTTACCAGCCAGCATTCTGTCACCTTGCCGTGACACTGCAGGAAAGCCACGCTCTGCCTCTGAATGGGGGCACTGGGTGCAGAGGGAACCTGTCGAAGAAGCCTCCTAAATCACGCTGCTGGGGAGACGGATGTTAATGTGCTGTCTCGATGTCTTAAAGTACAAAGTTAGAGCCACAGACTCTTGCTGAGAGAGGCTACAAGACAGCGGCTCCCTCATATCCTTTGTTTACACAGCCAGTGGAGTGGGACTACTTTACCTGGACCCACTGAGTTCACTCACACAAATCCTTCAATATGTACAAGTGAACATAAGGAGCTTAGCCCAGAGAAGGCAATTCAGTCTGCTTCCCCAGCCATCCTCTAGAAATGACAAATTAGAGATGTTAAACAGCCTGGTGTGGGTATTACAACTAAAGAAGCATTTTCGGGAGAGTTATGTACAAAGAGTTATTACTACAAGCAGCAATGCTATAAGCTCAGGCTTAGGCTTAAGTTCAAGTATTAACTACATCTAATATTCTGAAGTAGCATTGATAACATACAAATCATACACTGGTTGCCATCCCTTAAAATATATATTTATATAATTCCTAGACTTAATTTCGACATGTATGTGGCTCTAAATACTGACTGCGTCAAACATATCTGTCCTCACCCCACCGTATTCCTCCCCCGCCCCAAAGTCAGTCCTCCTTTCTTATAGCTGGTACCCAAATAACACAGAGGCTCAGTGAGAGCCATGTTTAAGCTAATACACAGCATTTTCATGGAGTGGGTGTAACTGACACCAATCCCAGTGGGGCAATTACAGGAAATTAATTACCAGCCATTCCTGTATTAATGGTTTATTCCAAAATAAAGCAAGCTAATTTATTTATTTTGACACAGAAAATTGTTTCAATGAGGATTATAAAAAGTTATTTGCTAAACAAAATGGAAGGGAGGAAGGCGAAATGAAGCAGGGGTTAAAAAAAGAAAACGTGAAAAATCCTGCAAAATGCAGTAATTAGTGGATAATAATGCCACTGCTAGCAGTGCGCTTCCCCAATATGACTGTAGGTATTTGACTGAGAATTAAGAACCATTTCCCAGTGTCTGCTCTTCCCTGCCTGTATTGTATGCTGCACCGGAATCTCACACCTCCAGCAAAGAAGCAAAATCTCTGCAGAGCGAGGATGATGAGGAGGGGCGACGTCCTGTGAACCTGGGGCCTGAGGGTGAGAAGAGAAAATGGGTAGGTTGTCAGGGAGTAAAAGAGCAGGAGTGGGGGAGACATAGAGTGACAATGCAAGATGAGTTAGGGAGTGAAGTGGGGTGGTGGGAAGTAAGCAGGAGTGAGACAGAGAAAAAGAGAGAAAGCACTCTGACAGCCTGAGAAACCTTGAGGTGCCATCTGGCGTGTGGGGGCCAAAGGAAAGGGCTCACTGACCCTTGACCCAGATCCCCCTTTTAGCAAACATCCCAGTGCTGCAGATTTATAGTCTGCTGAGGAACAATATCTGTCAAAGACCTAAGGTGAAGGCTGGCAGTGTCCGATTATCTCCAGGTGACTAGAAACGATTGGAAATACGAATGCTCAGGATGTGGTGGTGCACTTGTGAGTTTGACCTCAGCAGCAGTTCAGATAACACAGAGCAAGAAAGTAGAATGTAAACTGGAATTTTTCTTTTGCTTTTTCTGTTGTTTTTTTGTGTTTCTGGCTTGTTCCTGTTTAAGAACTGAAGGAATACCAAGAAAAGGAGGGGACATTTACCTGACAGCAGTGAGGGGCTGTGATTTTACAATATCTCACAGAGTAAAAGAGTAGTATATGATATTCGTATGAAATTCAGTCTGCCCTCAGCTGATTAGTTTGTCTGAATATGCTTGGGCTCTGTTTTTGTTTTCAAAACTATTTGGTTTCCACTCTGCTCAGCAGGAACGCCACAACAATAACAGTAACTGCTCGGGGTCCAATGTAACAAGGATCAATACTGCCTGCAGAGATTGTTAGGACGCCCCGAGGCAAAGCAGCCCCCACAATCGCAAATACACATGCATACACACATAGAAGCCTACACATGAACATGAGCCTCTTTACTCAACCGCAGAGAACCAAAAGCTACCTTAGAACAAAAGATTAAGAAGAATACTCATGTGGCAGCCAGCTGTCATTCACCATCACATTTGATTTGTGCAACGGTATCCAATAAATCTGGTCGCTGGCTTTCCTTTCTTTCTTTTTATTGCCCACACAGACTCTTTTGCCCTTTTTTGCATTTTAAGGAGGGGTGGGTAAGTCTTTACATGGGCTCAAACCTGAATAGATCTTTGTCGTGCTCATTTTTCCTGGTTCTGACTCTACCCAATGCATCCCACAAGTGACAAAGTCCCTCTCAACCTCAGATGCAGGCAGGCTGTTTAGTAGCTAGTTAGCATTCAGACCAGCTATGCTAACACCCAGCAGACAAGTATGCCATGGGGGGCCGGTAAAAGGACTTGATTTCTTAGATATGCTCTATTAGTGTGGCTTGAAATAATCTACTGAGTGATGTTTTTTGTGGCTCACATTATAACTAAAAAGTTAAATGATGTGATGTAAATGGCATATTTTTACATTTTTGTTGACAGTGTGATTATTTTATTACTCAGTGCAGCTCTGTGTGTTAAGTGAATGACTCCTAAATGCAAAGAATTTCAACGTTTATCTAAAACAACAGTCCAGACTGTCTCGCTTGTCCACGGTTTTTCTGCCTCTCCTTTGTGCAGTGTGCTGACATCATAAATGGTAATGTCTGCTGGCTAGCAAGGCATTTCTTAGCCGGTGGCCCGGAATTCCAGATATTTGCTATCGGGAAGCAGCAGGATCAGTAATGCTAACTATGTGGATCATTCTTAGAAGACTCGGCAACAGCCGTCATGCCCTCATAATAATGCTGTGCATTTCAGCAGTATGTCTCAATTGAGAGCTGCAGCAACCCAATGCTTTCATTGTTCTTGTCTTCTTTTGTGATGCAGTCAGGAAAAAAAAAATTCATTTCTTTTCTAATGGCATGAAAAGATTTCATTGAAGTGCAGATTGAGAGTGTACCGCTGTGGCTTGTGGAGCCAGGCCAAAAATACAGTGCCCGCGAAAATGCCCTGGCTCTGCAGTATCATTCCAGAAGCAAACTGGTGTTCTTCACTGAAGCTGAGCAGCGTCATAGCAACCCAGTGCAATGCATAAAAGATGACCTCAGAGGCACTGGCTTGACATGCACTTCCACAACAAGACACAAGATGGGCTGGTTTCAAACTTACAAAGGTCAAACGAGGCCAAGCATCAAAGTGATAGTTTGTGCTATGATATATTTGTAACATGAAAATGTGCATTTATTAAAACCATGTATCTGCAGACTGGATCACATTTGCAAGAAATCTAAAATCTTTTCTCATTTTCCCTGCGTGTCTTTGTCAATGCTTGCATTGTAGCGCACAGGGACTGTCAGTCTGCCTAATTGCAATCTACTGTGTGTATATAAAAGTGCCTGAGATAATAAAGAATGCTTGGATTTCCTAACTCTTATTTGGAGCCCAGGCAATTGTCTGCCAGTCCATGACCTCATATATCTTATTTCTCACTCTTTCTATGTGAGATGGACTGCTCTTTAATCTTACTTAAATATATATAATTTTTCCAAGTGCGGTAGTATTTTTCATGGAGCTTATTTTGCAGGTGAAGTTGTTGTGGGCTGTAACGGTAAGTAGAGCGGGCAGGTCTTCATTGCCAAAGTGCTTGGTAGTAATGGTGAAAATTGGCTGATGTGTTTGAGATCTAGCACTAGTCCAAGTGGAGAGACTGTTTCAAAATGACACATAAATGGAATTTCCTTCCTCCTGCTCACCGTGCTGCACATCCTAACCTCTACCATGTAAAGAAAAGAGAGAAATGTGTGTCACCAAATAAATTCAGAGAGAAAAGAAGGCAAGCTGGTGGGTTTGTGTGCGTATTCACGGGAAAATGTGTTTACAGTATGTATGGTAGATGTGTGTTATCAGTGTGAGACGACAATCCAGCAAGAATGAGATGGGTGAAAGAAAAAGCAATTGTCCTGTAGGGCTCAGACACTCATGAAATTAATCTATTATC
The DNA here is from genome assembly GCF_000239375.1 of Pundamilia nyererei. NCBI lineage: Eukaryota > Metazoa > Chordata > Actinopteri > Cichliformes > Cichlidae > Pundamilia > Pundamilia nyererei. Next base: position 7,488,685 of record NW_005187407.1, read on the forward strand.
TTCCTGTGCAGCTGCCATGTACTATACAAGGTGCTTGACAATTCCCTGTGCCATTGCAACTCCGTGACATTTGCCCATTCACTAAGCTCGCTGACACCAACAGGATCTGGCCTTGCCGCCAAATTAAGGCAACGAGTGGGGAAATGAGAGCGGTGGCATCGGCCAGGAAGAGCCAGAGAGGCGGGATAGATTACCCCTTGTGTTTGAAGACCTGACCTAAGCACCTTGCCCAGGGGCTTTTTATCAGCTGGAGCTGAAAAACACCTTCAGGAGGGATACGACGATATAACCACAGCCAGTTGTAATGGTGTGACAAGGCTGTGCTGTCCTTGCACAAGTCTTCACTGCCCTCCCTCCTCCCTTCACTACTATCCCCTACCCTTCTTCCTCCCTCTCTACCAGACTGAGTCCTCTATCTAAAACTCCGTCCAGTTGGGAATGGGCAGACTTTAAATGCCTGTCGCCCAGTGTCACAGAAGTAGCTGCACACGGGGTGTCCAGTGTGACAACACAGTCTGGGTCCTGTCAAGGGCAAAATGAATTTGTTGGAGGAAGGAATGTGGAGGGGGAGAGAGAGAGCAGAGAGGGGATATATTATGGCAAATGATGAATAACCCGAAGGTGCACAGATACTCCGCAAAAGCGATGAAAAGAGGCGAGACGAGATGGGAGGAAGGAAAAGAAGAGCGGTAAAGAGGGGTCTAGCCTGGCTGTAGCTAGCTCAGGCTTACGGATAGCAGCTGTCAAAGGAGCAAAGTTTTATTTATTTAATGTTGGTCTGCTTAAAGAGACAGGTGAAGGTCAGGTTATGTGTCTGCTCCCCAGCTTTGTTGTGTGAGCTGGATCAATTTATGAAATATGTCTGTTAACAATGCTGCCGATGTAATCTCTCTCACCTCCTTATGCACTCTTTCACACTCCAGTCTCCTTTTCTACTATTAGACTCCTGCTCTTGCCACTACAGCTAAGGTAACCTCATCACTATAACCACTGCTGCTGCAATTTTATGATTTAGAGGTCAGAGTATTGTTTCTTTGAAGAGGTAACTGGGAGGGTCTGACAGCTGTGACGACAGTATCAGTGTGGTCAAATGTTATATATTTCCAGGAAATAGTTATTTATTGTTTAATAGCCCAAGGATAGCTGGTCTTTTGTAAATCAATTGAAAGTTGTGTATTATATTTCAATTCCACATCACCGCTTATCCATTATCTACAGTCTGGACTCCTGTACTGCCACATGTACTGTGATTAACTACCACTTTTTAAAGTAATGTACTTCTGTTTATACAGTGCTGTATATTGTATTTATACGATACGCATAACGTGCAATTATAATTTATGTCTGTTGTTGGGTGTTTGCTTTTAGTCTAACAGGCCAAGTGCTTTAAGAGCCAGTTTTACATAAAGTAATGAACAAAGCAGGAGTTTAAAGGTACACTGCAAAAAATATCCAAATATTTGAAATATTGGGAAATAAATGCTTAATTTGAGAAGTAATTTTCTTTCTTAATTTGAGTGAAAACCTAAAGTGAAAACTTAGCGGCTAAACCAGAAGATTTTTCTTAATTATGTGACAGATCATTTAACAAAGTAGTTGTTCTCTTACACCAATACCAGCATAGCAATATTACCAAAACAAAATAGTCACTGGCGATTGCATTTTTCAACATAAGGAATATATGTACGGATATATATATATATATATATATATTGCAAACAAGGAATTAAATGTGGTGGTTTTGGTTTATTTTTTGCCAAAAATAATATGGTAAGTCCATGACTGCGAACAAAAATCTTCTTCATATGCACAGAGTAGCATTACCAGAGCATCTAAATTCAGTTTAATTTGGTGAACTTTACATGTTGGACTCTCACAATTACCCCGTCTCTGTCCTCAGTGTCAGCGCCATAAACTCAGGAATGCTGGTAGTTAGAAGCAGAAGCCCTGAAAGTGTGGGGTCATAAGATTGAGTCAAAGTTGAGTGTTTTTTTTCCATTTCATTCTTTTTACTAACAAACTTTTACTAACATTAAGATAACGTCCGGTGATTTTGGTTCTGCTTTCACTTTCGGAACTATTTTTCAACCATTTCAACCTGTTTATCTACAAAGATGTCTCATCAGTATTGTTTTATTCCTACTCTCTTGTTTCTGGTTGATCCTCAGAAAACCCTACAGCTTGACCACCACAACTGTTTCACTCTTATATCATCTTTTAAATCTGCCCCAAAAAGTCATTATCATTATTAAATAACCATTCGGTTTAGAAATGTTGGCAGCAGTGTTGTGTACTTAGCACATCCCATAGATATGCGTTTGTGGTGGTTGTGCTTGGTGCTCAGTTTAATCTCATTCTGACTCTCTGGCATGCCACGCAGACTGTGGCCTGGATCACTGCTTCACGACCAGGCCCCGCGGTCCTTTGCTTAGCCGGCAGACCAGAGCAGAGTCATTCACAGTTCGTTACAAACCCCAAAGCGTGTCTGATCACTCTGAAGATAGCATATTCTTTTGAGTGGCTCTCCTTCTTCTACCTCCTGAAAAAAGAGTGAAAGAGGGTAACAATGTGGGTTTTTTAGGGATATATCTTTTTGGAAAGTGGTTGCACATCTGAGTTTAATACGGTGTTTTGTTGGTGGAGATGGGTCACACCATTCGTCTTCCCTTAAGTGAAGGTATTCCTGGGGGTAGGAAAACAGGCTGACAGGGTTGTGACTAAACAGTGTGAACGACAGCAAACCAAGGGAAAAAGCAGAAAGACCAGTTTGTTTTGGATAGCTGCAGGCTGGACAATTTATAGACATAAATGTAAACAGAGAGCCGGAACGTCTAACCCCCCCCAAATTTAAGATTAAGAAGTAAAATGATTCCAAAATGACCACATATTACAGAGTAAAGATGAATTTGATGGAAAGTGTATATGACATGGGTACTTAGCGGTAGGCAAAGGAAACCGAATGAGGAGAAGAGATCGGGCCACATAAGGTCCAACTGTTACATTTTGTGAGTGATGTAAATAAGAGCTTTGGAGATTCCGAACCCAAGAGCCATGACCATGTAATTATCACAACTTAGGGATCAATATCCGCTCATTTGCAGAACAAAGCTGCAATCTAACCATCAGTCCTCTTTGCTCCCTTTCTTGCATGTGTCTAAGTGACTTTGACAACTAAACTGCATGTGTGCCCAGTTTTTAAAATAGCTTGTCTTTCTTTCATGTGGCAGCATATTGAGCGCTCCCATGCACACATAATTTTTATGAAATACGTTAGTGTCGAGCATGTGCTCCTTGGCCCTGAATATCAAGAAACTGACACTGATAGAGAATTTATTTGATCCACACAGTCGTATCCCTCCACCCTTATTCAAACTGTGGATTCATCTAAATTCTATGGAATCTACAGCAACACATTTCTCTTTTTCTCTTTCTCTCTTTACGCCCTCAGAGTTCAGAAGCTTGTAGGTCTTTAATTATGTATAATATTCTTTTGCCCTGTTTTATGGAAACTCCAGACTGGATTCGCTCAAGTCATCGACTTGAAAGTTTGAAAACCTCCAGTGACAAGAATATTAATGTGCCAGCAGTGTCATATCTGTTTCAGCTCATGCATATTCAATGTCCCCCCAGCTCTCCAAGATTTATGTCAGACTTTGCCAGAGTGTAGTTTTCCACCATTGGAGATAATAGCATGCTAAATTGATGTTATCGGGGGCAGGTTTTTTTTTTCTTTTTTTTTCGTCTCTACTCTTCTCCAGGTCGGGGGGTTGTGGAGGGGAGCGAGGAGCAACCCACTTGTCTGGCTGCTATTCAGTCTGTTGGCAGCTTTAATGCTCACCTCAACCCACCGGCCTGTTCTGTAGTAGTAGCAGACTGAAAACCTCTGTCATGGGTGGAGAGGAGAGCATATTTTGGAAGGAGATTAGGGGCGATCCTGTGGATTATCTTTTAATTAAGGACGGTTGAGTTGTGCCCACTCTGGTGGAGCAAACGCCCAGCTGCTAATGAAGTTTAAACAGACATACTTTATTTAATTACCGCTAATCGCTGGGGCCCAAAGTCCAGCCCTCTTTGATCTGCCTGTCGCACTGTAATCTTCCTGGCAGATACCATCTCCCGTTCTACCCGGATCCCTTTTAGAAGTTGCTACGGGAAGTCCAAGATTAACCATGGGTTAATTGAGACAGCCAGGGTGGAAGTGTGTGTGTGTGTGTGTGTGTGTGTGTGTGTGTGTGTGTGTGTGTGTGTGTGTGTGTGTGTGTGCGCGCGCGCGCGCGCGCGCACGTGTGCGTGTGTGTGACAGAGAGAGAGGACAAGAGATGGAGAGTAGGAGGGAGGATGGGAGGTAAGTTGGCTGATGTGTTTGTGGCTTTAGAAGTCATCCTGTTTTGTCTCTCTCTCTCTCTCCAGGATGTTTTGGTCACATGCTGCTTGACTGGTTGCCATTATGGTTTACCAGGGGGACCCAGAGTACAACTGACGTCATTTTGGAAGATTTCTGAGCACTGTTTAGTGTCCTTTTATCAGCTTGTAATGTCTAGTGAACTATTCACAATTCCATATTTTTCATATCTGGGACTTTCTAAAATTTCTGTTGAGTTAGTCAAGCAAACATTCAAGCCTTTCTCTGATGGATGTTCTTTGTGCGTACCAGACATCTCACAGTGCGTCCTTCCACCCCTCCACATTCCCATACACCTTTACATCACTGATCCAGCTGCTGTTTCCTTCAGTGGTGTTTATTGAACATATCAGCGTAAACGGATGGTGAGAAACCTCGCTGTAAGGAACGGAAAGGTCAGCAGAGGCAGCAGAGAGTACGGTGGAGGGGTTTGTGTGACACTGGGTGTGTGAGAGAGGAGAGGAAAGAGAGGAGGGGGTGTCTTTATCTGACCTGGGGGAGCTATGGGCTTCCTGTTAATTGGGTTAGTGTAGCGACCAGGGGCAAACCGTGTGACTGGAGAAAAATACTGTGAGAAAAACCCTAAGAGGCATTTTTGTCTCAGCTGAGACATATGGCAGAGGAGCTGTGAGCACACTGAGTCTTCATCTGGAGGTGTGAGAAAGAGCAGAGAGAAAGAGGGAGATGCATGTTTCCCCAAATTAATGCGGTATCCCCAAATCGAGTTTAGAAGAGCCAGCGGACACACTTGCTGTGGTAAACTGATCTCCCTATCTGTAGCTCTATCTAACATGTGCACACACGCACACACACATATACATATACACAAACTCAAAATCCTTTGTCTTTCTAACTCTCACACCCTCCCCAAAATCTCCTCACCCTTTCAGTATGTTTCTATTTCTTTACTTTACCCCTTTGCACTCGCCTGCCTGTTCCCATCCTCCACAGCTGAAAGATTGCCAATAAATGAGTGATTTATATTCCGATAAGAGATGTTAACTAAACCGCTGCTTGCATATTCATACCTGAAGCTGTTGATTAATGCCGGCTTCACCATAACAGAAAATGTGTATTGTTTTTCTTTCTTTTTTTCTTCTTTTTTTTCATTGTAACATGAACCATAGAGTCAGTAAAGGCTGGTCTGTGCCTCACAAAGAGATTTACTGCTTTAATTATCCAAAGTAAAATGGCTAAAAATATTCATAGCCCTGCTTAAAACATGGTTGATGGAATTATGCATTGCATTTTGTGAATAATTGAATCTTTTCTTCAGATTGTGACAGAATAGCTAATTTATTAATAGACGTACACAAAGTCGAGTCAAAGCCTGTGTCGGTCCTGCGGGTAGAACTGCTTTCAAGAGAATGAACCCTTGTTAAATAAGTTACAGAACACAGTCCTGAGCAGACGCCTCAGTTGCAAACAAACCCAAAAGACAGAAAGGGAAGGGAGAGAGAAAGACAGAAAACGCGAGGAGCTTCGCAGACACCGGGTGTTAAACACAGTGACGTCTCAGAGGCCCTTCGGTAGAAGAAATGAAATATTAAATGCTTTCGTGTTTATTAACGGGATGAAACAAAGGGCTGCTTCCCTTTGACTTGTGCACATTGACACTTGGCACAGAACAAACAAAATCAAATATGGTATTGATCCATAATGGATGAAAAAGCCATCCATGAATGAGTGGCATTATTTAAGAATTAGGAAAGGGAAGAAACAGAGAGCAGGGAGACACACTGTTTGGAAACATCAACATTTTGTCAGCTGCCTGACTAATACACAAGTCTGGTTTATTACACATAAGTGTTATAGATGAATTTCATGTCATGACCAAAAATATATTATCGGGCACTATATTTTATTAAGCATTTAAAATGCTTCCACTACATCATATTTCATGCATTTATTTTTATTTTTGAATGCAAATGCACTTGATTTGTAATGGGCAACAGTTTTGAGTGAGTCAGTGCAATGCATCATGCAACATTGGTGACAGTGGTTGATGCAAGCCACTTTGCATTTCTTCCATAGTAAAGCAGGCCCTGGGGTGACATTTAATGTTGTTAGCAGTTTAACCCCAAGTCCCTCTTCTTGAGGCCCTGTCATGTCCGAGTGGCACCCCAAATAAGCACTTTTGACATGGGGGGGCTGCAGGCCTGTGGCCCCTGCTTTTGTTGACAGTTCCTAACAAAGGGCCCCCTCTTCCATTGACTGCCCTTTGCTGTTATGCAAATTCAGAAGTCTTACTGCTGCACAACCATGGATGGAAGGTACAGGGTTTACAGTAGATAGAAAAGTATCTTTTTTTTTCTTTAGCAAGGCATCTGTGTTGTGTCATAGAAGTTAAACACTGTATCCCTGCAGTTGTTTAATCTCCCCAGAACAAAATAATACAGCTTAAAAGCATACACGGAGATAAATTTACAAGTGCACGGCCACAACTACATGGAGCAATGTGCATACCTAAACACAGACAGAAACAAGCAGCACTATTCACTACCTATGATCTCTCACTCACCCACATATTTAGTCTCACTAGCACACATTTGACACGCAGCTGAAAATCCCCTATAGCCTATTCCTTCTGGTTGTGGTTCAAATTCTGTCCTAATGCCTTCTCCAGCTGTGTGTTTGTGTGTCCCTGGGGAGTTCAGGCATAGCTGCTGTTGTGACCTGATAGCATCTGGGAGTAACTGATGGTTTTGCCCACATGCTTCTGAGCTTCAGGACCCCTCGGCCATCCTTGCAAAGCCAGTTTCCCTTGGACCCTTTCAACACCTCCTCGACACCCGCTTAATACAAATTCCACCAGTGAAAATCCAAACATTCTGGGTTTTTTATTGAAAATGTGCCTGTAGAATGATTTCTCATTATCTTTGAAGTGGAATCCCTTGTCACAGTGAAACATAGAGTGAAAAGGTGAACCTAAAAGGCCACTTTACATGTTTCATTTCGATCATTCCTCATCAAGCTGCATGGTTGTAACCGGAATGAATTTCCCCCTTAAAGAAACTTTTTGCTTTTAGTTGAGTTTTGTTTTTAGCAGTGAGTTGAAGAATACATATCAGCTAGTTTGACAAATTCTTAGTTGGAAATAATTATATAATTATATAAAGCACATGGCAGGGGAGTGAGGTAAAACATCAGAATGGATGATTTTGCTCTTGAGTTATTTCATGACTGCCTTGACCTCAAAACTCAAGGTTATCAAGGCATCAGAGCAGCCTGTTCTAGGATTCCAAAACACGACAAAAAGTTGTTTATCCAAGGCTGATGAGGTGGTGATGAGTTTTTTCTTCCCTCCAAATTCGCTGAACTTTTCCATATTGTTACATAAATTGCTCGCAGAGTTGCAGTGAGGGTGAGAACGTTTTTATGTTTAGGAGTGTTTAATTGCACTGAGATGTGATAGCGGCCCTCGTGTATAGGCAAATCACGTCATCCTGTAACACTGAAGTTATATTATTTAACCCCCCGGGATCATATCCCTGGACCAGTGTGTATGAAGTGCATTTTTATCATCCCTCTCACATTTCACATGGAACTGTATGCAAGTATGTTTGTTTTCATGTCAACTTTTAAAGTGAAACAGAGGCAAAAAAAAGGAGTAAAAAGTACGTGATGGCCGATGAAGGGATGCATATGACCCTCTCCGTAGGAGGAAAAATAAACAAAAAAAAGGAATGAAAAGGAGGAGGAAGAACGGAGGAGGCGGAGGAATAATAAAAACAGAAAAGAAGTGTTTCCATGCTTTCTCCAGCTGTTTTCCCATGGAAAGACACCGGTTATCCTACACAGCTTGTTACAATAGAGCAAACAAGCCTGGTGGGATCTGGAATTGACAACTTGTGTCTGCTTAGTTACACTAGTTAATGACCCTAATTATCTTCCTCCTCGCTGTGAACAGTCAATAAACAATTAGTGTGGCATATGGACCCCCTAAACTCTGTGTTTTCTATCTCCAAGACAATGGGGTGTCCTTCTCTGGCAGTGGTAAAGTGTCACTACAGGCTGATTAAAGTACATGGGAAACAGTAATCAATGGCTTATCCTAAGACCCTAAACATTATCCTTTCCTACTAGGTTTTGCCTCTCAGCTTCAAAAGCACTGACAAATGGAGCAACTTCATGCATATTGTCCATCCATATATCCTTTACCTTCTACTTCCTTAGATAATTTGTTTAGAAAGAAAGACGACATGGTGCTGATTAATATGTTTGCACTGAGGCCTTTGGGCCTATGGCTAGCTCTATCTGTGTAAGCCCCTTTCAATGACCATCTTCCACATGGCCACATCTCTGTCATATGTTTATGAGCCTTTCAATAGGACTTTCTCTCATCCATCCATACCAATAGGTAGACCGGAATAGCTTGCTGGAGGGAGGAAGAGACAAACCTTTTGAATATGGATGGAGTTCAGGTGAACTACACCTGAACCCTGTCTGTGATGTCTTTATAGAGAGTGTTTCTGACTTTCCTTTGCTTTTCAGCCACCATCAAAAGTTCAAGAGGCAGTAGTGTTTTGTATTCAGGGAGAAGAGAACCTTTGAAACCTTTGGGATAAAAGCGTTGCACTGTGTCAGTCTGGAAGGTAAAGGAGAAGGAGGGAGAAGGGCTAAGAGGGTGCATGAGAGGGGAGGAAAAGGGTGCACTTTGTTGTGCTGTTTCACAAGGCTAATCTGAAATAAGCACCAACCTTTATGCAGGAGAATGACTGATAAATGTTAACTAGTGTGGGCCAAGTTTTACAGCAGCTGGTGACCTTTAAATCAGGGTTCAAGGTTTTTTTTAAGTCTGCTCAGACAAGTGTGTTCATTCTTTGGTAGCTGAATATAGGAATTCAAACACATTGTCAAAATTGTGATAGTCGTATTATGTATTTAACACAAAAGTACAGAGACAAAATAACTGTTAACAATTGCTCTAATAGCATTCATCTACTCTTGATAACCTATCTTAGTTTCCATTTGAGTATGACTTCATTCAGGCTGAATTAGTAGCTGATCCTGAAGAAAATCATGCAGCCGTTTTTGGAATAAGGAGGTGCTAAAGTTGCATTTTTCATTGTGATCATTTCCTTGCAGAGCAAGTTCAGACTACATTTGAGTCTTGGAAAGTTTCTGCAGTAATTTTAGATTTCTTAAAAACTGAAAAAAAGCCCAGTAGCACTGTTTTGAATTTTTCCCTTTGGCTAGAGTAGAAGATTTCTGATCTCTTGGTACGAACTGTATCCCTGCTGGCAGAGAGTCTGATGTCTTGTAATGGCCCTCCGTGGATTTGATAAGATTATTGCTTTTCTAAATGTGATGTTTTTCCCCTTACTTTTCTCTTTATATGGATACTGTTTCTGTATTCATGATACAGTATTACAGCTATGTGGCATTAAAAAAAAAGTTTGGCCTAGAATTGTGTGAAAAAAGTTTGTCATTGCTATGCATGAGGCTGTGAAGAACAGATACCAGATAGGGTTAATCTGATGGACAAGGATACTGGCGACTAATGATGGTGGGAGTAATCAGCATTAGCTTGCAAAGTAATTGCTTAATTTCCTATTAATGCATCATCATTATTATGAGATTCAAATAAAATTGATCTTACCTTGACACAGTTTCATGCATTTTCACATATAATCAACAACTGCGATGTAAATATATTTGGGCATATGAGTGCAGCGCAAACACAAGTTCATACTCTGGCCTCTTTGATATGAATGCACGTGTGGGGAACAGCTGCAATGATCCATCATCATCTCAAAACAAGACAAAACAGAAGGAGGGTCTTTTTGTGTTTTGATTTGATTTTAAATTGGAGCTTAAGGTAACTGTGTTTGGAGGAACACTGGTTATGTTTCCACTCCTCAACTTTTTTTTTTCTTTCCAATGGGCGTGTTTGAATGTGAAAGAAAAGGCATGACGAAGTGAAACAGTAAACTGATTGAACAAGTTAATAGAAATTTGGTCTGTAGTTTAAAAAAGAAAAGGGTTAAAAAAAGAAGAGGTAGGCAAAGATAATACTATAAGAAATGTCCGAGACATTTGTCTACTGTTGTTGTCAGTAGGCTTAATCATTTGTGTGACCAGGCCTGCTTTTGTTGTACCCTGTAGGCTAGTTTAGCTTAGTCTTTCTCTTCATGCTTGAAGATGATAAAATTTTTCTCTCCTGTTGTGTGTTTTGTATTTGGACCACACAAAATGCATTACAGAGCGTAGATAGTTCTTCCCTGAAGGTGTCCTTAGGGGAGCACAAATTGCCCAACCCTAGTGTAATTTGTGTCTTACCAACAAATACTATAGATTCTATGTGTTTTTTATTTGTAAAAAAAAAAACCAAAAAAGCTTTGTGTTCATGCTGTCAGTTGTCTTGATGTGGTTTTTCAAGTATGTTTCAGTTTTTGTTTTATGCCCATTATCCCTGGTGCCAGGGCATCAGGACGAGTCTATAATAAAATGCAACAATTCGCCAATTCATACTAGGTGTAAATTACTCTGAAAGCTTTGGTTCTGGTTGAATACCTGGGAAAATTACTCTTAATTTAAAAGCATGCATGTTTTGGGTTTTTTTTCCTAGGAGAGATAAACCTACGTTCTAACTTTGCAATTACAAATCACAGCGCTAACAATGTTGCACTTGTGTGTCGCTCTACCAGTGGTTGGCTGCTACTTGAAACATGCCTTTTTTGGTACGCAATTAGGCTGACTCAGTACTTATGCACTAATGGTAAGATGGTCAGCTCAGGGGATTAACTTAGTTGTGTTGGAGGGTTGGTGAAGGGGTCTGCTTGTGAGAAGCCCTATTGTCCTACTGGGTCACTGATCTAGGGGTTCATACCCACTCAAGACCAGGACTTTACCCTCCTTCTCTCTCCACTTCAGCAGGCAACAGAATTGGCTGCATTGTGTGATATGAGGTGGAAAAGAGTCCGCCGCCCCACCCATCCACTTGGGTTTTGGAGTGTGTTTTGAGCAGCGCTCATCACAACACTGGCTGTGCACATGCACACACTCACACACACAAATGCGCAGTGGCGTCCTATCTGCACTCAATAACCAAAGGGAAACTCCAGCTGGGAGAGCCATTGATGCCTCCGTAACAGGCTGATTGTTTCCTATAGGAGAGGGAGGAGCGGGGAGGAGAGAGTGGGCAGTTCTCTAACTCCACCCCAAGGCTTTGAGTGGGGCCTAGCAGGTGTAAACACCCACTGCTTTTTGCTTTATGAGTGGGCAAGAGAAGAAGGACCCCCAGGTAGTCACGGGGCAGTGCTCTGAAGGAATTAAGAAATTAAAAGTAAAGTGAAAGCGAGAGGCCCAAAAAGAATCACAGGACAAAATGGATATGTGTTAGACTCGGGCCAGGTGTTCTACTGTTATGATACGAGTTGCCTCAGCCATGCTGTGAGAGGCAGATAACCTCTCTATTGACCACAGAGCCCAAGATCACCTTCCATGCTGGGGTGTCTGTAACACAACCAAACTTAAAGCAGCAGCTTAAATGGGGATAAATAATGGCATTTTCTGGCACTGGCAACACTTGTCAGCATAGGAAGGCTTCAGTGATGATTCTAGGGCCCATTCAGATGATGGAAATTCTGTCTCAATGATTCATCTCCATTTGCTTAGCTATGAGTATCATATCCCTGCCAGTTGGGAAGGCGATATAGCGCAGGAGCTTAGCTTGTCCCTGAATGGGGCTATGCGAGAAAAGTTAGTATATGTTTGAGATGCTTCTGATGCTTATAATGCATACTCTTTGGGTAACGCTGTTAGGATTATAGAGTAGAAAGAGGCAAATATATAGACCAGCATGCTGTTTATCCGCCGGTTCCACACCCTCCAAACAGAACCCCATTACACAGACCAGTTTGGAGAGGCTTAACACCTGTTTTTTTTCAGCCAATATAAACTCATTCTCTCCCTCCCTCTCACTTACTTTTTGTCTTCCAATGCAAAGAGGATGAAGCCAGGGGAATGAGAAGAGCTCCATTATTGCTGTATTTTCTTTCCAGAAAAATGTTATTTACTAGAAAGATATCATCCTAGCTTTTAATCCTCTTAGTGGTGGATTGCGGTTGTACTTACATCGTCATGCACCTGCTAAACTGCCTTCTCTTAAAGCTGTATAAACACAGCCGCGGGAGCCATTGCTTTCCCAAGCCGAACCCATCAGCTTTTTTTTTGTGCTTCTTTTTTCTGAGAGTTACACAGAGGAAGAGAGCTCACAAGATGTTTAGAGGACATGGTGTTGAGAAGGATGATGCTCATGAGAGCAAGCAGAGACCTCTTCCTGCTACACCAGATGTGGCCAGACCCCACCTGATGCCTCTTCACTGGTCAGCTTCTTGGTGGAGCCTCAAAACCACTAAACAGAGGAGGGCCTGTGTGTAGGAGTGTTTATACAAGGCCTGTAAGCATCCTCTCATGTCCTCACAGTCTTAAGTTCAGAGGAGCAGCCTTCTTCACTTAATGTGGATTACAGAGCACTTAGGGGGTGGGGGGGTAGCTTTGCTTCTTTTGTACCAAAGATATTTATATTTTGTTTCCTGTTGACTTGTGATTGTGATTTTAGCTAAAATGCATTAAACACATTTTATTGCAGCACTGGTCTGATGTGTCTTCTGTATAATGATTGTAAAACAAATAACTTTTGCTCCTGGGCTCGTGTATATATTTAGAAAGTTGAGCATGAGCTGTTTTTTTTCCTTGTGAATAATCCCTCTTCCTCCTCAGTAAAGGACATGTCGAGCTGGTGTGACAGGTTCTGCACTCTGTTAACATAACCTCCTCTGTTCTAACATGGTACAGACACCACTCATCCTCGTGTTCCCTGATGGGAGAGAGAGAGAGAGACAGACAGAAAGACAGCGAGAAAGTAACAGCAGCTGAGACAGAAGAAGATGAAAATAGAAAAGGTGTCCTTTGCGTGTGTGTGTGTGTGTGTGTGTGTGTGTGTGTGTGTGTGTGTGTGTGTGTGTGTGTGTGTGTGGGCTGGAGGGAGGGAACTTCGACCGCAGGCAAACAATATGGAATTTGAAATATTGGCTGGCGTTGTGATTGAACATGGCTCCCTTATCACTGGGTTGCCAGGTTGGCCAGCTATAACGATGACTTATCACAGGGCTGAGGAACTTGGAGTATATAACAAGATTCTCCGACATGACAAACACTGCCCCGAGGAGACACACACCACAATCTGTATAGACTGCCCCAATCCAGGGCATCCAGCACTGGTAATAGTGGATTCTCTTAGGAGTATAGCACAGGTAGAGTTACTTCTAAAAATGAAGAAGGTCCTCTATGTCTTTTACTTACTGACATGCATGAGATGAGAGCCCAGGTGCTGTGCACAGTGGCATTTTCTGTCATTAGAATAACAAGAATTTTATGTATCACTGAACTTTTGGTACGGACACACGCCTGTCACTGCCTCTGCAGTCTGCCTAGGTGTTCTAGCTTCCTGGTTTTCATAGTCACCTTGTGACCTACGCTCTCTTTTTGGAGCAATAACCAATCGCCTTTTTTATGTGCCTAAAAAGAGGATGATGTTTCAGCCTCATTTGCAACACTTTTCACTTCAGCCCAAAGTCACACTTCAGAGTATATGTTATTATAATTATACCATATTTAATTAACTCATTCTGTTGTGTTTTTTCTTACTTTCTCGCTTCTATTTAAGATTGAGTAAAAGTGTGTGCAGTGTTTGTGTGTGTGTTTTAATACGTTATATGCACAAATGTGCTGTAGATCAATAATGAGCTGTGGACTTGACTCTCTGCCTCCTCAGTAGAGGATAAACAAGCAGATGATTCAAGGTCAAATGGTTAAAGACAAGTCTTGAAGGTAGAGTAAAGGAACGATATTGTAGGTTTGGTTTTTAAATTTCCTAATCAGATAAGCCCTGATGCATTTTGGCTTTGGTAAGTTCCTCATCATGTCCTCCTTGTTCTCCATCTTTGGCCAGAAACTACACACTGGGGTTGAATAAATTAATATAGAAGCTAAATGCGTCACCCAAGTTACTAAATTGATTTGCGCCTGAACTGTTAGATGCTCAGTTTCCCCATTTAATGTTAAAGCTGTGAAAATTCCTTTGGTGTACTTGAGCTGCTCAGAACCTATGAACCATGAACTTTGACCTTTTGGCTAAACCGAAACAGATGCCAGGTGAGGTGACTCACATCCGGCTTTAAATACACTGGTGAGGAATTTTTCACCCTGTTCTCTGTGTTATTGCTTCATCTCCTCCTCCTCCTCCTCCTACTGCATTTCTCCACTAGTAATACTCCTTAGCCATGAGAAGACCACCCCCTCTTATCTTCTACATTTTTTTTCCACTGACTCTATCCCTGTTTTCCTTTTCTTTCATATTATCTCTCTTGAGTTTTCATTAATTACGTTCCTTTGGCAGGAACTTGTTTGCTTTCCCTCTGTATGTATGTATTGCTGGCATTGGAATGGATTTGTTTATAGTTGTGACCCTTGCTGCTTGAAGTCTTAAAGCAGCTCTACTGTCAAGAGCCAAAACTCTGGCAAGGTCAGCTCATTTCTGTTTACGTTTCGAGCACTATTTACCCTCAGGGGCTTTTAAAAGCACTTCTGCAAAACATCACTTTCAGGACGGAGAAAGGGAGCGAGAGAAAGGAAAGGAAGGTTGGAGAGAGAAAAGATTAAATAAGAAACCGAGAGGACGGTGATAGGATTCTACTTTCCCATCAGTGACACTGTCATATTATACTGAACCAGGAAATTTCTTAATCCTTCTTATAATGTATTGAAAATTGCAAATTCGTACTTTGCTTCAGGTAACCGCACGAGTATATTGATATGAATATGGTGCATTAACCATAATTGTCCTAATTTGCCCTCTGCTGCATTAACTCTCTGCATATGCCTTAATAAAAAAGCGATATAAAAATAAATAAAAATGTTTTTGCATGATAGACCCTGAGGCTGTTGCTTGAATGCAAAACCATGGACTTGGGATTAACCCATCAATAATCACTATCTGCCGTGCCATGCATTTGCCCCGGCAGAGCTAATGATTAATCTCCCCTATATGGGACTGATCACTATCAGATTGATGAATGTACCGACCAATCATGTTCCCGCAAACCCACGGCATGTACATACACCAATAAGTGATGATGAACAGCCTGTGTTGTTGGTTATTTATGCTGGCTGTATGGAGTAGTCCCTGTGGTTTTTGTATACAGATCTAGTCATATAGTTTTTTATATGTACTTTTTTGGCCTGTGTATGGATATTGATTTAGGTGTGTGAAGCATGAAGTGCACTGTTATATGCTGTGTAAAAGAAAGAGAAGTCATGTCTGGTTAACCTCTTATTATGGCTAACATCTTAGGAACATGCAGTAGGACCCGGACACCTCACGCTCTGAAATCCCAGTGCAAACATGCTTTCTCCAATCTGTGTGGAGCGACTGAATGTTATGTGTGCACATGTGCTTATAAATGTGTGCAATTGCAAAGCTGTATGGGCAAATTGTGTTTCTCCATGTAAGACGCACTGTATCTACCCTTGAATGATGGATGTAGATTTTGTCCTTGTTGTTGTTACTCTGCCTGGGCCTCCGTGTGTTTCATGCTGATGTCCTTGTATAGTCAGGCTTGGGTTTATTTTCTCTGGATCGACAGAGACACCTCCTCTTGAACTTTTATAGCCCCTCTTAGTGATGTGTATCTGAGAGAGCTGACCCGGGTCACCAGGCTTTACGGGCTTCCGCCTGCTTCTCATCCTCTGTGTTTGTTTTTCTTTCTCTTTGCTTTTTCATATCATTTCGTTTTGCACGTTTGCACATGAGCAGAATAAAAATGACAGAACAGAAAAGCGAACAGTTGTGAGCTTGCAGGCTATGGGAACAAAGAGAAAATAGAAAAAAAAATAATATCCCTGTTTAAAGTTTAATCCATAATAAAGTATGAAATGACCTCCTCAGAAAACATGTTCCAGTTATTGCTGTTGTTTGTTTTGTTTCTCATGCTCTCCAGACTTTACACGTTACATCTTGTGATTTTTTTGACAGGGTATCATTATGCTCAATATTCTCTGAAAAACAGTAAAATAAGTTGTTAGTAGAGGTAAAAGACCAAGGGAGCAGTTTTTAGTTTCCTAGGTCTGATATTCAGTCTGTGTCATTTCATAGTATAAATCCCAATAAAGATCCAGTGCACAGCATAAAGCCTAATAAATGCCAAAACCAGTAAAGCGAGCTAGAAAGAGCTGAGGGACATGAGACCCCACAAACTTAACCCACACTTTACCTTTAACCAGAAACCCAGAACAACAGTTATACCTCATGCTAACAACCCTTAGACACCTCCTGCCTCCCCCTAACACACACACAGGTGCCTCTCGGAGAGAGAGGGCAGGACTCCTCGGGGACTTGTTCACAGTCAGAGCACCAGACCAGGTCTGGGAGGATTATCTCTGTATTACAAAACACTATAATATGGAGTTCCCCTCTACAAATTACTGACCAGACACAGGGAGCTGAAAGTCTGTGGGCCTAAACTAAAGTGACAGTTATTGGCCCCTCTAGCTCAGAAGAAAAATCTGCTAAGCCATTTGCTGTTGTCACATTTCTTGGTGGAGAATGTATTCCCATGCATTTAATACAGCCACATTTAACCATGCACTCAGGAGCTCAGTCCATAACTTTTCTCTCACTGAAATTTATAATACAGAGCTGCATTGTGAGATACTCATGTATACTGGCCACAGAGCACTCCCCTGTCTGCTGTTGACACACCATAAACAGTGACACAAACTCCGAAGAGTTGTCCTTTAAATTGTTTATGTCATTACCTTCTTTGTACCTTGAGGAGGGTAAAAGAGACAAATCTCCTCCTGTCCTTTTATGACCAATAGAGTTGGGTTTGGAAGGGGATGAAATCTTCTGGCAAGTGAAAACGTAGCTTGTCATGCAAAAACATGCATACCGAAGAGGATCTGAGGACGAGACACTTTTTG
>NW_005187407.1:7510100-7511401 GCF_000239375.1 Pundamilia nyererei
GGGAGCGGTCACAGTGCTGAAAAATAGACCAGACATGCATTCCTTTCAAATTACACATTTATTCCTTATTACATATTTTGGATATGCTTTAGAAAATTTTAGATTCCACAAAGTTCAATGACATTACAGCCTTTCATGCTTTAGAATGCTAAATGAAAGAATGTTTCACTGACCTCTTCAACTCTAATGACTGGTTAGTCGACATTGTTATTCACATTTAAAAATACTTTTGCAAAGCCATTTACAAAACACAGACGACCATCGCAGACTAGGAACTCTATAAAATATTTCATATGTATTGAAGTGCTGGACGTTTGTCACCTCTGTAATATTTTGTAAATATTAATGTCTGTTGCGTACGCCTCTGCACACTCAGACCGACAGTTACACACAGTGCAATTAAAGCACATGTGAGGAGCATTACCCATTTCTTCTCTGTTTACACAAGTCGGTCTTAACGAAAAAAAGAAGGAGGCAGAGATATTATTTTGACACTCAGCGTAATGCCTTTCTTTACACACTGGCCAACCATGTGTTCTCCCTGAGGCGAAGTGTGGCGTTACTTGATGTTTAGCTTAATGAACTTCAGAGCAAACTGAGAGCTCATGCAAATTGCAGACGAGTGTAGTGTTAACTAAAATGCGACTATACTTACAATGTTCTTGTTTACTTTTATTTTTACCATCGTGTTATTTCTTTCATCATATGAAAAAAAAAGTTTCTTGGAATTGACTTATTGTGCTATTTTGTGTATTTCTGTGCTCATTAACACTTACGCCCACTCTTTACATACTCAGTCCTGAGTAATGTCTATTATGCCATTTAAAGCATGCTATTCATTGGATAAATCCTTTGTGTGATTGTTTAGTCACAGGTGCCGCCATCGCTGTTATCATGTTGTGTGTGTATCTCACACAACAGGGCGATGACTTCTTTTCGAAGACAAGTTAAGTTGTGAAAATAATTTCTTGCTTTCTTTGTGTTTTTCTTGTGGAAAGCCTGACCTGCAGTTTGTAAGGAGACAGTGTAAGGAGGTGAAGGCAGAGTGGGGACTATAGTGCATTGAGAAATTCTAGAAACTGCATCTATTGAACCGTGAAGCCAGGAATCTTTATTAAAAGTCATTGATGTTATTATTATGTGTAGTTTTTTTTTCTTCTTTTTTTAAAACTTGTTTTCCATTATTTTAGAAATCATGTGTTCCTCACATTTGTATGGTATTGTGTTCTGCGATTATGCTAATTGAAAGGTAGAAAGCCATACTGTGTGAGTGTGTGAGACCTGTTTTGTACTTAAAGATT
>NW_005187407.1:7511597-7520511 GCF_000239375.1 Pundamilia nyererei
TCTTGATCCCTACACTGGGAGTGGATACTTCTGGTAGGATTAATATTTCTGCCACTTTGATGTCAGAACTGTGTTTCACAAAGACAGAGTTAGGATGTGGGGGCGATGGGCAAAGAATAAGACAGAGGGAATGAAAGAAAGAGAGGGATAAGGACACAGAGAAATGGAAAATGGAAAGGTGGCAGAGATATGAGGGATCCTCACTTGGCAGCCAAATCTATAATCTCATAGCGTGTGTATTTCTGTGTGAGGAGTTGTGTGTGATTTTTGCATGTGAGTGTGTGTGTGTATTTGTGTGGAGGACCCTTGTTGGCAGCTACCCGTGCTCCCACCGCAGGCTGTGTTTGCAGAGGTGTGTCATTGTTGCTGTGGGCTAGCGGAGGTCAACAAGGGGGTACAGGCCAGGCGGCTGTTCCTCATTGGCTCCCAGGCAGAGGCTCTGGCCTTGCCCATTAAGCCAATCACTCATAGCCAGCTGACCCCTGACAGCCTATCGGCTTACTTGGCCTGGAGGCTGAGAGCAAATAGACAAAGGCAGAGGTGTGGGGCAGGGTTATGTTATTGGAAGAGAGCTTGGAAAGAGATGCAGAGAGAGAGAGTGAGAAAGAGCAAGAGAGATAGGGAAGAAGAAGCCGAATGAGTAAGACTCTTAGCGTGGTTTCAGCTGAGGAGCCAAAGGTGAAAGCAAGTGGTGGGCGAGAGCGCCCTTAATCTTCAGCTGACGAGGGCACCAGGCCTCCATACAATAATTACATTAGAGTCAAACGGATCCCTGTATCTGAAAGCAACACATTTATGCCCTGCAGGAGAATCCCTGGCTAATTGTAATCCACCAAGACGGAGTAACCGCAAGAAGTGCCTACCTTTAAAGTGAAGAGGTTTAGGAGAATGCTTTTGTGTAGATTATTGTTTGTGTAAAGTGCATTTATGTGCGCCTTGTTTTATGAAAACGTGAACTCTAATGGTTACGCGAAGCAAAAACGAAGCCCGAGAAAATATGAGCATTGTGAATTCATTCATCCAGCGTGTGGATATCTGCACATCGACATGCACTTGTATTTACATGCATTATGGCTCTTGGCTGCAGTGTACGTTGGCAGCATTGCTTTTAGCATTGCTCGAGGGATAGGTGGATGTTGGAATGGCAGGATGGAGAGATACTACAAGGGGAATGGTGGGATGGAATGAGAGGAGGGGGCTGGTATATCTAGTGAGCAGCGCCAGGCGCAGCCGGAGGGGAGGAGAGGTTGATCTGTTTAGTGTCCGTCTCCTGCCAGCTTTCACTGGTCATTAAAAGTAGGCTGTTATCAGACAGTGCAGGGAGGACTACCCGAGCAGCCAGCACAGTGCTGCGTCTTCAGGTAACAGCTCCTTATCTGTTCACTGATTGCCTTCACGCTCCCAATCCATCTGACGTTGGCGTCTCAATCAGTCTTTAAATAATCTGCCTCCTCACAGCAGCGCAAGAAGATCCGCCTCCATACCTCCACCTTCCTCTCTTTGTGGCTCTAGATCTTTTCCTTTCCTCGTTGTGTATGAGTTGATGTTGAATATTAATGCGGGAAAACATTCTGTCTTGCACACTTATAGGAAATAAACAAACAACTCTCTAAATCTGCCTGGGTGTGCTGTGCTTTCCTCGGAGCATGTGTACTGTGTACAGCTCAATCCTACAGATCTGAACACTTGGCTTTGAGCTAAAGAGCCAGTGATTCATACAGCAGTGCTGACATTACAGAAATATTTGAAACTAATTTGAGAACGGGTTTTTTTTTCTAGTAGCTTACTTGTTCATATTGTTTAGAACAGATATGTAATATGTTTTAATGTTGAATCTTAATTCCAACATGAATTATGTATAACATGTTCCATGCACTAACCTGAGCAGTGGCCAAACAGAAAGGGGAAAAATGCAGCTTTATGACTGTATACAGAAAATCAACACCAACTTTTACCTTAAAGTTGTTCGAGTTGTTTAGCAGAACTGCAGGGCAGTTCTAAGTTGAGTTGGCAAGTCCTGTTGCCAGCAGCGTTGCTGATTATGTTTTTGGCAACAGGCTACACCAAGCCTCCCACTCACCTCCCACCCCGGGCCCGCAGTACAGGACCACTACCATTGTCAGCTCCATCGTACTTATCTCTCCTGGACACTGAGAGGGATGAGATGCAAGTGAGGTAGAGATACAGCTTGTTATTCAACAAATAGAACATGTGCGAAGAGAGCCTGAAGGAAAAGTGAGCAAAAAAAAAAAAGAAAACCCATTTTAACACTTTTATTTTGATTATAGAAGTTGCATTTCTGATACAGTGTCCTATTTGGCCACAACAGCTGGAACTCACATCACCTCCTCTCTTGCTATGGCGTTTCTAATGGAAGCTGTTCAGCGAAAGGCTTGTGGCAGGACAGTAACATGAAAGCTGCTGACCCAGTGGGCCTGACTTTGAGAAAGTGCTTCCTCTTAACTGGTTTCCATTAACATAGTGCTGGTGTCTTGGTGTCTTAGCTTCATTTTGATGTGTCTGAGAACATTGCAGTGAAAGTTAGAATAATATTTTGAGAGCAGACAATCAAGGCAGCAAATTCAGTGTGAATTTTTAATGGTACCCCCTCCCATAGTCAGTAATGTCTGTGGTTCAAACCTGAGCCCAGCAGTTTTTATTGCTGCGCCCTTTTGCTCCTGGCACTTGCCTTTATGGTTGAATGGTGTCGTAGCATAAGTAATAGTATTTGATTAATATTAGTTATTATTACTAACCTGTTGTTCTTTTAACTCACCACCTCATCTTAAAACTCTTAAACAGTGTGTAGATAAGAATACGCCTTGAGTGTAATTATCATTGTAAATACACTGTAGTTACCTGTTAAATATTTTGTTTTATTTCTGATTAGGATATTTCTAAATCAGACCTGCATTTGAAAACTGAATGCTGTAGAGCTGTATTATTCGGGTGGAAAGTGTTGGGAAAGAGAAATTATAGGAAAAACTTGAACCCCAGCAGTGAAGGAATACGATGAGTCTATTGTGGTTTCGGTCCACTTGTCCCCTTGGAGTGAAGGGTCACTGCAAATCAATACAAAGTTGTTCTGAGTGATCACCTTTATCCTGTGATGACACATTTCTATTCTGATGGAAGTAGAAGGTCAGTGCCTCTATCCATAGGGCAGTAGGGGTCACTGACTGGTTAGATATGTATGGAAATGATGTCAATCATATGATATGAGCAGATCCTAACCCAGCTGACCACCTATGGGAGATTTTGGTGTGTGTTTGACTGCATTCTCCACCATCTCTATCATTATCCAAACACCAGATGAGGAATTATCTTTGGGAACAATGGCTTTCCTTAGAGTTCCAGAGACTTGTGGACTCACTACCAAGATGCTGTGAAGCTGCTCTGGTTTCACATGGTGGCCTTACACCCTACAGAGATACTTTATATTGTTTTCTCCTTTCATTTGTCACCCGTCTGTTTTTGTTTCAGGAGCTGGTATCAGCTCCAGTAGATGGTGTAATGGTGACTGTACTTATTGACTGTACTCATACCTCAGAGTGAGTCAGATAAATGAACGTTTCACCTCCGTCACTACTTCACTGCTGATGTCATATTGGATTCTAGACTGTAGGTGACAACCAAGTAATAACTCCTCTATCTCCCCACCTCAATCTCTCACTTTCTTTTGCTCACTTGCTTGGTCCCTTCTACCTAGAAAGCATACTTCCATTTCTGAGTTATCTGTCTCTCTCTGTCTGCCTCTCCAGTTCCTCTCTGTCTCTCCCTTCTTGCCCCTGCTCTCATCCATATGATGTGTGATATGTATCATTGGTTAAGACTACTCCAGGCCGGCATGTTGACATTCCCCCGTGCCTCTTCATCTCTCCCCGCAGAGCTGAGTGCTGTTGAGTTGTGTTGATTAATGATATTGATCGCTCCACACACGGCTTGACTTACAGTGAATGAGAGAGGGAGCAAGAGACAGAAAGTGAGAGCAGAAGAGAGAGAGAGAGAAATTGGGAGGAAAAAAATAACTCACTCAATCTCGATACACTTTTTTTTCCCCTACAAGCTCTGTTTCCATGGAAACCATACCATAGGGACAGTCAGAGACAGTATAGATACGAAGAAAAGGTGAAGGGGGGAAAAAACAAAAACACAAAAGTCTGACTTGAAGATTTTAAGGGTACAAGTTCATTTAACTATGGATGCCTGCTGCAATGTTGTTCTTTTTTTATATATATATGCAATGAACAATGAGAAAAAATGTGAAGGCGTGATCAGAATATGTGACAACACATCAATGGCACTAAATCCAGGTTGCCAATAATCCGTTAAAGGCAGTCTCCTTGACACCTAATAAGTCATGTCAATAGCAAAGAGGAAGTGTCAATACCTTTTTAGGTGTAGAGAATCTTGCTGTTATAGTGTCATTCAGTTAAATGATATAGATAAGACTGACTAGGTGCTGTATCAGGAGAAATTTGCTGTCTTACTTCTCACTGGTCAGTTTCCAATTTTTCGTACTGAAGGAAATATCGTTTAATGTTTTATACCCATTAGTCAGATAATTAATGTTGTCATGCATTTGGTTACTTAAAGGTTATTTGTTATGAAATCATTGGGCATCTGATACTAGCAGTGGGAATTTCCCCCGTGATGCTAACTAATGGAGCTTCCTCTGTTCCAGTCCTAAGAGGACACATGGGGAGAGTCATACCACAACTATGGTGGGGTTTGCAGGCTCCCATGAAAGCTTAAATCCCAGAGAAATGTATTAAGGCACTGGTATGAGGTCTGTGTGTATGTGTGTTTATTATGGTGTGTCAGTACGGGACAGGATGCAGAGTGTGTGAACCAGGGCATGTCTCACTGAATCATCTGGCGTACAGGAAGAGGGGAAAAATAATAAGTACAAGGGGACACATGAGTATGCAACATTTTGTCATCATTCTGTGTGGGGGGTTATATGTGAGGGGTTAAAGAAAACCAGAATCTGAGTTGTGTGCTTTTCCTCTCAAATCAGCAGGCATTTCCACATACGCCATGTGCAAACAAATATAACCAGGTGCCCACTGTCGTTTTGCTGTGCAGGTCATAACCTTCCTATAATGTGTCATCATAGGAACCAGAAACAGGAAAGGGGGACAGTGATGCCACAACATTACATGAGCAAATGAACAGTGTTTACTGAACGCCTTTGAGTTCGGATAAAAGTTCAAAAAACTGACCATTCGCACATTTGAGCATGCGATACTCAAAGAGTCTGTGTGGAAGCTAAATTCTTCCATCATATATTTGTTTATGCATTTCTTTTGTCAAGTCTGAGTACATTTTTGGTGTGTGTGGGTTTTTTTAGATATGTGTATTTGCTGCTCATGCTCACTACTGTCTGGCCTTTTCTTGTTCCCCCAGCTGTCCTAACACTGGTCTGTGTTGACAGTAAACACAGCTGCAGGTCATAGAGGCCCCGCTCTGGTCGAACACGGGGCTCTGAAGGCCAACGGGGTAGAGAGCATACAGGGAGCATGAATGCAGGAAAGGGAAGGTATAACTAGTGGGGGAATGCTCTTCTTTGGCAAGGCACAGTGTACTACATAAGTGGTCCAGCATGTGCTTTTTTTGATCACAGTGAGAGGCAAACTGAAGGAGACACAGTGGAAAGGAGTGGGACAGTGAAGCAGAAGACCTGTTACTCCAAAAAGTGAAGAAACGGATGATGAGAGTGATGGAAAATGGCAGAAAAGGGGGATTGGCTGATTCCAGGCATCAATGACAGCTCTGATTGGGATGTGAGATGAAGGAAAAAGTACAGAAAGGGGGAAAAATAGTTCAGACAAGAAAGAATGAGGTAAAATATTGCCAAGGTCCTGCCCTTGGTATTAAACATCGAAATGCCGTCTACATCCGGGAGGTCAGAATCAGAACAGCTAATGACAGCAAACACTAGTGACCTGAGTCCATGTGTGTCATTAAATCACAATACGACCAGGCATCTACTTTTAGAGAACTTTTCCATAATTGTGGATGTGATGTATCTT
The DNA here is from genome assembly GCF_000239375.1 of Pundamilia nyererei. Classification (NCBI taxonomy): domain Eukaryota; kingdom Metazoa; phylum Chordata; class Actinopteri; order Cichliformes; family Cichlidae; genus Pundamilia; species Pundamilia nyererei. The sequence goes on from NW_005187407.1 coordinate 7,517,633, forward strand.
TAGGATCAATATCTCGTGATAAATCTATGTCGATGTTATTAACAGATTGCATTAGCATTGCCTTCAGACGCACCAATAGGGGTCTACGACCTTTGTATGCATGATTGATAGATTGTCTTAGCCCGTCTATGTGTCGTGGCCTTGGCTGTAAGAAGCACGTTGTTTTGGTAACCTACCAGTCGCTATATATACACTCCCTGTTAGGGTCTTTGCGCATCCAAAAGACAAAGATGTGTGGGTGATATACAGACAAACACAGTCACACGCACATAACCCACAACCCTACTGCAATTTATATGTACGCCAACACACACGTGCACGCCCGCACACACTAGAACCAAAAAAACCTCCATCTGACATGTTCTTTTCCGGCCCCTAAGGACAGATCAGGCACAGCTGTGACTTGGGAGGTCATGAAGCTCGGAGGGGTCAGACTGAGCAGACTCTGAGAGAGCCCAGTGCAGGGTCACAGGTCACTCCCAGCAGCCCTAGCGGTGTGAAAGGTCATGGGTCAAAGTCTCACCATGATGCGTCGGCTGGGTAGGGTTTCAAAAGGCGGCTGGGGCCAGTGAGAAGCACAGATTTATAGATACTGAGCTGAGCCCCAGTCCTCAGCCCAAGGTAATTACACAGAATATGAGCATGCCCGTTGAGGCTTGGCCGCCATATTTCATTTCCACCCTGAGCCCCTGTAGACTGAAATAATACATGAGATAGCCAGGGAGAGATGAGAGGCGAGACCAGGGGGCAGAGAGGCAAAGAAAGGAAGATCCACTGATGCAAGGTAAGAAAAGACAGAAAGTGATGTATAGAGAGAGAAAAGGAGAGTAAATGAGTGAAGGGATGTTAGAGCAAGTTATTCACTCTCACATTTTGTTAAGAGCGAAGTAAACTCAGAGTGAGAGAAGCTGTGAGCACCAGACCAAGTAAAGGCAAAGGGTCATATTTGTTACTAAACAAAACTCCATTCTTAGCAACAAGACCTTTGACGTCAAATTCCAGTAAGACATGGAGAAGGTCGCAGGGATCATCCCTGGGGAACGGCGTGAGTCAGAGTGACACGGAGCACGGACAGCAGGGAGTGACGGCCTCGCGAGAGGAGAGGAACATAGGAACAGATGGAGCGAGGGGTGGGGGGGAGTGAAAGAAAAGAAGAGCCCAGAAATTAGATTAGTTTAAAAAGTGAAGTTGTAATGCAGCAGGCTTGATATCCTGCTCAGAGCAGTTTCCCGTGAGAACCTGATCAGGCCATCGCAGGCTCATTGGGACGGTCTAAACATATTTACCCCTTGTTGGAAGGTACAAATTAAATCACGCTCCTCCACAAAGAGGAGATGTTTTCCCCTTCTGTTCTGATGTCATGGTAGTGGGGTGGTATAGAGTGGGGGTCGGCCCTCTCTGGCCTGCATGCATTTATCTTAGAAGCAATTTATCTTCCAGTAACACCCCCCCCTCACACACACACACACACACACTTCTTGTTTTCTAGATCCCTCTATTCCTTTTTGCAAACACTGTTTCAAAGTCTTTGACAAACACTGACAATGAAATTCAAGAACAAGTCAAAGCTCCGTCCTGTTCTCACCACCAACTCCATCATCATCCGTCTGTCCCTCTGTTTTCTCTCATCTTCCCCCCTCCCCTGCACCCCCTTTCAGTTTTTATCTGATGTTATTTGAAAAGAGTACATTGTGTTGAACAATTGGACGTGCCCATCCTTTTGTTCCTCCCTTAACAATGCCATAGCAGGTTTCATTGGAGATCATTACAGTAATTGCCTCATAATTGCATCGACTTTAGCCTTGGCTGCAGCCCATTCTCTGAGTGCATACAGGCCCAGTCACAGACTCTGTGATGCACAGCAGTGTGTGACCTTAGACCGTGAAGTGGGTTGGTCGCTGTCACTTAGCCTTTGGCCAGCCTGGCATCACTACAGCATTCTTGCCCATGGAGAAAGAGGGGGAAAAAAATAGCTCCCTCTTTTTGTCCCTGAGTACAAGTTGTTTTATTTTCTCTTACATGCCACACTTCCCCTGTCATTTTATATTTTAGCTCATTGCTCTTGCTCAGTTCTTCCTCACTTGCTGTGTTTCTATCTCATGTTGCTGGATCATAAATGTTTCCAGATAGGATTTTGAAGGACAGTACAGGGAGGCCTTCACCCTCCGCCTTCTCATCTTGTATTTATAGAAAGCAGCATCTGCTTCCAATGTTGCTGTTTTTTTATGAAGGGAGAGAAAGTGTTTGATGACTCAACCAAGCATTTAAATTAAGGTTCATACAGCATGCTTCAGGAGTTAGAAAGAAAGTTGAGTTCATTGTGTGTGTTTTCACAAATGCACGGTACAAAACACTTAAAGCAGCCTCATGCCCTTTCCCTGAGCGCTTATCAAGCCCTACCCTAACTCTCCCTCTGAGACAAGCTAAACCACTACTGTGACATGCAACAGAAAAAGAAGAAAAAAATCCTAGAGTCATGCAAACACACAATAACTCAATCCATTATTTACGAGTGAACTCATTCAGAAAGGAAGCATATGTAATCTACTCATCCATGCTGAGAAGATGCTGAGAGAGAGGAGGAGGAGTGGAAGTGAAGGAGAAGTGGGGTGTGTTCAGGGACAAGGCAGGCGGCCAGCTGAGAACAAATTTTGTTTCTGTTACTAACTCCCCAAAGAGAGGTGGGAACCAGTAAACAAACAGAGTGAGAAAGTGTTTCCTTCTTTAATGACAAAGGGAGAGGCTGAGAGAAAGGCAGGGATGGAGGGAAGCAAGGCTAGGAGCTGGCGCAGTGTGTCAGCTGTCAGCCTTTGTGTTTGTTTCTGTGTGTGTGTGTGTGTGTGTGTGTGTGTGTGTGTGTGTGTGTGTGTGTGTGTGTG
>NW_005187407.1:7520531-7571854 GCF_000239375.1 Pundamilia nyererei
GTGTGTGCGTGCGTGCGTGCGTGCGTGCGTGTGTGTGTGTGCATGCCCTCTGCCCTGTTTGTATGCAGGCCAGCAGTCTACACAAAGGCACACAGGAGGCATACACGCAGATGGGTAAACAAAGCCATTGTTTGCTATTTTGTATTTTATTATTGGGAGAGATTAGTTGTTATTGATTATTCTCAGTCAGGGCCAAGAAGAGTGGTGGCAAGTTGTACATGTTCCCATCAGACCCCATATCTTCATGCACTCACTCACACACACGCATACAAACACACACACTCTTCCACAAGTCTCATTCCTCCACCGTACCCCACTTCCATTGAGGCTGTCACGCCCTTGTCAGTTCCTGTCACAGTGTGTCTACCTGAAGTATGCAGATGAGGCCTTTGTGGTCCCCTGTCGCTGCCTGGATGCCCATTCTTTCGGGCTCAGGTCTATTATGGCCTGAGCCTGGGGCGGGTCTCCACACATACACAGAGCACTCCTGGGGTCATAGCCTTCCAACCTCAGGGGCTCGACTTCTGCCACCACAGCCTGACAAATCACCCCACGACACACACACAAAAAAAGCGCCAGGGCCCCAGTGTGAGTGGGGCCCAGTTCCAAACAACTCCTCAAGTCTCCGCTCTGTTACAAGCAATGCCAGTGAGCTACTATTGCTTTGCTCCCATTGGATTTGGACAAAGGGGAGGAAAGAAGATGAGGGGAAAGAGAGTCTGTAAAAAAAAAAAGAGAGAGAGAGCGAGAGAGAGAGAGAGAGAGAGTGAACCAACAGGGAGGGATGGGAAGAGAGAAAGAGACGGGAGGAAGAAAGAGACATTTGGGTTCTTTCATTTGGTGGACTATGATAAATGGCCTGGCCTTTAGCCGTTCTGTGCTCCCCCAGCACTCTCTCTGGGCCTCCCCTGACAAGAGGGTCTTTCAGGGAGAACGGACCCCACAAATATTGCTCTTTGTCCCAGACGAAGCTTAGTCAAGACCCCAATGCTCTGACTTTAATCAAGTAAAATCAGCAATGCAAGGGACTTCTTTTATGTGTGAGAGTCAATCACTTTGTGTGTGTGTGTGTGCGTGTGTGTATCTGTGTGTGTGTGTTTGAGGTGCAACAGAGAATAGACAGGATGGGGAGAAGTCTGGGAGGACTGAAGAAAAGTCAGCACACTACATTACACTGGCACGTCTCCCCATTACTCCTTTAAAGACATTCAGAGCTTTGCCTTAGGGGAACGTGGGTAGATTTGGGGGAAGGATGAATTCAGATAGACCCTAAAGGCACATAACAAACTGAGTCAGCGATCAAAACTATTTCTGAAGTTCACCTCTAACAAGGCGAGGTCTTAGTGACAAAAAGTGAGGGGGGGGTAAATCATTTTCCCATACTAAATGTTAAACGAACAAGTGCATGTCTGTTTCAAAGCCTTGTAGCTAGTTATTGAGCTCTTATTGTTCTGCAACCAGCAGTTATATTACAATTATATTTGTTAAGTTTACCGTGAATAATATTTGTGGCCAAAATAATATTTCTACTGTATCGGCGCCTCTTACTAATCCTGCAAGAGCATTCGCAGAGTGTTACAATCAAATTAATGAATTGCAAAAGCTGATTAGCAAGGTTGACAAAAAACATCTGAAAAAAGGCAACAATGAACACCTTTAGTGTCATAGATGGAAGTTTACGGTGGATTAATTGTTTATGAAGTTAGCCCACTGGCAACGAGGGTGCACAGGGCAGAATTACACAGTTGATGAAATCAGTGATGGGGACTCGAACAGAGAAAGCCGGGCTGCAGTGAAGCTCTGCTACGAGTTTATTTTTGCAACAGTGGCACGATACTGTCAGATGGGTGTGTGACTGTGCCTGTAGGTGTGTGTATAAAAGATTGTGTAAGAAAAAGCATGTGAGGCAAATTGAGTGTTTTGGGGATTGTATGGAGTCGTGGGTGGAGAGTGTAGGTTATGGAGCTTTTTGCCTTTTGTCAACCCTTAACATTCATTTCTAAGCCCTTCTTTGCCTTTTACACTTCCTCTTCCATCAGTGTCACTCGCCTTGTGTCTTCTTTTTGCCTGTGGCCATTCTTGAGCACTGGATCAAGGTTTAAACTTAGATCACCTCCTTGGTTTTTGAATCAAAGCAGCATATACTGCATGCACTTCATACGTGTGCTTGGGTGCGTGTGGATTTCTGCATACATATAGACGAGTCCATATATGTGAGTGTTCATGCACATATCTCCATTTGTGTGATGAGGGCAAACCTCAGTGCCACACAGTGCCACGGTGCCATAATCTCCGCCCTTGCCCAGTGGCCCAGATTTAATCCAGGCTTTGATCCACCCCCTAATCTGAGTTTACAGGCTCTGGGCTGAGGGTGGGTGCTCCACTCTGCCTGCCAGCTAGATTCTGCTTGCTTCTTTCCTTTCTCCCTTGTCTGTCTGCCTCCTTGCTGCCCCCCCACTGAGGAGCTGGCAATTGAAATCAGCTTTAGAGTTGCTTAATACAGAAGCGGGCAGAATTAGGCCCTTTAATGCCTGTCATGGTCGAAGATTATATCAATGGCTCTTTTTGTCACTGCCACATTGGTGTCAATGGAAAAGCGGCAAGACTGCCAGAACGAGACAAAGGATACATTTTTAGATTCACATGTAGTTTATCCAGTCTCTCGCTGCACACAAAACATACACTCACACATGCACACACTTATACATCTATAAGCATGTGCACGCACACACGCAACATACACATAATGTTCAGACAAATACAACCTCTAAACATATGTTGCTTGTTTGAGGTAAACTGTAGTTTCACCAGGGTATCGAGTGATGTACATCTTGTGATTGTAAAATCAGCTTCAGTGGCGACCTCTTTTGAAGTGGGGTGTGGTTTATTCGTTCAGGGTCAAACACATACGTAGTCTATATTGGAACCAAAAGCCAGAGCCTTGGCTGCACTTTAATGCTACAGTGAGTTTGATTTACTGCCCATCTGCAACTGCACAAACACTCTTTGACTAAATGAATAAGAAGCAGGAGACTTACTGTCGTTAACCAATTTACCAGTTTGTGTAAACAAGCCCATGGGTGATTTGAACGGGGTCTTCCTAAAGTAACAGTTTACAACACAGGGCATTAAAAATAATTAGCCTTAACACAATAAATATGGAGGAATGTCAGAGCCGTAAGAGTTAGTGTAGAGTTAGAGTTAGCTGAGTTGGCTCAGTGTGCTGCTCTGTTTTGGCTGCTACCAACTGACATTAACTGAGGTGGCTGTGGCTTCTGTGGTAGAGCGGGTTGTTTACCAATCAGAAGGTCATTGGATCAATGCCCGGCTCCTCTAGTCTGGATGTAGACGTATCATTGAGCAAGATACTGAACTCTGAGCCCCTCCGATGCATCCATCAGAGTGTTTGTTTGTGTGAATGATAGATGAATGAGTGTGTCAGAGAAATTGGGAGAGTGAAATTTGCAGTAGAAACTGCTTTGAGTGCTCAGATGGAGTAGAAAGTACCGATACATTTAACTAAGATTGAGGAAAAACTCAACCTTACCAATGTAATTGGCTGTATGACACCGTTACATGAAATCTTATACTGTACATCTGAGTGAGGAAGCATATCGAAGTTGTTGGGTTAAGCAGTATATCAGCTGAGGAAATACACACAGGCCAGGACAGAGAGCACCAAAACACAACTATTTAATTAGTGAGCACAAGTGGGCAGAGAAAACGCTATTGGTTCATATAATGTTTCTTTTTATATGTGTGAAAATGGTCATGGCTATGAATAGATACATGGTTAGGTAATACATTTTGTTAGCCTAACTTAATGGTGTTAGCCTATAGCCTACAAAAAATATATTTAAAATGTTAAGGCCCGCTATGGTGCTGCCCTTTCTGTACACATACATACATATATACTGTAGCACTGTTGATCGCAGCAGAGTAAAGGTCATACTTTTTCACTTGACATGAAATTACTGCTCCGTGTTTTATTTTGGAAGTAGAGAGAATGGTCACAGCAGAGAAAGAAAAGCTGAGCGAGTTGGAAGACGACATTTGTAAACAAGTCAAGGTTTGTCACAGAAAATCTCTTCTGCATTTGTACAAACCAAAGTAAGTCCACTTCTCGGCAATGAGAACACAGCACAAGAGTGTACTGTATCTGTACTCTTACTTGTCATACTCATCATGTCAGTGCTTGCTTCCTTTTTTTTTCTCCCCGGTCCTCTGAATACAACGACATCCCACACATGTACATTTCAGTGTGGGACACAGACAGGTGCAGGAACATGCTGAATGATCCAACACACGAACACAACCCTAGAGAATGTGAGATGTCGTCCACAGTATCGTCATGAGTTATTTGTCTTGCTTATTGGCAGAGGTTGACCAATTAGCACCCCAGTGCGAGGTCCAGATCACTGGCTCGCTGCACGGTGGCAGAGTGTGAAATGTGCCATAAATCTAGGGCATGGCACACAGCACATAAGGGTAGCAGAAGACTGGCACATGGTTCCTCTCACTTGGGTGAAGAGCAAAGCAGGGTTCACAGGGTCTGGAAAACTGATCCAATTAAATGCTGCCTCACGATATTCTTTGCCCTCTGCCGGAGGGCAAAGAATATCGTGAGAGCAGCTTTGTGTTCACATTATGAGCCCCACTGCGTGTTTTTGTGTGTAACAATATGATAAATCTAATTTCACAAGATCACAAACACCTTAAGGTAGTTTTGACCCATAACGCCCTTCGGGCTTCAGATCAGAGTGACATGATTCCTGAGCCTAGTTCTAGTTTGTTTCATGTGAGTGATGAGCCTTAGATCCGTGAATGGGTTCTCAGACAAGTGTCCTCAAACAATCACTTACTAGATAGCCGAGGGAGGTCAAGGGGTCACTGGTTCCTCTTGTTACTCCCTGATAAGAGATTCATTAGTTTAGGATTATCTGCAGGTAGGTGCAGAATGGAGAGTTCAAAAGGTTAAAGAGAAGTGAAAGGTCACTCAGGGAAAATTTGGGCAGTCTTTTGTATTGTGATCCATTTGGTGCCATGTTGTTCTCTGTTTGTTTAGTGTTGATTTTTTTCCTTCTTTTTCTTTATCACGATCATGCCACACATTGACTGAATTCTTGAAATAAAATAGTATTACCGAAGCCTCTTGCAGTTAGCATGGTCATCTACCAATTGACATCTCAGCTGCTCAACCTTGACTTAAACACAACCGATGTTTGACCTCCAAGTCAGTTTAAAAGCAGATGGATCATTGTTTAATAAGCTGGGCATCCCCCCAACTTACATGGCAGTAAAAATAGGAGGCCCAGACTCTCTTCACTAAAACCTCTAAGCATCACATCATTGCCACTTAGTAATATGATGCTGAATGTGGATGTGTCACTGTGCCCAAAAGGATTCTGTAGGGTGTGAAGGTTGCCTATAATGCCAACGACACCTCATTCTAAGCCACGCCTCTAAACTTGCTGGACTTGTGGAGGTCTTTTGAGAGGGGTTGACCCAGGTCCCCACCTCTTCCTCCTCCTTTTCAGTGGAATAAGAATTTTGTCTAAATTACTTGGCATGGAAAGGATGTAAATTAACGCTGGGGGTTGTTGTGCTCAAATCCAGCCAAGGTCAGGGATCCAGCTGTCAGCTCATGTTTGGGACTAATCGTTTATGTGCCTGCACCACTCTCTGCTCGCTCCCTCATTCTTTCTGTGTCTGTCACACACCTCTCGCTTTAACTCAGTGCCCTACCTTTTACCACTCACTCTTTTTTTTCATCTGTCCAATTCATCTCTCATCCATTTCATCCTTCATATTTCACATCCTTAAACACAGTCCTTTTTAAAAGGAGAGTGATCAGCTCGTGGTGTCATTAGTCCTTTTGCACCACAGCTGAGACGAATTCATCAAGAAACAAATTTACATGTGTTTACATTTAATACGGTGATACTTTTTTGTGTGTTATCACGAAAGAGCATACATATCTTTACACTGAATCATTCTGCAAAATGTGAGATTAATTAAAGTTTAATTCCATCCTGGCTTTAGACTGGCATTACCATGGCCATGGCCATTGCCTTCTCACTGGTCTGTGCAAGCCATGCCCTGCCACTTAAAAAAGTGGCAGGTTGCAGAGTTCAAGTCCTTCAGAATGTGAATTGAAACAGCTGCCCCTAATCACTAGCACAAGCTGGGCTTAAGGGCCTCTCAGTTTCACCCCTCATCTGCCTGGAATTTTGAATTTCCTGAGGAGAGATCAAATGGCAGCCCGAGTCAGTGAGACCTTTGATATACGGACACCCATCTCGCGAGGGCCTTCTGCATTGGGATTTACGCTTGACAACACACTTGGTGTCACCTCCTCTCCCGGCGGAGGCTCTGAGACCCCTGGAAACATTGGGCCCCTTTGACAGCTCAGCAGAGCCTACTCCCAATCCTCCTGGAGTGACCAGCAGTTATTTATTAAATTTGTTGTGCCCACCATGGTATGGTTTCAGTAGGCCACTTAGTTTTGGATTGCACTCTGGATTTTTCAATTATGTGGTTCATTTCACCTGCTTGTGTTCCTTTACCCCCCAGGATCAAGGGCACCAGAGATCACATTTAATTATTTCAAAACAAGAAGTCTTAACTGGGCCCTGCAGATCTATAACATTGTGCTTCCTTATCTATTGTTTCATCGCTACTACTTCCAATAAGCAGTGTTTAGAGCGTTAAAAAAACGAAACTGAGAATCTCCTTCCTCTGTGTCCGATCACCCCATTACTCATGTCAATAAGGAAATTTGTCTCACTAACAGGAGGGTAAATAAAAGGGCAGAATATGGGATTTCCAGAATTCCCTGCTACTCGGGTCTCATATGGACCACATTAGTGAACACTTTGATTGACAGGTACTGTTATGTATAGCCAGAGGGAGAAGCAAAGACAGATAGCAGATGACTATATCCCAGGTAATAAGTGCGGGAGGTCCACAGCATGCTGTCTGGAATGGTTGTGGCCTATGGATTAGAGAAAGTTAGTGTCTTTATGTGTAACATGTTTGTGCATAGACTGCTTATCTAAGGAGATGCAATAAACATTTGCACAGCTGTACATTTTTTTTTTGTTCTGCTGGCTCATTTGCTCCAGCACATCCAAGTGAAAAAAAAAAAAGGATTTATACTAATACATTAGCATTAAAGGTGTCATCTTTAATATTTTTAGAACTACATATAGAAAGAAGTCTGTGGGGACTATGTGACCTTTGTAATGCATAGTGTTCTGTTTGATAGGGTTGAACAATACTATAAATGGCTGCTGTTTGTTTCTTTTGTTACTTTTTACACAAATTATCTCACACAGAGTTGACTCTCTGTCAGGTGTCACTGTTCGTAGAAGAGGTGTAAACATCCAAGTGAAGAAGATGATAAAGAATCTAAAACGGGGTGGGGGCAGCTGTTAGTTTTAAGAGTTAGAGTGGGTCATCTGCCAGTCAGAAGGTCAGTGGTTGGACTACTGGCTCCTCCAACATACATGTCAAAGTGTCCTTCTTCAAGATACTGAAACAAGGTGACTCACATTCACTCTGTCGGAGTGTGAATGTGTGAAGGTTAAAAGTGCTTGGTGTTTAAGCATATTAAAAAGCACTTGTATCAATATGTGTGAGGCTGAGGTTTGTAGTACGAAAGTGCTGTGAGTGCTCAGACTGAGTAGAAAAGCGTTATAGTACCGGCCTGTTTAAAAAAAAAGAAAAATCCACAAGAAAGAAACAGAACAGTTTGCTCATGTAGTAGATCTTGCAGACATATACGAGAGTGTTCTGTTTGCTCACATTCAACCAAAAGGAGAAAAAATAATTGGATGACAGTTCGGTATTCAGCAAGATCAGCAATCAAAGAGCTCAAGCCAAAGAGCTTCTCCGGATGGAGACGTGGAATATTCTGACTGGCAGTCAGACCCTACAACAAAAAAAGAAATGAATGTCTTTAAAATATTAAACATGATCATTTTGTTTAACTATGTGTGTCTATCCAAAGCACTACATTTTATTGTTTAACGGTTCCTTCTATATTTACTGAAACCTACCCAAATTAAGTTTCAGACTTTGACATAGCTGGAGTATTCATTATTTTATATCAAACAAAAGCACACGGAGAACAAAAAACATTGTGATTGTCCAGTATATAATTATATACCCTTAATTATATAATTTTATACTTGAGGTTTCATGTGTGTGGAAGGGATCCTTACAAGAGCCTTTCTTTAACAGCACTCCATATTTCCACTTTGTAGCATTGCTACAGGAATATCAAGCATATCCAATGAACTTAAACTTGAGTTTTGTTGGAAGCCTGTACTTTTGCACCTCATAGATGCTCCTGTGTGTCCAATGTTTTAACATCACCTAACAAATGTATAGCATTTCAATCTGATGATATGACTAATGTTCTAATGGTGGTTGTCCATTATTTATTATAGGCTTTGGATTTCCACACCTTACTCACACAAATGGAATGTTAAATCATTTTTAACATATATTTAAGTAATTGTCTTAGTTACCTCTTTGTAGACAACATCTCAACAAGATGATAAAAAAATGATTTTTACACCTAGTAGGTTGTTACCCAAAAAATAATAAAGAACATGGAAATAAGCACAATTCCTCTGAACTTGTTGAAGTTGAAAAAGAGGATATAAAGAAATCCATTGGCTTGGTAACAAAAGCTTTTGTTGATTTGGTTCGTGGGAGCCAAATGTTGCTTTAGACAAAATGAAATTGACCTTTCACAATATCTTGAGTAGCACTGAGAGTTTTGTTCTTCAAGAGTTTCTGGTCATTAAAATAATTCATTACTAATAAACGGTAGAGGCTCTGCAATGAATCAGCAGGCTGTTTGTATTCTTCTAAAGAACATGGGTGTGGGGTTCAGTGAGAAAATATGTGTGTCGGTGTGTGTGTGTGGTGCTAAATTACTTCATAGTTAGATCCACAGGGACAACGGGAATCCTGAGACCCCACTGGACAATAAGAATATATTTTGTGTGGCACACTGGGAGTGTGTTTGTCTTGTCAGGGTGTGGTGGAAGAAATGTTAAGAGAAAACTAAGGAGAAGACCTTGTTATGTTTTGCCATCAGTGCCTTTTTTCAAAACTTTACTTTCCTTCAGCCTACTGATTTCATAAATCAGGGTAATAAAAAGGCCTCACTTTGAGACAAAACTGGGAGGGGGGGCATAGTGACCATTTTCTGACCCTGGAGTGTGGGAGCCCACCTGACCTTAATAGTAGGGTTCAAACGGTCAATTGCAGGTCACTGGCAGGGGGGTGTTGTGGTCTGGCTCCAAGAGTTTGACTAGGTGCCAGGAGCTGTAGATTGTAGAGCTTATGTACAGAATGTGTGAAGTCTAGAGGGGATATAGTCTTCAATCCTCAATTAATGTTTATAGTGAATGACCTTACTGGCAAACAGTGCTCTCTTTCCTCAGATTTCTCCATATAAACATCACCTGTCAGGGACATGCTCATAGCATCCAACTTTGCACACATCATGTCCACATCCACAGCCTGTCCCGACTCCTACTGTATGATTGTTTCTCTCTCTCCCTCCGTCTCATCCTCTTTCTTTTATCTCTGTTATCATCCTATCTTTCTTGCCATTCATCTGTCTCTCCTGTCTTAGCTACCAAGCTGGCTATCTATCCTTCTAATGAGCTCCATGGACTCCTCTAAAGAGTTGTCAAACACTCCTCACACAGCCATCACTTTTACTGGGCTGAAGCTAAGGCATAAACAGCAGCGCGCATGTGGGAACCTGCCGGGAAAAAAAGAACAAGGGAGTGAGTATAGATTAACAGACTTAGCACTAAAATATGTCTTTGATAAACAGGTTACAAGTGGGATCCTGTGTTCTAAGCAGTCAAACCTTCAGTTAAATAATAATGTCCCTATCAAAACAAATCTAAAAAGCAATTAAAGTTGCTGCAGTTGTTATCTTTGCTAGCTGGTTTGCTAGGTTAAAAAAAGAGCCATTTTTGTTCAGCAGAGGTCTCTGTTTCCAGTTGATACAATCAAATTTGTACATAGAAGCTAAATCTAATTACATGTGGTTACACGAAATACGTTTAAGATACTGCTGGAATCTATTTGAGCTGTATCTAGAAACATTTTTTCTTTTTACTTCAAGAGTTCACTTTTTGTACTGGAATGGCAGAGACTGACAGATGTTAAGAATCATCAAACATGTGGCTTCCAGTCAGACAGAAAGACTTTTTAATTGTAAGCAGTGGATGAGAAACTATGGAGAGCTTTTACTTCCATCTCTCCCTAATTTCCACAACCTCATCCTTCTTGAGTCCAACATTCGAACATCACTCACAGTGTCTGTAGAAGGTGAGTGCCTAGTTCATCAGAAACACCTTCCCTGGCCCCAAACCTGACCCGTTCTCTCCTGGGGTCGAGATAACGGGCTGCAGGGCTAACACGCTGGATGAGAAATGGACCGGAGACAGTGTGTGTCTGTGTGTGCATGTGCCTGCTCAGCTGTATTTGGAATATATGTTTCAGCGTGTGTAATGTGTATGACTACCCTGTCAGAGGGGACCAGTGGAGGTTACACAAACACAGAGGAGGGTTATTTATACTTCCACGAAATTATAGTGGTTTCTGTCAGATCTGGCCCACTCTAGCTTGATCTGGCTTGGTCTTGGTCTAGTCCTAACCTATTTCCAGCCCACACAGAGACAGTGATTCACAGAGAAGCAGAATTGTGCTAATATGGCTGTCAGTGACAACCCCAGTGGCTAAACTCTGTCAGTCTACAGCTCTGAGCCCACCTCCACAGATGGTCCAGCAGTACTTAAGAATTCACCCCCAGGGTTTTACTGCTCTGTTGTATGGAGGGCTGTGACTGCACAGGGAGCATGTGGTTTAGATATGGGAACAGCATCCTCCAAAAGCTCTCAAGGCCTGGCACAATAAGATGTCTCCACCCCCTGTGAAAGACAAGACAACTGGGCATGACCTCTTTTATGACAGGACAGCCTACCAGTTGAGGAAGATGAAGTTGGTGATATGTTCTAAACATTGCCTTTTGCATAACACAGCTAAATATTATCCATTTTAAGCTTCTAATTTTTTAAAATACTTTAATTCACTCTCTTTTACCAGCTCTGGGTTGTATAACATGCTAATGTAACCTCGGTTTCCATGTACTTAGTAAGTCATCTAGTCAAACTGTCAGGCAAACAGCCAGCCAGGGGATGGTGATTTACTGCCCTGCATCCTGAGAAAGAAAACCTGCTGTTACCTCTCATTCAGACAGTCACACTTTCAGTATATAAATCCACAAATCAGCATTTACCCCACCCACACTTACTTATATTGATCTCCCGGCTGAAAAACTGAAAGTATTGCAGAGTATGTTAGGCCTTCAAAAAAGAGAGAAAGAGGCTGTTTGCATTAATATGTGTATAGGGAGTGGGTGTAATAACTCCCCGAGGCATCGCACCCTTCTAAGAAAACTGAACATATCCAGTGACAGTCTCATTTTGCTTTGTTTTACACTGGTGACTCAGAAGTAACAACGTTTGAGATGTACTAGTCCCTGAGGTCAAAGCACGCACTCACTGTGCATACATGTCATGCATGTGTGCATGACTTGTAGTAAGTGTAATAATGTATATTGGTGAAGAAAGCGATGAACTCCGTATGCGTCATAAGCAAACAAACAGGAAGGAAAGGAGGGAAACACCCCTAAATGTATCTGTCCTTGCAGGTCCCTTGCTCAAATTCCACTGATACAAATTTAATCAGACATAATCTGCTTATCAACCTCCTGGGGCACTGATCAGCCTAAAGTGCTTAATGGAATGCAGGAACCCATAAGATGCTGTCACTCGAAAGCATAAGGTGGGCTGTTACTGAGGTTTTTTAATACTATAATAACCGGACTGAGGCCAGATTTTCAGGGAGAACCAAAGGGTGTACCATTTATTCTCACTCCCTTGGCCCGACCTCTGTGCCTCTTTTCCACTCTCTTTTAATTTAAGAGAGACCGAGCAAGCTAACATTTAGTTAGCTTGCTCAGAACTGATCTGGATTTGGATTGTAGTTTTGTATGCATAATGTTAGCAAGCTTACAGATAGCCAGCTAGCTGTTACTTTGAAACTTTAGTCGTTTTCTACTGTTGTCAGTGAGATGTTCAGTTTCCCAGGCAGAGCTTCCTCTGGAGTTTAGATAAATTACTTGTGCAAGTTTACCCACAGCATGTCCACTAATGCACCTCCATACCATGACTATTAGCTTTTGAACTCTGCATAGCGTAACAACCACAATGGACCACGTTCATGAAGGCCACATGAAGTTTGGAGGTCAGTAGTGATTGACTCTGCAGAAAGTTGGCGAACTCTGTGTGCTGTGCACCTCAGCATCCACTGACCCTGCTGTGTGATTTTACATGGCCTACCACTTTGTGGCTGAGTTGCTGTCATTCCCAATTACCTCCACATTGTAATACCACTGACAGTTGACTGTGGAATATTTAGTAACAAGGAAATTTCACGACTGGACTTATTCCACAGGTGGCACCCTATCACGGGACCCCGCTGGAATTCACTGAACTCCTGAGAGCGACCAGTTCTTTCACAAATGTTTACAGAAGCAGTCTGCGTGCCTAGGTGCTATTTTTTTCACTGTTTTCAAATACATTTAGAATTTAAATGATTTCCAAATCATTGCATTCATTCTTTTTTTCAATATAGCATTTCAGGATTTTGTAGCACCTATAAAAAAATATACAAGTCAGTCGTGTTGTTTGCTATGACTGGGAAGAGCGATAGAATCATCGACTTGCTTTTGTAATAGGGGTTAAGAGACATAACCCCAGTTAATGAGAGATGAAGACAAATTTGTTCACGGCAATAAATTTCATTCAAACAAAGCATTTCAGGGAGTATTGTGTGTGCAGTAAAAGGAGAAAAGAAAAACTGTGTGTGCTTTTTGTTCTGTCTCTATCTTATGCTCCTTAATGTATCTGACACCGTGTGATAAGGTGAGTATAATGTTAGATGAGTTCACGGGCCATGTCAGAGCACTTGTCACCTGTGCCATCTTGTGATCATAGATTATCAGATTAATGCTGATGCCTCACGTGGGCCGGTCTCAATTTAATTTGATTGAAGAGATCAGTGAGGTCGCTGCCAAGGTGCAAGTGCTCTGACCTCCACAATGTTTGATTCATTTACACACAATAAAACTGAATTGGCTTTGGCTGCTGCAATTTTTTATTTTCTTTTTTTAGTGCTCATACTTTCTTGTACCCCTGCAGCTCACTCGGTTTCTGTTGTTGCTTCGTCTTGTCCCACTGCATCCTCTGCCAATCTCTTTTGTACTCTCATTGACCTTTCATTCCCCTCATACATGTCTCCTCTCAAAGGACAGGCCCTTGCGTGGAAGTCCTTCTCATGTTCAATGTGATCAATACAAAGGGCAGAGACCCTGCACACAGAGTCTCCCACTGACTGAAAACGAAGGATTAAAGGCTGGAGTGACTATGTGGTGGGTGCGAGTGTGTATCCATGCATGCTGCTTGCATACTTAAATCGCACGTGTCTCCATCTGAGACAATGTCATGTTGTTACACTTGCAAATAAATATTTTTGCAATCTTTGAGAGGTAGGCTAAGAAAGCTCAGAGTTTATAACCCCAGGCTGTGTCACGGCAAAAGGTCCCTGCAGGTCACACAAATGCACACACTCAGCCACATACTTGCTGCCTTTTAACCTAAGGAGAGGAAAGGGAGGAGAGGGATTAAGAAAGATAGGCAGCACTAGCAGCTGGTTGGTCATTTAGAGAGTCCTATTATCCGGTTGGAGTGGTATTATTAGAAACTTGTACTCATGCGGCACCCTCTCCAAAATAGATGTTTATTTCCCAGACCCTGACTGTCTCTGATAGGTGAAGGTACAAATTGGGATGGCAAAGTGGTGAGAAAAAGGTCAACAGGTGCAGAGGTGATCAATCACATCCAAGAATGGAATGCATTTATTTTTTTTTGTTGCTGTTGTTGATTGCAGGTTCAACTTATTCAAGATAAAAATTTGGAGCACGCCCACTTATTTAAAAAGATAAAACATATTATCAGTTGCACTCATTAGGAGCCTGTTCAAACTGAAAAACATACAGTATTTTTAGATAGTTAAATAGACTATAGTTTGATGTATTTGTAATAGAAAAAATACATATCTTCACTCATTAGATATGTATTTTCAATCTTTAGTGTAATTGGATTAGTTCACATACCTCCAATAAGGTATGTAAATTCACAAAGTGATGCTTTTTATTAATTTTCTTATGTTTAGCCATACAAGCAGACACAAAGCTTTCAGTAGCCCTAGTTTCTCCAGAAGACTGCCTTGCATTTGCAGTCGAATGTTTCAGACATTATGAAATACTGTAATGATATAATTGTTCTCTACTCCCACCGCCTCTTCACAAGTTCTGTCTCCTCAGAGCTCATTAAAGGTTTGTGAATTGCCCCCCTCTCGCCTGCTGCCTGCCCTCTGTGGTTGTCACTAAGCAGGGGTCCAGCCCTCGCCACTGGGCTTATCACAGGTCAACATGCTGCAAGGACACACACACTTACACTTACACAGACCACAAGCTGGACACCTCTTAGCATAACTCCTCGGTGCTATAGCGCAGACCTTGCCACAGGGGGTCTGGTGTGTCATCGTCTGCATTTACAAACAGATAAACTACAAACACACTGAAACACTCACACCAGCAAACATTCTTTCCCTATCTCTCTACAACTCTCTCTCTCTCTCACACACTCACACACACACACACACACACACACACACACATGCACACACACATATTTCCCCTTTTGCTTGCCCTCTGTAACCCAACATACACACTCCCGACTCCCACCTCTCTTGTCACCTGACCAGACCAAGGTCAGCTGTCCAGACCTGCAGTTCTTGATGTAAAGGCTTTGACCCAACATGGCCACCTCTGTCTCTCCAGAGAGATTAGCACAAGGCTGGGACAGAGAAACCGAGCTCCATGTGGCTCCATGTTATCCCAGCCGCTCTCTATGTCTCTACTCTCACTTCTCATTCTGTCTCAGATAACTCCTCACGTCTGCAGACAGGGGACCAAGATGAGCTGCAAATTGAATATGTCTGGCAGGCAGATCTGTGAAGACTCGTGGGGGATGTTAGCGGGAGAAAGCAGAATGTAAGTGTCCACGTTGTGTCACTCAGGCAACATACATAAAAGAATATGTTAAGAAAGATAAGAGCGATTTATTACGGTGCTTGTGTTTCTGCCACTGTCATTTTTATTATTTCTTGCTCTTATTTATTTGTATTTATTTTTTTAACACTTGTTGCAAGATAGTGGAGCAAAGGACCAAGGTTGCGTCTCTCAGAAAGGAAATACAGCATCAAGTGACACCTCTGAGAAGGTGTTGGTTGTAATGCTGTTCTTGAGAAGCTTAAATGCTTCCATGTTGACTTTGTTTTCCTATCGCCCATCCCATTCCTTTGCTGATTCCCCCATCATTATTGCTTCTGTTGGATGGGCATGCCATGGCAGTCAAAAGGTTAAACAAAGTGCTGCAACTGTCAGGCTGAGTGAAACCAACTGGCGCTCAGCTATCAGAAGATAATCAAGGCTAATAGGTACATAATGGCTAACAGTGGGGCCGCACTCATTGGCAGATGCATCATGGGGGACAGAACGCAGACAGCGTGACCTCACATTCCCACCGCAGCTCTCACCGCTTCAGAGTCATAAGGCGGAAAGACCCAGACACCAGGAATTTTACCCCTCCTTTTACCCAGGATTACTCATAGAAGGCTTTGATTGTAATATGCTTGTAGTTTGCTTTTTGTCATTTTTTTTCCATTTCTCTTAAACTTTTTAATTTTTCATTTGACATTTTCATTTCAGCTTTAACTAATGGACCATGAAAGGAATTGCTATTGGGAATGATGTCACCACATTAGCCTGAAACAGGATTGTTCAGTATTAGTCGGTCCTGAGGAGATCTGTGTACAGGCTAGTGAGTTATAGTTCCTGTAGCATATGCTTTCACTTTTGCCTAAACCAACAAACAGAATGTTTGTGTAACTGATGGTCAAAGTGCCCAAGGTCCTGAAGGACACTTTGTTCTGAACATTGAAGATTTATGAGTCTCTGAAACAAAGCAGACAAGAGCGATGTGGTGAGCCAGTAAGCTATGTTAATGTCAATAAGAGAAAAAAAACCCAGCTATCTGCTTTTCAACTACAAATTAAAAACCACATCTAGGCACAGCATTTTGAACGCAGCCTAGATCTAGCAAATATAAATACCAATGAAGCCCTCCAAAACTCAGCATGCTGACCGCACATTCTCCATGAATACATTATAGTAAAACAACACTCACCAAGTGTGACACTTTGACCTACCCAGCAAAGAGTTAACATGCTCTAAATTGATGCAATTGAGCAGAAAGGGTCACAGGATCATGTGTTAACGAATGTACACATGCTTGGTTCTCAGCGCTCTGCGAAGCATCCAGCCAACACTTCCCTTCTGACAGCACTCAGTTGCCCCGGACTCCTCTCCAAAGACTCTCTCTGTAAATAAAGCCTGCTTTTGTTGAGGCCCAGTGCGTCAGAACCATCATCTCCAGAGGGCAAGAGGGATATATGTAGGGGTGGGTGGAGAGAGTCACACACACACACACACACACACACACACACACACACACAAGCACACACACAAGCACACACACAAGCACACAGAAGTGTTTAGGTGGGGGTGAAGGGCAGGGGAACTGACAGAGGTCTGGGTAATTGCAGCACAATGGAGATTGTGTTTGATCTCTGAGGTGTCCAGGCCTATTTAGTGGGGGTGAATGTGCCAGGCTGAGGAATGTTGTAGCTCTGAAAGACTGAGTTTATCAGGAGTTCAGCAAGTGAGAACAAGAAGGGAGGGAGGGAGGGCAGCAGTAGTTTGAGAGAGATAGAGACAGAAGAGAAAGGGACAGAGAGGTTAGCCAGGCTGTCTTTTCATTATTGGCTAATTATCTTAAAAGCCTCTTACAACGTCTTTGTACATACTGTTCACACATGTTGTATGTATTCTATCATGTGTCTCTCTCTGTATTTGAGCTGAAGTGAGAAAGGCCAGTCTGGTCTGTGGTGCAGTGCAGCAGCAGCCTCCTGATAGCAGGGCTAAACTGCTGGAGAGCAGAGAGTGCCCGCACAGAGCAGAAGGCTCTTTGAACTCTGTCTGTACTCTCTGCTGCAGAGCTTGAACTGGGTTAATCGCTATTAATATTTAACACGCTGCCAAAGTTCCAGCCCAGAAACTATATCAAAGCCAAGAGCTCCATCCAGCAGAGCTCTTTCAGTACTCTTCTGTAGCAAGCTGGCTGGTATAAACACACTGAAGCTGCCGACATGAGAGTTGATAAAGTTATTTAATTCTTTTTAAATAAAGGAGTGGATTCTTTGCATGAGTAATCCATTCTCCATTCAGCTTGATACCGTGTTTCAAAAAAAAGTTAGCTTTCCGATTATACGGAGGGAAATGTGAATTGAAATTTGGCTTAATAGCTGCTTTTTTCCTCCTTTGTAATTGTTATAAATAGGCATAACCACAAACATTTGTAAGCGTTAAGCAACAGGGATGTGACATGAGAACATTATGTTCATGTGTAGCATTCAAGAGTATTGACCAGGGTGAAAAATGAGCAGATAGGGAGCTTCACTTTGTAATCAAAAGCGCTGGGAGGACGGGGTCTGTTATAAAAACAACTGCAGGTCACCAAAGGGCTGCTGTTCTCTCGCTGCTACTCATCTCTCTGTCTGTCTGGACTGTCAGCTCAACAAACTGGATTATTTCATCAGAGTTCAAGCCTCTATTGCCTTTGCCACTGCAGTCTTTTTCACTCTCTTCCCTCCTCTTTACATCTATCTCTGTATCTCTCTGTGTCGGTTTCTCTCTTTCTATCTCCCTTCTTTCTTTCTCTCTGCTCCCAGCGCCAGGACCTCAAACAGCATGGTTAAATACCCAGGCCAATGTGTCGCTCTTCAAAGAGACTCAGGTAGTAGACGTGCTGGCAATAGGCCAAGATCAAAATGAAGAGTTATTGTAGAGCATTGTGGCTGCCTTCACTTGGACCTCAGTTAAACCATATTAAGGGGCCCCACCTGGGCCAAAACATTCCCACAAGGCAGCTGAAATATGGGCCCTAGGTCCCATTTCGCCCCCCTGAAAAACCCACTAATACCATGCAGGGACCCATTTTTATTTCACTTAATAAATCAGCCAAACAGACAAGGAAGTTCATTTGGCGTGGAAGTGCTTACTTATGTTAGCTTTAGTCCCTGTCGTAAAGTTCCTTCTCTTGGTACATCTGCCTGTTCAAATACAGCAAAAACAACAGAAAACTGAGAGCACGTCTAAATGGTCAGAATTAGCTTTGATTACTTAAGATTTGGAAAATGAGTGGCTGTTTGTTGCTACAAGTCCTGCTTGATAAAATATTAAAGCACAGCTGAAGGGGAGCTTTGTAGAAGACAAAAGCTGGAAGCAATTTGTGTAGCTACCAAATTAAAGTTATTCAGCACCAAGGGTAATTTAATTACCATTCTTTAAATGTTTGAATGACTTTGACCTTTGGAGTACTCTGAGGTCGTGCAGGTGTATTTACTTAAGCTAATTCAGAATCAGTAACATGAAATAAGATCCCAAATCAAACAGGCCTCCTCCCAGAATATCTGGTTACCAAGTACCAGCTCTTTCTGTTTGTAAATTAAATTAAATTAATATCTATCTGCCGTGTCATTAGGCCTGTTTTCACAAAACCTTGAAATCTCTCTTAGGCCCTATTTATATCCCAGAGCATGAGACAATGACTATGAAAAGAACAAGAAAGACATAAGCAGCAGATGAAAAAAGCTGACAGCGTATCCCAAGATGCACCTCTCTCCCAGCATAGCTCATGAATGGAAACAGGTGTGTGTGATTGTGCGGTGGGTCTTGAAGATTCGGGCCTATGTGGCATTTCTACTGCCTAGGTGATTTGGGTCAATGGAGCACATCTGGTACTAGTCACAACAGAGTGCACATGTCCACGGCCATCAGACACCCCACTAGGCAAGCAGAAAGAGAGAGAGCGAGAGAGAGAGAGGCAAGGGCAAAGAAACATCTGGGTTCTCTCTTTCCCTCTCGTACACACACACACACACAAATGGGCATGCATTTGGGATTCTGTGCTTTTTAAGGTTGCTTGGATTCCTCCAGGTGCATCTGGACTCGGATGGGGAAAGAAGGGGGGGGTTGAGAGTGAATTTGACTGACAGCCTTGAACCAGAATGTTCCCTGTATCGGGTGAGCAACTCTCCTATTGAGAGTTGCTCTTTTGTCTTTTGTTTCTTCTAAGGGCTCTTCCCCTAATTTGTTTTTGTTCCCTCATTTTCCTGTATTCAGTGGTGTTCTGTTGCTGTAATGTGGCTGTGGTGGGGAAAAAGTGTATTTATTGGGACGAACTAAAGCAGTCGGGGCAGCTTGTGTTTTGTTAAACAAAAGAGTGTAGCTATTTTATCACACGTTGGACACCTATGAGTGATGCAGTAAAGGAAAGCAAGAGATATGCCAATGGACATGAATTACACATTTGCCTACACACAAGTATTCGTTTTGGCAAAACTATAAAACTCAAGTGGACTTGATATACTTTGGTAAAGATAGGGCAAAACTATATATGAGGCACTGTATTGAATTCTGATGCTGAGATTGTTCTGCACTGACGACTCTCTCAGACTCTCTTTCTCTCCCTCTCTCTTTCTAACCCACTTACCTCAGTTCACCCGCTGCCTTACCGCATGCTCGAGGAAACAATAATAAACATGATCGGCTCTTTACACAAAAGAAGGTGGGCCATTATCGGACAGGCATGGCAGGGGGCAAGTGTAATTGATTTCAAGTGTATCAGTCCAGGTACAGAAAGTGTGGTTGTGTTAACCTTAAGGTTTGAGGTTCTTTAATGTTTCACAAGTGTAGGGGAGCATTTCCTTGCTTCATTTGTAGCAGCAGCTAAGAAATCAACTGCAGAGTCCATTCTGTTGCCTACACAATCCAAAGAAGGAAGCAAGTCGATGTTTTTCTTACTACAAGCCTCATTCACCCATGCAAGCACGTTTTCTGTGCCTAAGTGCTTTTAACCTAGTTTTCACACGCACATCAGGGGCATGTTTGAGGACACTTCAACATGCAGACTGATGTGATAGTAGACAACATGCCCTACCTTATTTGTAGCCTTTTGATTGGCCAGTATGTCTTCACACTTAGGGTTATGTTGCCACATACTGACGGTGCAAAAAATTGTGCTTTGCGTTTTTATGTGAACAGTGATTTTTGTCAAAACTAACTTGGAAAAATCTCGTCTTAAAAATGTAGCCTTAGTGACAGTCATTTGTAATCGAAACAGGTTTACAAGTGTGAGGAGTTAATGATCATTTATGGTGTTGAATTTGATATGATGGACACAGCGAGGCAGTGATGGACAGTGGAAGAGATAAGAAAGGAGTGTTTTCAGGTGCCTATCTGCCCTTTTTTTGGTTTTTCATAACTTCCTGCCTTGCTGCTAGCGGTTGAAATCTAACAACAGCAAATGACCAGAGATTTTTAATCTGAATGACTACAACTGAATAAGTCAGAGTAAGAGTCATTACATCTAAGCAGAGGAGAAGACCAAAACCCAGTGCAGTCATTTTTAGTGCTCTAAATGTACTCTTATCTGCGCCAATTTAAATGGTCACTGACAGATATGCGTTAAACCACAATTTAAAACCTTCATCCCCCATTCCAGCCTTAATCCTATTTTTTTACAACTGGAACTCTTAAAGAAAATAAATAAATAAATGAGGATATAATTCCGTTAATGGCTTGCTTCTTTTTCTTGTCTATTTTCAGAAATCTAGCTGTTTCTAGGTTAGTGTGATCTAACTGCATGTGTGTGGTTGCTGTGTGTAGGGGGTAGCCTTGTGACCACAGTTGCATTGTTCATCCACAGCTATGGATCCTGGCCCAAAGAGAAAACCCACACACATTCAGTGAGCTATGATCCCACTTGGAGTCAAACCAAATAATTTTTCATACTTGTACAAGTGAGCCTGATTTGTTCTCTAATATGGCCACTTTTTTTTTAATGTCCATCCATATCCAAATAGAGTACAAGTGCACAAACACTACCTTAAATAAAGAGCATGGTAACTACCACAATGAATAGCAAAACATGGAGTTGATTACATGTTTCTGCAGTAAGAAAGTCTGCAAAAAATGTTTTCACAGTTTTCAAACGTTCCCCCTTCACGATGCATATTCCAGCTACTTCTTGTTGTCCTCAGTCATCCAAGGGGATTGCATACAGTCACAGATGCTGCTGCTGCTGTGAGCTGTTAATTTCTCAGGAAAGCCATTAGTGTTGTTTGTCTGTTCAGAGCAGTGCTGGGTTACTGGACCCCTTACTCCTAACAGTTGGCTCATATTGGCAGACAGTCAGGGCGCGTAACTATGAACAGGAAAATTACTTGCCCTCAATGGATTCCATTCAAATTACAGAACATGTTTTGCTTTTACTTTTTATGAAGTTTGCAATTATATTTGCCTTTAGAGACTTAATTTACTCATGTTACATTCTGCCATTCACATTCTTTTGCTTACTCTTTCCATCATTTGACCCTCTAAAGTGAGTATCAGAAATACAGCAGCCAAGAAGGGCCCTGATTGCTTACGTTAAGCTGTTTCTGATATTCCTGTGTTGTGGTGTGCCTGCATCATCATCATAATTGGTGGTCCAAGATTATTGAAACTGACTATACATGCTGGTGTGAGGTCATTGGGAAAAAAGAAAAGAAATACCCTTCTTTATATAAATTTCTCTTCTAGTACAAATGCTAAGCATTTCAAGAGCTGTCTTTATTATTTTGGCCAAATTTAGGTTACTCTAGTAACCCTAGTCTGCTAGTCTTAATTTTAAAAGAGAATTAGCTAACTTCGTAACTAATGCTAACTAAATACTCCAATAGCATCATTGGTCAGTTGTCGTGTTGACCCTGGACCAACATTATTCTGCAACGTCAACACAAGGATACCAGATAAAGCTATTTTGACAAAGCCGTGATCAATAGCCTTTTACAACAGTCCTGCATTAGAACAGCTGGATTCTACAAAGAGTGATTTAAACTGTTTTACAGCAAAAAATAGGAAAATCCTGTAGCAATGAACTTGGAATTGGAAGTAGAAGCAAATGACAAAACAAGAAAATACATACATACAATTCTTTTTTCCCTTACATCTTCAGGAAAGTGGTGTAATATTGGTGCTGTCCAAATGCAACAGTTTCCTTAGTCTCTAGACACTTGAGACAAGCCTCAGAAGGAGTGGAGAGGTTCTCATTCAGTGTTCCCAATGAAATTCTGTTCTATGCTTTTGGGAAATATTTATACTGTAAAAGCTACTTTGGGCTGTTCTCTTGTTCATTAGGGGTCAGCACAGCAGGTTTCTCTGCATGTTTGAGTTGGCAGATTTTTATACAGATGCCCTTCCTGATACAACTCCCAAGGGATTTGTGACCCCTCCCAGAATCAAATTAGGCCACTTTTGCTTGTTAGGTAGATTTGCAAACCTCTACAATATGGGGCAGCCTGAAAATGCTTTTATTGTATATAACAATATATTATATCTTTTTGTGTGTAGCTTTGCTTGGTTTAAATTTTGATTCTGACACATTCACTTTGTCTAAGAAGATTGTGACTGTGGTATATTATCATTATACCACCTTGATCCTCTTATACTACTCAAAAGTAGATTTTTGCATCATTATAAAGTACTCCTATTACAAATAATGCCCTACCTTTATTTTCAGCTAGCTAAGAGAGTCTCAGAATAATTCAGCCTAATATTTAGTGCCTGGATATTTTGTCACACTTAAGCAAGACTGTAACAAGGTATTTAACTATCTTTAATCAAACCTTTGTGTGGGTTTGTGCATGTGATATGTGTGTCTCTGAAGATGTATGTTTCTTACTTCTTTTGATGTATTACCAGTGTACAGCCAGTGTCAGTGCCAGGATTAACCACTGGCACTGGGCTGGTAGAAAAATGGCTTGCCGTGTTCATTGATGCTTAGCAATTTACTCTATACATCATTTTAAGAATGGAAGAAGCACAAACACACCAGATCGCTAAAGAGGAAACTGAAGTTGTATTCCTGTCTGAGACCACGTTTTAAGTTTTTCTTTACTTGCTGTTTCAGTTCAATTTAGTCATCAAACTACCTGATTAGGTTCAAGAATGAAAATCTACTTGTTTATGGAAAGATTATAGTTTATGTAACAAAGCATCTTAGTTTCCAGTTGTCCACCTTCTCTCCCTGCAGTTGAACTGAAGGAAGGTTACCAGACTCCTCTGGCATGTTTACTGACCTTGTGCAAAATGGTTTTGGCTGAAAGGACCTCACTGTGAACTTTTGAACTCCTCCCATGAAAACAGCAATGCTACTTTGCTATAATGCTGTTCAATGTTACCTTTAAGCCCTCAGTAAGTGGGATTTAGAAAATAATGCCCTTATGCAGGCTGTTTACCCAAGATCCCTGCCATACCAGCCACTCTCTTGCCGCCTCATCCCCCTCCTGCCTCAAATCACATTTAATAGGGCTAGTTTGATCCCACGCCAGCATAAGCATACACTTGCTTTGACCTTGGTTGAATTTAATGTGGGTTAAAGAAGTTTTCACATTGGCAATGCACACATTAATAGTTTGTCTGGCAGATTTGGTAAATTGAAAGAGATGGAAGTGCAGTCAAAGCGTTCAATTAATTGGGTCTGCATCCCACCCTCATTCCCTCCACTGCTTGCACAGTACTCCTCCTACTCTTACCATCCTATCCAGGTTAACCTTGGGGTATTTTACGACGTTCTGGTTAGGCCAGGACTTGTGTTTTTGTGTGAGTATGGCTGTGTGTGTGTGTGTGTGTGTGTGTGTGTGTGTGTGTGTGTGTGTGTGTGTGTGTGTGTGTGTGTGTGTGTGTGTGTGTACTTCTACATTTACGTGCCATGCCTGTGTGGGAAAAAAAAGACTGAGGGGGAAAAAACAAATGAAGTGGGAGGTGGATGCGAGGTGAATGAACGTTGGTGGAATGAGGAGGCGTAAAGAAAGTGTGAAGTAACTAAAAGTGCACTAAATCAATAAAAGTTTCCGAAGTTAGAGTGATCTGCACAAAGTTTATATCTGTGAGAAATATGGAAAAGAGCAGAGAGATCATTAAACTACTCATAGTATGTTCTCCTTGGGTAAGAAATGAGTTGATTTTTGCATGTGTTGTTTTAAATTTAGACTTTTTTTTTTTTGCCATTTTTCCACCCTGTCATTTCTTTAAGTATTCTTTTGTTCCACATTTTACTGGATTTTGTTGGATTAGCACTACTCATAGCCTATTAAACATTTTCCAGATATGGCAATGCCAGCCTCTATACAGTTATTCTTTGTAAGTGTCTTTGCAGGCACCAGACTGTAATATATGTGATAATTGCATGGGATGTAGCATCATGGTGTGAGCCAAACAAGTCTAGTAATCCACTGTAATTGGTTGGATTTTTGCAATGACTCAACCTCTCTGTCTGCTTGCCTCTGCGCCTTTGATAATCCAATATACTGTTCTTTAATCTTTACCCTCTGTGTTGCGCAAATTAATTAAATATTGACAAGGAATCCTGCAAAACCACAGAAAAACAGAATGTCACAGCTAAACCTGATTACATCCATGACAGAGGTAAGAGAGACAGAGAGAGATGTATTATCTATATCAGGCACTATGAATGATTAAAGACCACGGACAATGGTTGAATCCTGGAAACAGATGAACACAAAGTGTGCAGGCCGAATACTGTATCAGGCTAGGCTACTTTCATACACCATCAGTTTGCGGCTACTTGTCAGACTTTTCCCCCAACATGAAAGAGATAAGAATGGTTTTCTGGGTGTTTTTTCCCCCCAGAGAATCTCAAAAACACAGGGAAATGCAATATGGTGTAGAGAATGATTTGAGGAATCCATACGAGCTGCTGCTGTTTCTTTGCCTATGGTAACCTTATTCTGACCATCATCCTTCCCTACACAAGGGTAACTGACCAGTCTGATAGACAACCGTACACTACGCGCTGGAAAAGAGCCAAAAGTATTCTGGGTTTGTGTGAGCTCAAGCATTCACATACTCGTGTCTGCCTTGGGTTGTGCTTATGCCCTTCCATTTGTGACCGTCAACAGACACAGTGATGATGGAGTTGATTTTATTAGGGATGAGATTAGGTTCATGTTGCAGTATGCTTGCTGTGGTCTTATTATTCTGATCTGTTTGCTGGAGTTTTCTCCTGCTTAGAGACAGCTGGATCTGTAACATGATCCAGACCATCAACTCGCCTCTTACTTTTTTGCAGCCAAGTCAAACCCCAGGCCAAGTACTATAATAGATTTATATTTACTAAACACATGCACAGAAAAATACATTTTCCCCCTTACCTACAGTAAGTATATGCAGCAACATAGACTAAAGTTTAACTATCCAAACCACACAGGATAGGCTGCACGTTGGGGAGCCAAAGAAACAATGTTTTCTTTTTTCATTTTGTTTTTTGCAAAACGCTAAAGAAAGAAAGGAAGGCATAACTGAAAATGAGTGTTGAGTGTTAGGAAAAGCCCTCTGGCTGGAAAAGGTAGGAGAGCTGTGAGTGGTGAGGAAAGAGGAGGCAGATTCTCACTACCATCATGTGGCTGAAGCAAATCCCCTCTCTGCTCTCCTCTTCTGTCCTCCTCTGTGCGAGGAGCGCTTTTGGCCTGAGGCACATGTTCAGATACGGGGGATAGTGATTGGTTTGCTGCCAACAGTGGCAAAGGTCAAGCTGCTCTGTGCTCTTTGTTGTTGTTTCCTCAGAGTCACTGTTGTATTGTGTTCTG
Organism: Pundamilia nyererei; assembly: GCF_000239375.1. Taxonomy (NCBI): domain Eukaryota; kingdom Metazoa; phylum Chordata; class Actinopteri; order Cichliformes; family Cichlidae; genus Pundamilia; species Pundamilia nyererei. Next base: position 7,546,527 of record NW_005187407.1, read on the forward strand.
CGGTGCAATCTCATGTTTCATTATTACAGTTGGAGGTTCGAGCAGTGATGTAAGTTGCATTGGTAGAGTGCTGTTTATTCTCATTATTGAGCTTATGTGTAGTTCCTTTGTCCAGTTTCTTGATTCTAAATTGTTTACCGTCTCATTCGTAGTCTGAAGTTATTTGAATTGTATTTTAATACTTATATTCAGAAATAACCAATTTCACAAAGCCTTACAGGCAGGTGTATTCAGATAAAGGCATTATCAGTTTTCTGCCAAGAAGAGCAAACCATGGCTTTGCTGATTAAAAATTAGGGGAACTAATTAGTCTTCAGGATAGTCCCAAGTGAAACAATGAACAGTAAAAAGATATTATTAGGCATATCATCAATTATTAACTTTATGGAAAGAGAAGACAAAGGGAAAAAATGCTTTCGTCAGAGAAAGAAGAAACGTTCATCTCAATGGATCACAAGCACAAAAGCGTTCAGTAACTTGACCTAATTCAGTCCTTGGTGTCATTCAACTAAAATATTCAAGTTGTTATGCCAGATAAGTTAGTTTGCTTTGCATTTAATTGTGTGAATTAATTAATTAGTTGCAGGAGTGATAATATCTGATCTAATTTTCTAAAGCAAAGTTAGCTTTTCGGTGTGTTTGAGCCTCTGTCTGCTCTCTATATAGCTACAGTTACGTGTCATAGCCTGACTAGCAGTAGAGAAACAAGAACGACGATCAAATAACGTAATCTTACGCATAAATGGGCCACAAAACTAATTTTCTCATTGCCGCATATGAGACCACCATATGCCCTATTCCAATTTCTATGCTCTTCACAGCTGGTGTTTGGAAACTTTAAGCAAAAGAAGTAATGCATCTTATATATTGTACAGGGTGCAATCTCATAAAATATGATATGTTAAGTATTATGTTAAAAGAAGAAGGAAGGAGGGTGTTAACTGTTTCAGAGGTTCAGAGAGGTTAATGCACGTGAGTGTTCCCAAGGCAAACAACGTTAAGTGATGTGTATCATTTAATAAAGAACTTGTTGATTATAGCAACAGTGTATAATTCAAGTTAATGTAATTGCTTACTGGTGTTTTTGTACTGACCCAGTCAATACTGACCCTTTGAGAGAGCTTTTCACATTTATGTATTCCCCATCTCATTTTTTCACATCCCACCAGGTTACATCTGAGTTGTGAACTTTAATCTTGTCACAGTTTGGTTTGACACTCCATGGACTTTCTGCATTTTCCGTCAACAGAACTATAGCCATGTAAAATAAATGAAGTGTTGGCTCGACAGTGTTAAGTTGGTTGGCTCTCCCGAACTTTATGTGAATTGTTTTGCTCTGTGGCACTGTTTGTGTTTAGCAGTCTGCAGTGTGTATGCCTTCAGACATGTTATTTTAACCCCTGAGGTGTGGCTTTCATCCCTTGCCCTCTTTCTTCTGAGAGGTGAACCAAGCGCTCTTAAGACTGATGTGTGTCAACAGTATAGGCAGAGAGAGCACAGCCTGCAGGACCCCATTTTCTATCATGATTTCCACAACACAGCTGTTTGTATGTGTGTTTGTGTGTGCCACACATGTGTCGTATTCATTGGGTGTGAAATGTTGCCTAAAATAAGGGTGAATACGATTGCTGGTGAATTCTCTAAAATTCAAATCAAAGTAATTATTATTGTATTTGACTCGACAGTCAAATGAGCATTAAATAAAATTTTGTCATTGAATGAAATGCTCTTAAAGCTGTCCAGAAGCACACTTCTTTGAAGAAAAATTTCATAGCTCTTTGGTTCATATTCATCCAGATATTTTGTCTGCTCAGCTGAAATTACATTTTCCTAAAATTCCTAATTTTTCTGTGCCACCCAGTTATATTTTCCACTATAACTCAATCTCTCCCCGCCTTCCATCTCATTCTGTTATTCCCTTCCCATCCTCCCTGTTTTCCATACTGGCCTTTTTGGGTTTCTTAGCCCAGCCGTTTTTCTTCATAGAGCCTGGAAAGGCGCTTGAGCAGTGAATAATTCTGAACATGATAAATCCCACCTTAAATCCAGCCATGAGACTCCAACAGGGTTCCACATGTAATTCTAAGCCCTATTATAGGCCACTAATGCCGGTAGAGGATGGCGAATCACGGCACAGCCTGCAGCCATGTAAGAATTAGAAATAAATATGCATCGGTACCAGATAAATATAGCAAGCGGCAAATCTGCCACGAGACTGCGTGTATGTGTGTGTGTGTGCATGAGAGAGACACCACAATTTGCAGGCGATGAGAAGAATTCGCAACAGCTCCCTGGGTAATTGATGGATTAAATTCAGTGGTTAAAGAGTTAGACTTAATGTGCACCATAATTTAGCAAAGGGAAAGCTCTTTTTTTTATCCAAACTTAAAGAAATGTAGCAGTCATCTCTGAACACCTCATTTCAGGGTTTGTAGTAGGTGTCTCAAGGCAGTTAAGGTCCCTATCAATGACAGCTATCCATCTGTTTATCGACTCTGGAATTACTAAATGACTAGTGTAAGCTAGCCACGCTAGAGCTCTATAGTGCTCGGTAGGATTTTATTTTTTCACATGCCACCCTTTGAAGTCATAAATATAAGTCTAATATTATTTTACTGAGCCCCAACCAGACAAAGTCTATATGCCTATTTCCTAGAGCTGTACTAACCAGTTAGAGCTGTAGTCCAGGAGCTGATCTCCTCCCATTCTAAGGCAAATCGCACCGTTACCAAGTGTACTCCCCCTTTTTTAAGTCTTCTTATAAAGCAGCTAGCCATCCAATTAGAATGCAGGATTAAGTAACCCAATTCATGATGCTTTCCATTGTCTGCCTGGGGAAAGACACAATATTGAGTTAAAAAATTTGTACCTCATATTTTGGAGTTGTAAATTGTTCGAAAAAATCTAAAAAGGGCTTTACAAGACATCGGCTTACCCAGCAGAGCTAAGACAAATTGTCAGTATACCATAAACTCATGTATATGCAGCACAACAAATAATGTAATCACTAGCATTCATTGTTATACTAAAAAAATTGCATCCTGTTTATATTTGTATTCCTAGTTTTGACATATCAATTCATAGCTGTGTATATTAGACCATTTGGTAGGTGATTCAAGCTAGAGATGCAATGTGATGTGCCAATGTGTCATCAGCAGTCACAGACTGTAGCGCACAAAGTTTGATGGCATTGTCATGTTTAAATGTTGGGATGCCTTTATTGACTGGAGTGGAATAAAAGTGTTTTATCCCAAGCCACAGTAAAATATTAGAGAAAAATATTCATGTTTTAAACCACTTATTTAATTCAGGGTCATCTGGGGGAGTGGGGGACCTGGAGCATATCCCAGCTGTCATAGGGTGAAAAGTGGGGTAGACCCTGGACAGGTCACAAGTCTGTCAAGGGGCTAACACAGAGAGACAGACAACCATCCACATTCACATACAAACAGCGAAGGCCAAACATGCACAGAGAGAACATTTTTGTTATGTTTTGAGCTAATATCTCAAATTAAAATATGATGATGATCTCTTTATTTTAAAAAAAGAGCATTTTCGGATTTAATACAAAAAAAATGTTTAAAGATCAAAAAGTGAAACCAGATATTACTGATAGCGATCACTTTCACATCAGGAATCACTGCACCTCCCTTTAGTCTTATCACTTGTTGCAGTTAACCTGTGGATGCTTATTACTTCCCCTCTGAATACCAAGGCCACCATAGCAGTTACTTTTTAATTAAGTATTTTGCTATATTAGAGACTTCTGTCTAAACTTCAAACATCTTATTAGAATTTTTCCCTACTGTGCTGTGAGACAAAGAATGAATGCCGCAGTGATTTTTTTTTCACCATTTATGTGGAGGCATATACTAGTTTTTGTTCTCCTACGCTGGAGTGTTGCTCTATGACATGGTATTTGAAAAACCCCAGTTTTGTTGACTTATTAATTGCTTGTGTCTTCTAACTGTGCACTGTGGAGATGACACGGCATGCTGTGATATTCTCTTTAGATAGTTATAGTAGTTGCAGTGGGGGGTTGGATGTGGGTGGAGGGGTTCTTCTTCCTTCCTTCTCTCTCTCTCGCTGTCTTCCATCGCACTTCTCCCTCAGCTCATCAGTTCATCAGGCTTCTCCATGGAACACTTAGCCCTGAGCAAAAGCCGTGGGTGGGGGTCTGTAACTTTTGATGAATGAATACATCTCTGACTCACTCCTCTTTTATCTGACTGTTTAATCTTGACTCTCTCTCTCTCCTTCTCCATCTCTTTCTCCATCTCTCATTTGCTCCGTCTCTGAACCTCTTCTTCTTCTCCTTTCTGGCCTCTGCTCCTCACTCAAGACAGTGGTTGCTGATTTAATTGGATTGTGCTGAACTCTAGCTCTCTGTTGCATCTCTTATGATCATTGAGGAGACTCTTTGACTTGGGCTTCCTCTGAAGTTCAGCCTTGTAACACTGTATGAACTTTGCTTTCTGTGAGTGCAATGTCTCAGGTTTTTCCAGGTACACTGTGTAGATGAGCTTATCAATTAGCTTTAAACATATTTTTTAATAGATCAGAAAGTAGGTTAGAGTGTAGGCAGTCCTGAACATAAAACCAGGGCAACTGATATTAAAGTGTTTACAACAGGTTGAGAGGCTGCAAGGCCAACTGAGAGTTAGTCATCCAGAGACAAACCGGCTATGTCATGAAGCCTTTTCCCACACAGGGCTCACGTCCTTGGGCTTGCCCTGTTGCCTCTCTCCTCTCTTCTCCCCTCCCCTCTGCTCTCCTTTCCCCAAAATCCCTGAGCTCGATTGAGGGAGATGATTAAGACATCAAAAGCAGTGCCTCACTGTAGATCAAAACTCAGGGCTGACGGGCGGGAGCCTGATCCCACATAGACTTCCGGTGCATCCCCACAGCCGGAGATTTGCCATTCCCAGCAGCTCTCCTGCTTCACTCCATTAGTATCTTCATGCCAATCGGAGGCTCCCTGGGGTTTAACATGTAGCCAAGGATGAGTCAGGGCTGTGCAATCAACCCCGTCCATGAACAGGCAGGTGCTTGAATGGGGAGACACAGCGGTGTGTGTGTTTGGGCATCTGTATAACTGTGTTTGTGTGTCCATATGTTTATCATAGCTCAAGGCCCTTATTCACCCCCACTGTTTTATCATCCCCAACACTGAACAGCAGCAGCCCATCACACTGCCTCTATCCCTTTTCTTTCACTCTCGCTCTTTCCCTCGAGGTGCTTTACTTCATGTGATTCCACGCTCCAGCTTTAGCTCAACTTTGCCACTTGGCAGTCTTGGTAGATTTTTTTTTTCTTTCCCCCCCTTCTTGTTTCTCGTTTTTCTCCTGCTGTTAATGTGGTGATAAAGACAACAGAAAATACATACAGGATCATGAGAAGAGACTTTTCACTGCTGGTAAAATGAAGTGCTCATGTTCCATCTCAGCAACGTCAGTGGAAAAGGGTGAAACCATTCAGAAATGGTGAGGACAAATTGCGGAGGAAAAAAAAATTAATAAACATCATTTCCATCCAGGCATAGAAATAATAGGAGGAAATAATTGGAGTCTTTCTATCCAATGGGGGTTTAATAATAATAGTCTAAGTACAAATAAGGAGGTTTATGAAATGAGTTGGTATTTGTTTTTAGCAACGCAGAGATAAAACTGGGGTGAGAACAGAGTGTGCAAATAGTGTTATTATTCCCTTGTAACCTGGCTATTCTAGTAAATTCTTTTCCATGTTCACTGTAATTTGGTGCTGATGTCATGGTAAGTATGCTTCTTGTACAGCCATTAATGCTGGTGGAAAAACACCCGATCCTATGAATAGTCTTTATATCCTTGAGAAATAGAAAAATGTGCATCAACAATCACGCAGTGGCAATCATGGTACCGACTCAAGCAGGCAAATTTACAAGCGACAACATCTGATCGCCGTTGATTAGCCTCCACTTACCAGCTCATTGAAGCTTGTGCCACTCTTCACATTGGCAGCGGAGTTACAGTCATCTGAGCAGACATTTGGTCATACAGTTTTAGCCAGTCAACCAGTGAGTCGGGCCCTGGGGCTAAGCTCATTAAGGCAGGAGAGTCCCCTACTATCCTCCCCTCCCGCTCTGCACCTAAGGGCCAGCCCCCTCCCTGTCAAATCCCTGCCTTTAATTGAGTTCTCACTTCTCTTTATTTTACTGTCAGCATTATTCCTCTCTCATTGTTATCCCCCTCTCCATCCCCTTTCTTGAGCCCATCTCCTCCCTTTCCTTTACTGCTACCGCCACCAACACTCTTTTTTTTTTTTTGGTATTTCAGAGAGTAAGCACTTTCTCCATATTAAGATGTGAAATTCATTTTGACACTGGGCTGAAAATAGAGTGGAACCGGCAGTATGGCCCTATCTGTTTCTCTCTCACTCAGTCTCTCTTTCTCTCTTCTCCACTCCATACTATGTTTCTTTTTTCTTCTTCCCCCATCTTCAATCCATGAATCCGCACTCCCACCTCACTTTCTTAAATCACCTAGAGAGTATCCTGCATGGTAAGGACCTGTTTGCCCCAATTATATTTTCATAAGGATGGCATTGAAGAAAGGAAATAATTCCTTACACCTCTTTCTCAGGATTTGTGCCTGTTAAGAAGATAAATTATGGAAGAATAATAGCAAAAGAGTGTAAAAGGTGTAAAGTAGAAGATGGAATCCGTAATGTCAGCAGTGTACAACCTATTTATGCACTTTCAAAGTCAGTTGTTTCAGTGAGTCAGCTGGTAATGTTGCAAAACTATGTACTAGCAGATACAGGAGACACAGTAAATATGTGGATTGCATTAAAACGATTGTATGATTACCATATACCTGACCCAGCAATGTATCCACTTAAAGTGTAATAGAGGTAGCAGAGACATGGAGATGATTAGACTCCCTGTTACAACTGGCCACTAGCCCAGAGCTAATTCACATAGTTGAATAACTGTGTGACTGCACGGCTGGATCGCCTAGACTGCCACTCTCTCCTCAAGATGATATGATGCAACCGGATAAAGAGCAGAATGTGGCTGTATAAATACGCATAAATGCACTTGAGCCAAGCAGTGGCGTTTCTTACATGATTTTTCATCATGGCTAAATGTTTGCTTTCCCCGCAGGGACAGTAGCGCAGGGGATCATGACTATAACCGCGTTAGCGAGGTGGATTTAAGCCTTAAGGCACGTTGTAGCCCCAAAATCACCTCTCACTCTCGCCGATATACAGTGAATGGACAAGCTTATATATATAGGCATCCACTGTGTGGTGCACACAAGTTCAAGAATAAACATATGTTTGAAAACACTTAAAGGATCTAGAGTCCCTATTCTACATATTTTATTACATTTACATTCACAAAGTCTTGAGCCACTTCTCATTTTGGTCTTGAGCAGTAGTTCTCCATGCTTACTGAAGGTCTTAATGAAATTTTTCTTTGGACATATTGGCTTGAGTCCAGTCCTTGAACCAGAATATTTTTAAGGAATCTGTTTTTGTTAGTTTATTTATTTGTCTGTTTCCCAAAAGGTTGATTCTGTTCATCTGGATGTAGCGTTTTCAGTCGGAGAAATATTTCGTCACTCATTCAAGTGACTCAAGACTGAAGAAGTCACTTGGATGAGTGACAAAACGTGACGAAACGTTCCTCCCACTGAAAATACTACGTCCAGATGAACAGAATCAACCTTTACGGATTTACTTACCAGAATGACTGAGCATGCATCAAGTTATTTGTCTGTTTATTTGTTAAGCCACTTATCTATGATTATGTTGAGCCACTGATCTATGAATGATTTGAGCATAAAAAGGGAACTAACTCTAGGGATCAACCAATTGTGTGTCTACACATAACAGACAACGTCACAAAATAGCAATCAAGATTTTATCCTTAGGCATTTTGTAATTAACAGCCTGTCACAAAAACACATGATTTGTTCCTATTTGTTAAACTGAATCCTTCTCACACACACATTGTCATACATAGAAAGCCTCCTGACTTGTAGCGCCACAAGCCAATTCCTCCAATTTAATTTGTAATCTAATAAATCTAAAAAAGCAATCAGCGACAGCCAATGGCTATTCAACTTAAACCCTTTGCCCTGCCTGACTAGACAGAGATAATTGTCCCTTAATGTGGTCAAGAGGGCAGAGGGGAGAGAGACTGAGAAGAGCAGAGGGCTAGCGCCCATCTTCTTACTTAAAATAGCCCCTAAATGTGCAAGGCTCCAATTATAAGGCCTTCCAAGTTGCAGGGAGGTGGCCAAGGGCTGTTTATATTTGCCAGTGATATTTGGAATGAGGGAACGGAGAGAGTTAGGAAAGGGAGAGGAAACCATGGAGGGAGGGGAAGAGAAAATAAATTACCAAGATGGTCCAGGAAGTGTGAGGCAGGTAATTGCAGTTGACAGTCCAGTCTGCCACATAGTTAATTTGAGCTTGAGCCCAGGTCCCTTCCACTATAGCACACCATACTTATACATAGCACAATCTGTCTGCATAGGTACATGCCCAGACACCATCTCTGTCTCGCTCTCTCTCTTTCTGTCTCTGGCAGTAGAATTATGTCGTCAGCAAGATATGAGTAGCCATGTCTCTTCCAGTCGGTGCACACTCCATGTCCTTATTTTCCCTATAGTTTAATTTTCCACTGAGAAATATTGAATTTTGAGAAGGGTGATAGTGTACCTGTCAGTGATATGGCGTCATCTCTAACTCCCTCTGACAGGTGGACCATTATATCTGCAAGGGAAAATAATCCCTCTCTACTTTAAGAACAGCAAATTTCAACCCTTTGGTTGGGGAAGAGCAGCAAAAGAAGTCCTCTTACCTAAATCTGCTCTGATCGGTTAATGAAAGACATTATTTAGAAAGCTGATTGCTTTTTCAAAGTGAACAATCAGTATGTGTGTTTACCTTCAGTTATTTGAGACTCTATTGTGGTGAACCTGACTGTGGGTATACTCGGATAGAAATGCACGTAGTGAAAATGTGCAAGTTTTCTTTAAGTGCATGGTGATTTTAATCTACTTAAATGAGTTGTAAAATATATCATAACATAACAAATGTGCCATTTTTGTATGGTCTAATCTAATTCTGACTAAAGTTCAAACTCTGTAATCGCAAATTCTTCCAGGTACAAACCTGCCTAATCTAATCTAATCTAGGTTAATAAAACTGAACCTATAATCTAAAAACTCAGATTTATAGTTCACTCACATTACTGTAAAAATAGGATGACAACCCTGTTGTGACTAGGAAAGAATCAGTGGTTGTCCAGTGATTGAATTTAAGTGACTTCAGTGACTGACTGAAAGTAGTGAAACACTCCAATTCTGGGCTAGCACTTTCACGAGACAGTTGCACTGGTCACCTGGTGGGAGGCAACCTATCTCCAAACAGTTACAGTCTAACTCAGACAGATTTGCAAATAATTGCTGTCATATTTGTAAACAGACAGATTGCTATCACTCTGAGTTAGTCTGTGCCAGTTAGCGAACCTTGCAACAGTGAGCAAATTTGCCAAGGGCCTTTGTCATTTTGCGGTCACCCTCCTGCAACAACTATGTCACTTTTTCTGTAGGAATTTTTGAATTTCTTTTTCAAATCAGTGAGGTTCTGTCTGGACTCCCAATGCAAACAGTGAAAGTGTGTATAGAAAACAACAGATTTGAATCAGACAGCAACAGATTTGCAGCTTTCACCAGTTTATTACGAATAATTGCTGTATTATCAAAATAGATTGCATGCAGTTGCCAGCCTGATCCCATTTGGTTGCAAGCTGATAGCAGACTGACTCTATGACTGCATGTATGTATGTATGTACTAAAGTTGCTTTGAAGACAACAACTTCAAGTGGTCGCAGAGCACCTGGTCTCCTGTCCAGAAGAATTTCAAAGCTAATAATCAGCTAATAACTCAATATACACCATCAATGTGTCACACACAAATGTTAAAAACTACATTTTATGTTTAGTGAGGCAAAAATGTAGTTATGTTTTTATGAACCAAGCTAATAATCATATTGATGACATCTGCTCAAACATGGTCCAGTTGGAGATTGAGCTCAAACCAATCCTAATTTCACTGTGCTGTCCTCACTGTTAAGGTTGGGTATGCCCAATGGCCCCACAGTCTACTGTACCATGGATGACATCAACCCCTCTGGTCCCACATCCCTGCAACCACTTGACATTTCTATCGACATTTCCCACGGTGCTCTCACATTAAAGGGCGTGACATTTCATTTGCACATGATGTTGATTAAAATACACCCTTATGGTCTCAAGAAAAAAAGGGGGGTGCGGGCCCTTTTTGTACCCTCTTCTTTGGGAAATTGCGAAAAGATTATGGAATAAATAGAAGATCAGCTGTCTAAAGGAATAATGAAAAGGTTGTGCTGATGTTCTCTACAGATTTCAAGATGTGAAATCGTAACACTTTTAATGCGTTACTTAAAATGTTGTGTTTAGAGAAGAGATAGTCAACAACGAAAGAATTCAGGTTTTTGAAGTTCATTGAGACGCATTTCATTTCAGTGGTTTGTTTCAGGCCTGTGAGGTTTTGACAGCATTCCTCTTTGCAATGCCTCTTAATGCAAATAAAACCTGATTTGAATCAAGCTGAATTCAGCCAGAGTCCATCAGTGGCAGGTCATATTTACGTCTGTGTCAGGCCACCTGCATTGTGCTGTTGTCTCCTGATGTGTTAGCCCCAGCTGGACTTGTATGATCTGACTCCAGGCCAGGTCTCACCTGCCAGCTCCTATCGGGTCCTCCACTTGTGTACTGGCCTGGGGCCTGTCACTGATGGGCAGCCTGCCGTCCACTCTAAACGGCTGGTTTCCAAAGACATTCACTGATGTCTGCTCTCCTCTGCCTGAAACGGCTTCTGACAAGACACTGAGATGTTTATTTCCTTATTCTGCTCATGTTTTGTCTTTGTCTGTTCTATGCTTGACTTAAACTTTAAGTTGTTAATTGTTTGATATTTAGAAGATGTGCGTGGAAATGTATGAATATCAGAATTAACTTCAGGATTTTGCAGTTGTGTCGTATCTGACAACGTTTCGTTGTGGGATTAGTCTGTGTAACCTGTGTTTCATTTTCTCTTTCCAACTGTTAAAGGATCATTACATGTATAACTCAATTATATTAAATTAGCTTAAAGGGAAATATATAGCTATGAAATAGGCATTTATGCTATACCTTTATCCCCAAGAAGCCAATAGCAATCCAGAAAATGTAACATACTAATCTAATTAAAAGCAGTTGATATGATACCCAGTGACCGCTCAGTTGTTAAACTAGGAGAGGTGGGGGGGTTAATCATAGCCTGTGAGCAGTTTCGTATAATAGAACCATAATATGATAATTAGTTCACTTTTAGCCAAACTTATCTGTGTCAATAAAATATATGGCCAATCAGGCAGCATCTCTTGGCCTGATCCACTAGCACTAGACAAAACATCCTCTATTCACAAATCATGTAGCCCTGCGTTAATGGCAGTAACATGTAAAGGCATGGCAATAATGAGAGTCTAGTATTGCTACAAGGTGTTAGGACCCTATTATGCCTTACAGATAAGCTAATTTGGCAACTATTATGAGCAGGTTGCCCTTCCACCTTGATAGTATTTCTGTAATTACTGTAGTGACAGCATCATCCCACATGGTTACCCTATTATAGGGCAGGAGATTGTGTTTAAGTGATTCGGTTTATTAGTGTACCTTATGTCATAAGCAAATTCAGGAAAAAAAAAACAACTTCTTGTGATCTTCACCTGCATAAAAAAAGGTTTAAGTAGAGAATTTGATTGCAGAACCTTTTATTCTGCCCCTCTAATGAACTGTCCCATTTTGTAGCAAACTGCTCCATCATTTTCAGAAAGGTATTTACTCTGGCAGTAGTTCACACCAGCAGCAGACTATAGTTACAGAGCAGCTATCATAGTCTGCCATCAAGCTATGGAGATGACAGTTATATCATCAACTCTATCAGCTCTCCTCAGTGAAACAGTTTGCAGTGTCTACAGGGGCACACACAAACAAACAGTTTTCCTAATATTCCTTTTGCAAGCAGACAGACTGTGAGGGTCCCTTCTAGCTATCCTAGCTCAAGGGGAGGGCAGCATGCCCGCAGAGAAATGTATATATAGAGAAGGAGAGAAAATGAATATAGGAAAGGAGGAGGAGAGAGAGACTTATCAAGTAAAAGAGAGGGACAAAAAGACAAAAGGGGGAGAGAGACGAGAAGTGACCCTAAATTGGGAATCTATTACTGAGGCATAGGTGCAGCAGCCCCTCTCTGTCTCCCGTAAACACACAGAAATGTGTTCAACTGCAAGGGCTTTATAAGTTTCCCCTTCTCCAGAGTAATGTGCTTTGAATGGCTGGTAAAATGGGACTGGGAGAATTTCATTCCCGCTGCCTCCCCAGGCGACTCACCTTTGGCCCAGCAATGATATGAGCCCTTTTCTATTTTTTCCACTTTTACTCTCCCTCGTTCCCTCTTTCCATCTACCCGACTGATGGAGAGGAGGAGAAATAAATGGAGAGCAGCAGCACAGCAGGGGCTGGAGGTATGGGAGTATAGACAGAGGCACAAGTGGAGGAAGATTGGGATACAGGGCTTATTTATTTAGTGGAATGAGGCAGGTGCCTTATCCACAGCTCAGATTAGCTCATCTGTTTATGCTAAATGCCACACCATGGGAAGCACGGTCATGTCACAGGAAGTACAGAAACCCATTTTTCTCACTGTATGCTGCTCCCACCAATTGCTGGATCTGTTTTGTTCACCTGTCAGACCTTTACTGGGATTGGTGTATCAGATATACTCAGATTATTGGCTTCTGATATCACTTAGCTATGTAAAACAGGTAGTTTAGCTTGCTGATGTCTGCTTCTTATTTTACTTTATTTAAGTACATGTTATAATATTTTTTTTTCTTCCCTGTGACTAAGATAATGATTACCCCTCCTCCGGCTGTTAATATGTGGGTTATTGTACATTTATAAGTTGACTGAATGAAAATGTGATCCAGTCCTGTTTGGCTCCCGTACAGACAGTCATGAAGCGCTGGATGGGTCTTTTAGTGTCCACTTAGACATGACCAATTGAGTTTAAAGGGTGATAACACTATAGACAGGTGATATATCAAGGGAAAAACTTAAATCCTTTACTCATACAGTAAAGCTATCCAGTGGCTCAGGGGCATTATTGTGAGGCATTTTTCTGGCATAGTGTGCCTTTAAAGGGGAGGGTGACTGCACATCATTATAAAGGTTTTCTGAGTGATCACTTTACCCTATCATGGGAGAGATCGGTTTCAGGAGAAAACATCTTTGGAAGACTATACTTTCCAGAGACTTTGACACAATAATATCTGTACCTTTAGTATAAGTTTTTAAAATAAATATTTGGGCAATCCTTCTGACCTTCTGACCATCTTGATTGTTTTAAAAGCCACTGTGGTTGTGTGTAAAAGTAACAATGACTGTGTAACTGTCCGATCATTAATACATGTTTATATGACTTTAGAGGAGTCAATATAACATTTTATTTACAGTATTTTGTACAGTATATTTATCAGTACATTTATATTATGTTTTAATACTTTGTGTGATTTTTTTATTGTCATTATAGTCATCTTTAAATGACATTTTTAATTCTCCTACACATAAAATCATAAAAATTACTGCAGCTATAATGATATTTGTCACAGTTTCGAAGAACCAGTCTTATTTACAGTTTACGTTGAGTCCCAAAGTAAAACCTAAATATTGGTAGAAGCTAAATTCAGCAGAATAGAAAGAACAGTGTAGTGTGCTTTTGGAGGATCAAAAGTCCATCCATCCATCCATCCATCCATTCGCTTCCGCTTATCCTTTTCAGGGTCGCAGGGGGCGCTGGAGCCTATCCCAGCTGTCATAGGGCGAAAGGCGGGGTACACCCTGGACAGGTCGCCAGTCTGCCGCAGGGCTAACACACAGGGACAGACAACCATTCACACTCACATTCACACCTAGTGGCAATTTGGATTATCCAATTAACCTATCCCCACAAGCTGCATGTCTTTGGACGGTGGGAGGAAGCCGGAGTACCCGGAGAGAACCCACGCAAACACGGGGAGAACATGCAAACTCCACACAGAAAGACCCCGGCCTGATGGTATAATTGAACTCAGGACCTTCTTGCTGTGCGGCAACAGTGCTAACCACCAAGCCACCGTGCTGCCTATTGTTTTCATTTTCAACTACTGTTTAGCCAGTACAGTGGTTAGCACTGTCACCTCTCAGCAAGAAGCTTCTGGGTTCAAATCCTCCGCCCTGGGTCCTGTGGAGTCTATATGTTCTCTCTGTGCTTGCATAACTTCCTCCCATAGTCCGTGTTTGTTGGGTCAAGGGTTAATTCTAAATTTTCCTTAAGTCTGAATGCAAGATTGAATGGTTGTCTGTCTCTCCCTGTGATAGACAACCATTCAGTATACTTTCACCCCATGATAGCTGGAATGCTACGATAGGCTCCAACCCTCCCCTGTGAACATAAATTGTATAAGTGGTTAAGAAATGCATGGATGGGTAGATTTACTGTTTGGTAGGTAAAAATCAGTCTTCCAAAACATGTGCTGCATGTGTGAGGGGCTTTCTGGCAGAAAGCCCCGAAGGCAATCTTTTCCCATATGTAACAAGCTTGCTCTATATTTTCTTGGTTATCTGTTTGAGAATTCCTGTCCTATCAACAAACAGTTTACATGTACTTATTCATGTGACCTCAAGGCAAATGCAAACATTGACTATTGGAAGTGTTTTTAATGACAACTGCCACTTGTCTTGTGAGGTTGGGCTGCTTGTTGAGGTAGAAAAGCTATTGTCAAACAAAATGAGCTTGATGAAATGAAAGCCAAAGAAGCAAAGAAATATTATTTCTTTAAGTTGTGAATTTGATCATAGGTCATATTCTCCTTCACTAGTTCTGGACACATTCATTACCACATGATGTTTCCACTGCTGCACACAATGAAAAGAGCGTGCCCAAGCCTCAACCTTTCACCTCTTTGGCCTCATGCGGAAAATCGTCCTGATAAGACATGTAATAGCTGAAGCATTACTGCAAATGTGTGTCTTTCTGTATATACCTTGTGGATAGCATGTGAGAGGGTCATAACCTCCCCGCATGTGTGGCTCCCACCCACGTCTTCTTTCCCTCACCTTTTTCAATTCACTGAGCTGTGAGGCAGACGCTGGGTGTGCTGTTTTTCTGCCATTAGAAGATGCTAGCTAATGCCTCGGTGATGGCACCACTCACTTCTCCAGTGGCGAAAGTAAATGGAGCAGCCTTTCACAAACAATAAATCCCTGAGGGTCTCTTTCTTTCTTTTCTCCCCCCTCACCTCTGAGCACTGGCTTTTCATTTGTTTTATTTACATAGCCGCCTTTATGAGCTTTCATCAGCAGGTCTGCTTATATATGAAACTAATGGCTTCTCAGAGCTGTAATTTGAAAGCGTGCATGTGTTTGTGTGTGTTTGTTGGTGTGCGTGTGTGCATCCATCCATATATTTTATGTTGGTATTTCCACCCATGGATTTGCGTGTGTGTGTGTGTGTTGTCCTCTGTCTTGTGCTTTTGCTCCAGTATATTCCTTTTCTTCTCCTGCCACTTTCCCTTGTTTTCGAACCTCTCTCTCCTGCGCTGTCTGTGCCTCAATATTTCATAATCCCGTTTCTTGTTGATTATCCATCATCCATAATTTTTGGGAGAAGGTCTTCTACTTAATACTTTTGTTCAGCGCGATTTTCTGTGTGCGTGATTATGTCCAAATACAGGCCTGTATGTTTTAGTTATTCCACATGTGCAACTAACTTCTGTATGTTTCATGGGATATCCGCTTTTCATGTTTTGTGCTTTAACAGCAGTAAACTCAGCAAGCAACTCCGAAATAAACAGACACATTTATGTTGTGGGAAAAATAACACTTCCAGCACCTCTGCTTCCATCCTCTGCCTGTTTAACACCCTCCGCACCCCCCTCGGGCTAAACAGAAATGGGTCCAGCTTAGGGCCATAATTGGTCTTGATCCTTAGGCTGCAGGCATATTCCAGCGGTGGGTCTGGATGGGGTGCTTGTTATGTGTGAAAAGGTGGCAGGGGAATGCCTGGCCAGTAATTAACAGTGTGCAGGGGACTGTGGAGGAGGAAATTTAAAAGTGAATGGGGGAGGCCAGTTCATTCTGTGGCCCTGTTCTGCCTCTCTCTCCGCCTCCTCTGTTTCTCATCTATTCAGCCTTGCCTGTTATTGGAGCTGATGGGTTTATAGAGATTTTCACACTTTTTGGAAGTTGAGCTGGCATTGTGAATTTGTTTTCGCTTGCCCCCTCGTTTCTCGCCCCTTTGCCCCAGCTCACCGCACACAAACATGCACCCGTGTCATTCCGTTTCTCCACTGCTCACTTTCTCAGTTCCACTTTTACACATTTTTTTCCTAATCTTTTGAAATATTCATACCACGTGTGCAGCCTACCTGTTCACGTAGTAGAGTTGATCACAAAGTTTTGGATATTCTGTGCACTGCAAAAGAAGTGTGGAAAAGTAACAGAAAAATTTGCTCATCAGCAAATTACTCTCTAAATTGAAAGTCTTTCTGTGAATAACAAAGCATATCTTCTCTCGTGTCTCTCATCTCCTGGCCCACATTATTCATTGGTATCACTGAGGCACTTTATCAGGACCCATTTTTACGTGTTACCTCTAACAGATTGGAAGACTCACTCAGCCGTGCACTTAGTTGCTCTCTGAAAAGCTAAGTCTCCATCTTGTGTAGATTATGTCTAACGCAGTGTTCCCCATGGCTGGGCTGTCTAAACAAAGCCAAGAGCTGAGTATACTGTGAGGCAGAATGCGTACATATCGTAAAACCATTGTGGAATGATGGATGTAATACAGTTAGGGTACAAACAAGTCTGTGTATTTTGTGACCCTTCATGTAAAGTAAGCTTATTTTCATTTTTCAAAAGTTGCTGAGTGATAACTGGAGAGCTCTCAACGCATATGTTGTCTATAGCAGGCCATAAACAAGAGCAACACACTATTGGAGAAAGTGTGACACATAGATAAACACTTTCTCCACACATATACATGTTTCTGTCTTCCTCACTTGCCCACGAACAAATTCCATCCTTTAAAAACACAATAGGATTTATTGGCACAAAAGCTTATAGACTAAACTCCCAGAACAATGCATTTCAAGACAGTTAAATATCAATATATTATTTATTATGTTTCTCTAGGGTTACAGTATTCAGGGAAATGATTTTTCAGATTTCAGCATTTTCAGACCTGAAAGTGTGACCCAGGTGAATCATACAGATACATTTTTTTTGTCTGCAGGGTGAAATGAAATTAGCCCTCCTATTTTCTATAGGCTCTATAGGGTTTTTTTCCCATTACAAGTAAACATGAAGACGTTTGGGATAATAGACAGCTATGCTGTGCTCATGGTAACAGAAGGATGGACAAGCTTACTGCAAACTGTAGACGATGCCTCTTAATGTTCTGAAAGTGCGAATTTTAAACCCAAGCCTAACCAATTAGTTTCACAGATCAGAGTAAATTAGCAGTAACAGAAAATTAAAACAAAAAAAAAAGTGAAATCAAAGTCTTCGACACCTGTTTGAGTCCTGTCGTTGATTGATTAGGATAACTGGGGAGTGAGATTGCATTGGTTTATGGTATTAATAAACAAAAAGATGAGCAATAATTACTTTTTTTAAACTGTGATTTTTGTTGCAGAGCCATCTTTAGAACATATTAGAAACGCACACTGAAAAAAAGCATTGCTGCCAAGGTAATAATCCTTTGTTAGAATATGAAAAATATAGATTATGGCTCAGCTTTATAGACTGGATAAAACATGGGATTAAAAATGCGTTCCTCCTGAAATAATCTTTTTTATTATTGTTGAATTTGGGAGCGTGTTTATGCGTCAGTAACAATAACAGTACAATCAACGCTGTGGTGTGTCTTGGAAATAAACCTGCAGTCAACATGCCAGTGAATGAAAATATAAAATAAGGTCAAATGATTGTTAATTACAAAAGTTCTAATTAGAATTAAGAGTAGTTTGAAATATTAATACCTACTTAAAGACTTGGCTAGGACACACAAGAGGCCTAATTTTCATTCACAGTAATTCACTACATGTTTACAAACAGATAGGCGTATTATATGTGTTATTTGAATATGCGGCAATTAAAATGAGTGTACTATTATGGATTGGGTGCATTAGAACGTAACAGCAATTTTGGGCTTTGGCATCTAAATGTTTCCTCTGATGCCCCTGGGCCTCTTCAGCTGGCTACTGCATGTACTTGTGGAAAGCCCAGTACAAAAAAGACAGCTGGGGAGAGTGTTGCACAGTGTAACACAATGTTCACACACCCATATTGGTCATACAGCTCCTTTAATAGAGCACTCAATGTCCAAGATCTGTACAGTGGAATAAAATGCATTTTCAAATGTATTTTGTACTCTTGTGCTGAACTTAGAAAGTGAGCTGAATATATGTCATTTTGGCTTCTGTTTTAATTTTTTACCTTTACCTAAAGCCAAACTTTGGCGAACTTTGAATAAGATATTAAAAAAAAAGAAGAATTGCTGTATGCTTCTCCCTCAGCATACACTGGTGCGTTAGCTTGCCAGGGAT
Organism: Pundamilia nyererei; assembly: GCF_000239375.1. NCBI lineage: Eukaryota > Metazoa > Chordata > Actinopteri > Cichliformes > Cichlidae > Pundamilia > Pundamilia nyererei. The sequence goes on from NW_005187407.1 coordinate 7,565,248, forward strand.
TCAGCAAGCTCTCTCTACTCTTCTCTAGCCAGGCCAGGTCCAGACTAAACATGTTCGTTTGGGAAGCTTGTTTACAGTGTTTAGGTAGACGGACACACAGGAAGTGTGTTAAGCGATTAGAAATTCCCTGACAGGCCCAAAGATAAATGGATGCCTTGCTAAATGAAGGAAGGAGAGACTTCAAATGAGCTGACGCAGTGAAGCGCCTTTTATGTTTCTCGAAACACTTCAAAAAGTGTACGTGTGTATAAAATGAGATTGTGTGTGGGATAGAGAGAGAGAGCATTTTTAAGTATGTCTTTTCATGTGCAAGCATGTCCCTCTCTGTGTGTGGTTCTTGGGGTAACAGGTGGGGGGTATGCAATGTCCTGGTTAACAAGAGTGTTATTGTGTTGTTCTGTCCTGCATGACTGACTGTCAGCTGTGCGGGGTCATCCTTCTTCCCCCTTAAACCCGGAACACTAGCACGGCAGCTACGCATGCCCGCACACACATAACGCACACACTTTTGAGACACACATACGGAGGTAAGGACCCACCCAGTCATGCACACAAACAGGTTCTGCTATGCATCAGTTGGTGGCCTGTAATTCAATTGAGACTTGATCAGTGATATTTCCGATTTGGTGGCCCGATGCACCCCAGTGAAGAGGCATCTGCTCTCTTTTTCCCCTGCCACAGAGCTGTTCAAGGCTGCAGGCAGCACGAGACATGGCTTGAGAGGTTCACACACACACACATACACAAACAGAAACCCCTCCCTACTCCATGTATCCATAGCTTTCCTGTGTCACTCATACACAGTGCCTCAAGGCACTTTTGCAGTTCTGTTACACTACTCAACAACAATACGCCCTCAAACGCTTGGCTGTTTACTTTTCCGAAAGAGTTAAAGTCTCTCACTTAAAGGATTACCTTTCGCCTCCCTGGACACTCTGACCTCACTTCAGCAGCATATACACATTTCCAGACAGGCCTACACATATGCACATCCGGAGACACCTAAACACATGAATGAACATACACCTCCCACACACACAAAGACAAGGGATGAAAAAAGCATTGCAGAAGTAGTAGAAGTAGCCAAGTGATGATAATGGCCTTTGTCCCAGCTCTACCTTTTCAACAGGGCAATAAAGATCTGTCAGGAACCTATAAGCACAGCATCCCCCTGCTCAGTTCCTCATTATTTAACCAAAATATACATAAACTTCAGTATTTTTGTTGTTTTTACTATCTTAAATGTTGATCATTCTTCCTTTTTTTCCATGAAACATCTACATCTACAACTGCATTTTCCAAACTTCTTTTCTTCTGCATTGTGATCTTAAGTACTTGTGGTAACACAGGGAGTGGAGTCGTACTTCTCTTCGACTCTCTGTGCACTGAAGTGGAACTCAAGTGGTTTGACAATCTCCACCTTCCTTACAAAGCACCCCTTCTGGGTGGGGCGGGGCGGCCTAAGCACAGAGGCGGGAATCGAGGGTCATAACTGATGGTCTTGTTTACATACAGGTTAATTGTTGCCTTGTGCTATGCTTTTTATGGCACTCTGACTCTGCGTGAATCAAGTTCTAAGCAATGGGTAAAAAGAGGAGTTATGAGGGAGTGAGAAGGACAACCATATCAGCAGCAAGTCCCCTTTGACTGCGAGCATCCGTATGTTTGCTAGTTTGCACTGGCAGGTGTGTGCTTTGTGTCCACTGACACAATCACGCAGCCAGCTCTGTGTTTTTTTTTTTACTTCCCGCTGCAGGAGCGAGGCCAGTATTGTTTTCATCTGTGTGTGTGTATGCCTGTGTCATTGTTGCAACCTGTTGCACACCTCAAACTCTTGATGCATGCTCAGTCATCTTTTGGGGTACCTCAAATGTTATTTGAACCACCCTCTTTGGGCATTTACATTTATCCAAAAAAGAAAGCTTTCACAGGACTCTGTTCGGTCATTTGAAAAACAAAGTACATAGCATAATTAAATAGTTTGAAGAATGACCTTTGCCAGCAAAAGCTTAAAGTAATAATTTTCTGTATGACTTTTTCAGTCTTTCACATGGTTGTGGAGGAATTTTGTCCCACTCTTCTTTAGAACAGTGCTTCAATTCATTGAGGTTTGTGGGCATTTCTTTTTATCCACAGCTCTCTTAAGGTCTAGCCACAGCATTTCAATCAGGCTGAGGTCTGGTCTTTGACTGGGCCATTGCAATACCTTGATTCTTTTCTTTTTTAGCCATTCTGCTGTAGACTTGCTGGTGAGATTGGGTTCATTGCTCTGCTCCATGACTCAGTTTTGGCCAAGCTTTAGCTGTTGGACAAATGACCTCAGATTTAACTCTACTGTACTCTTGTATACAGAAGAGTTTATGCTCAACTCACTGACTGCAAGGGTTCTCTAGCTGCAAAACAAATCCAAATCATCACCCCTCCACCACTGTGCTTGACACTTGGTAGGTGGACGTGTTTGTGCTGATATGCTGTGTTTGGTTTTTGCCAAATGTGTCACAGGAACTTTAAGGCTTGGCATGCTAACTGAGACCTGGAGAGTAAGAGATGTAGCACTTTTTTGCATTTTTTCCGAGTATCAGGGCGAGCACACACCTGAGTGCTTCAGACCAGCAAACTATCAAAACTTCTGTTTTTATAGGAGTGCTCACTTTTGCTGGTGGTCAGTTAATTAATTACTTCCTTAATTCCTATGAAAGTAGTAAGGGTGGACACTTTCTTTTTGCATGACAGTATATATCTGTCTGATTGTCTACGAGTGAGTGTACATTTAAGAAACTTCACAAGTTTGAAGGTCAGCTGTGAAGTAGGACATGGTCTGACCCACAAGTACAGAGTAAATAGTACTGGAAGTAAGGTAACCAAAGTACAAATTTTTAATTTTCAGTTATTAGATTTCTAACTCCCCCTATTTGAGGTATCTATAAATATATACCTTCAAATCCCAAATCTCCCACCGTGTGCTCCTGCAGGGGGATGGTTTAACAATTTCTTTCTTGTATGAGCTACATGTATGTCTGCATTATTGTCTCTCTGTCACTGAGCTTTAACTGTTATCTCTTCATATGGCCTCTTGTGTCGTGGATGAACAAAAGCCACATAAAGGTCTGGAGAATTCAGAGTGTGATGCTCTCCAGCACGCTCTTAATTATGGCTCTCAAGGCAGGAAATGCCGAGCTTATGGGGGTATCAGGTCCTTCACTGTGACACAGTGATGACTGGTTTGATGTAATCCACCTCCCTGGATAAACATTCTGCAAGGATTGGACCACTTTGCACATCTATTTGTAGCCACATTGGGGTGGGCTAGAATGGTGGATGAATATATACACACATTTTCAATGAGAACAGCAAGCAGAACAGTTATTGTAGTCCACTTGTTTTCCATTTTATTTATACTGGTAGTATGTATTCTGTTTAGCATTTCCAATACATTTGCTGGCATATTATGACATACATGGTTACTTTGAGTACTCGCTTGCATAAAGTCCCTCACTCACACCTTGGAGCCACCCTAAATTAACATAATGTCATGCCTGCCCCTTGGAGAATGCAGTAGACAGCTGAGTGCTGGAGCTTATGAGAAAGCTCAGTTGTCAAAAGGGAAGAATTTACATGAAGACGCCGCTTCCAGTTTATGTGCTATGCATGACTCCCACATGCCAGCTATTGCACATGGTATGTGCATGTATGTAATGTGGGGTCGTGTGAGTTGTGGTGGGGGGACTTACATGTTTACATATGCTACTTTGAGTGAGGTGTTTATGACTTTGTTCTTTCCAACTGCTGTGTTATATTTGTGCATCTGTTGCGTATCTGAGCACTTTCATAGTGCCTCTTTAAGTGAGGATGTGTCTGTGAAACAAAGAAGACAAAAGGCTGCCAAAGAAAGCCCACAAGGACTCAACAATCTGTTTGATGTTTCTTTTTTGACCTTGCAAAGTGTGTGAACTCCCAGAGTTCTCCAACAACCGTATGGGAAAACATTGCAGTGACAAAATACTTTTCACATGATGGCATTTGCCAGGTAGGTTAACTATTTCACTGTCATCTTTAGAGGTCACTGCCTGGACTGTGTAAGACACCTCCACCTCCTTCTCTGCCTTTCTTCCACTTTCTTGTCACAAAGAGTAATTTTAAACTAACATACCATATATATGGCCAACATATAAACCCATTGTTGCACTTGGGAAAAGATTCACATATTTGCATTGATATTATATGTAAGTTCAAGGGTTAAAGAAAACTTCAGGACTGGGATTGATTCAGCTGATGAAGAGTCAGTTATTGCTTCATAGTTCACAAATTACTGCCAGTACTTGCTTTTAAAAGAAAAGTCCTCAGAAATATGTTCAAACATCGCTATAAGTGATGTGTTTTGTTCCAGCTTCACTTATTTTCCAAGAGTTGTGTGAAATAGCATTACCCTGTAGCACTGAAGTATGGTATGTGGCAAGCCAGCCCAATAACAAAGAACGCATGCACCCATGCATACGCACACATAATCGCGCACATAGTCGCACATGCTCACACAGTGTGTCAGCAGGTTATACTGTGAATGACTTGAAGTGCTGTGTAAGACATACATTTGCACATAAACAGCTACTAATAAAGAAGCCAATAAATACTGTGCACCTTCTCAGATATTCAGGTATGCAGCATGCATTCAGAAAGTGAACAGAAATGTGTGAACTGAACCTGTAGAGAAATATTAAAAGCTAAATTCTATGCTGTGTGTATAAATGCATTTTTTTTCTTCTTGATTCAGTTGTATATTTTAGCATTAAAGCAACCTTTCCATGTACAAACAGGATTCATATTATTCTGTTTGTTGAAGCCTGGACTCTTTTTTTTCAGTCCTTGGCTGTTGGGTTTTTGTGTGTGTATAAGTGTAAGTGTACTTATAACATCCATTTACAGTGCCACACGATAGGAAATCTTCCGCAACCCAATCTGCATGTCTCAAACCATGAAGGTGGAATTTTATCCTGTAAAGGGTGCACTAAATATTAGTAATCGGCTGAATCAGAATCCACCTTTTGTATTCAATGAGTCACTCGGCAAACTTGTCCACCTCAGTTTTACCCAATGACTCAACTTCCCATCTCGCTCTGTGACTCTGTGTCGCTTACCCTTGCTTTCACCCAGCTTTTCCAACCATACCTCCCTTCAGACACAAGTCCATTTCCGCTCTCTTCCCCACTCAACAAATATGTTCTTTGGAGCCCTTCCCAGAATACTTTGGCATGCACCCATGCCCACTCCCAATCTGCTCTCTTGCTTGAAACAGATCCAGAGGACAGCAGTAAGGGGGCAGTAAGGGTGCCAGGGGGTACACCCATATAGTTATTGGGAAATCAGGATGCGGCTTTCCTGTGGGGAAAGAAAAAGAGATGATGGAGGACAAGAAAGAGGAGTGAGACTTACCTGTTGACCTATTCCATGTAACATGAATTTGATGTTTGGACGTGGTTTACTTTCACCGAGAAGGCTTCGCGAAGCAGGCCCCTGCCTAAAAATATTCTCGTTCTCTTTGATGGAAACTGTGACTCTGCCTAATGAGCGCTGTAAAGTTATGAACAAGTGATGAGAGGCTGGACTAGAGAGAGATGAGAGATAGATGGGAAGGGGGTGAGAGAGGGATGGGAGACAGATGGGTGGTGGGGGGTATATAAGTAGAGGGTGAGACAGGGGAGGAGTAATGGGGTGAAGATAGGACATTACGGGTCAGCGTGTGACACATCTGGGTTAAACAAGTCTTCAGTATTCGTGAAGCCACAAATGATATTCCCAAAAACGCAGTGTATTTCGAGTCAGGGGACATTATGTCTGATTGTTTAAGCTGAAGCATACTGTTTCCCATGCCCTAACAAAAAACATAAGTTTTAGAAGCGGAGCATTTGCAACCAGAGTAGGCAAAAATTCAGCATGCTGTATCTGTTCCACTTCCTTCCAGATATGCCGCTTTAGTGTATTATACTTCAGAGAAGGACTTAACAGAGAAGCCTCTGTTGCTGACTTGTACTACTTTTTGCCTAAAGAATCATTTTATAAGAAGTTTCTGTATGAACTTTGACATCTTTCCCAAACCACAAACTTGCATTTTCTGCTAATTACTAGCACACTGTGTTGTTTCATCAATGCCTTTCTCGACAAACTCTCTTTGTGTACCTTACTTCATATTTCATCCCACTCCTGTTTCGTCAGAACCCTGTTTGTCGTCTCATCTTTCTAACTCACCACTTCAGAGCTGCTCACTAAGGCTTGAGCAATCTCCCAGTAATGGTGTTTTTAAGTGTCCTGTTTGTATAGAGGGTCTATGGAGAGAGGGCCTGTGAAAGAGCCAATGACTAAGTGGGGCTTGTTACAGTGACTGAGCTCATATGCAGAGCCCAGTCATCCACTGGGGGACTGGCTGCTACTGTAGTCTGGCTGTGGTCTCTGAGCTATCACCAGCCAACACAGTTTTAGCAGTCCACTGTAATGCGACACTTGGGGATTTTACAAAGTGTGACGGCTATGCGTACTTGTACCTTGTGTGCTATGTTGTAGTTAATGTTTTTTTTTAATGTAGGTCTGCATTTCCCATAAGCACAGGTTCCTTTGT
>NW_005187407.1:7571942-7595521 GCF_000239375.1 Pundamilia nyererei
GTGTGTGAGAGAGAGAGAGAGCAGAATAGCAGACAAATTTGTGTCTTCATGTGTATCGGGTGAGTGTACACACAGTTGCAGATGCATAATAATCATCTTTTCTCTGATTTCATTGTTGCTACAATAAGTCTTTCTGAGTGCCCCTAAAGAATTGCTAGACATCTCCCTTCATGTCTGCTTTAGATTTCTTTTCATGGTTTCTTTCAAATTTTAGTGAAGTTATTTGCTTTTACTTGGCCATTGATAAAAGCCAAGTGACTTTGATGCTGGGGGAGAGGAACCTATGGCAATGAGCCTTGATGAGACAGCCAGCCGGCCATCCAGCCAGGTTTTCATTAGATGAATGCTGTGTGGGACTCTAGCCAGGTAAGATGGGCGCCAACATACTGGAGCCAACCAATATAGTTATAGCAAGGTGCTCTGTATTTCACTTCCTCTATGTCACTGACCGTCTTTGTGGAAGTCAGTGTCTGTCTCTCCATTGCCGTCTCTCTGTATAACCTGTGTTGCTTGAACAGCTTCCATGCTCTTTGCAAATCAACACACCCAGCGCAGTGATTTCCATAAAGATGTCTTGGCCGAGCTTTGTTTAAGAATAGGTCGACTGAAATAGGAAGGTTAGTGGTAAATGTCAAAGAAAGATCAAAGAGGATGGGGAACATGGAGAAAAACAGAATGAAATACAGGCATAAAAACAGGAATATCAGCAAAGACGTGCTATGAAAATATTTGAACATTTAAAAGGTTCATGACTAAATTGATGCAGTTGAGCTACTTTCATTATTTTTGCATCTATTTAGAACATGCATGTATTTTCTGGTATTTCAATACAGCATACAGTGTCCACATTATGTAATTCACTGCACACTCACATATATAGTATTATACAGTATAATGCAAGACCCAATATTTATACTTCCTGGAGTGTCAGTAGAAAAGAAGATGCAGTATATTATGTGTTTCTCACAGAGAAAAGCACATTAAATAGTAGAGCTCTACATCAAGCATCTAAATTAAAAAAAAAAAAAAACAAATCTTTTGTTTCTTGTCTAAACAGTGTCACAAGCGAAGGTCAGTGGGCACTGAAGAGTGTGTGAGGGGCAGCTGTGTGTGCATTTCCAGGGCCAGTCTTTTACTGATGGTCAATTTTGCCCCCATACCATGCAGGATGCCCTGGATTCCCACAGATAATAATAGCTGCCAAGAGTGGTGTTGAAGAGTACAGCTGTGGCACGACTTCTCCGCTCTGCCTAGTGACAACACATCATTTCAAATGACACCTTGACCTTCTGCACCCAGTCCACTTTTTCACAGAGACATTACATTTGTGTGAAAATACAACAAGTATATGTAGTGTTAATGTTAATAAATAGGTGGTATTTACTGACGGGGTGAGATGTTGGAAAACGGGAGTCATTTGCAGGTCACTTTTGACTCAGCAGTCACCTCTCATCAAACATTTCCCTGCTGTTCCATTGCTTCTCTTGTCTCTCCACATTTCACTTGAAGAATTTATGATCCCAAAAACAGAAAGACCCACACACAGAAGCCTCTGTTCACTCATTTGATTTCTACTTTCGCATTTAGTATGCATGGGTCAGTTGTTCAAACATTTACTGTACTCAGTATCTGCAAGTCTACAGGTGTTAGGAGAAGTGAGCGGGCCCATTTGTGTGGATCAGTGTATTCATACATGGCATGGCAAATCCTCTCAGTGATTGTTTTAACTTCTGAGAGCCTGCGTGTGTGTGCACACGATGCGACAGATAGCTTATATCTATCGGGGTGTTAAGCTGATTAGTGTGAACTGTGGCCAGGTTCATTTGCATACGTTTCTTATCTCATTAGATTAGTATCAGCCTCTGTCACCATGCAAGGCCTCGGCTGGGATGTCTTCCTACTTCGCTCTGTGCGCATAAACACACACAAACACACAGTCACCCTTGATGCCCCCTGGCAAACAACAATGCTAATGTGTAACACCAGCCAAGAAGTGCAGGCTCCTCATCTCCTCTTGTCACCAGCACTACTACACTGCTGTCACGCCAACACATCAAGTCTTGTCCTCAGGCTCTTTGTGTCCCTGGTCTTATCAAGGTCATTAGCTCACATTTTTTTTATTCCCATCTCTATACTGTCTTCCTTACTCATCTGATGAATTTTCTTTCTTCTTTGTTTACATTTATTTATTATTCTGGGTGTTCAAGCTGGGATAGGCTCCAGTCTCAAAGCCAGAACACACCTTGAAGTGTGAGGTGGTTAAGAGGGTGGATTGATGGATTGATTGATGGATTGATAACAAAAGTTGGCTATACCTGGGTTCCCCTGTCACCCTTCCACCCATGCCCTTGTGCTTTGCAAGGTAAACATGTTCATATTAACTTCATGGGCTGTGGATAGTCTTAGAATATCAAAAACTCTTGCATCGGAATGGGCCTGGGTTGGTTTATTATTACATGTAATTTTGAAAAATAAGACGACATATCTGTATGGTGAGAAGCAAAACTTTTGAGAGAATTTTACAACGCTTACATATTACAGCGTCAGCATCAGTGTTTTCTCTATTTTCCACAATGATTTGAAGTGAGTGTAAGCGCCACTTTCATTAGCTGCGGTTTCCTCGGGCACTGCTGGTGTTTAAAGATGCTTCTCCCACTGCTGCTAGATAACATTTTATTTACAGTCATGCCTTCCTTAGCAAGGACAGTATTAACAAGTTGTCATTTCTGCCACGCCTGTGGACAAACCAATACATTGTTCTCATTTATCTATCAAGTGCTTGCCTGCTTTGAGTGAGTGGACCCACACAGGGTCCTTGTTTCAGCACTGCTCAGTCATCTCCTGTACATATTTCTATTGTCAGGCAAAGCCATACACACTGGTTGAGACAGTGTAAATCATTGCCTCAATAGCCAGCAAAGACAGACAGAGGTCATGTTAATTTTTAGTTAGAGCCAGAAGTTACAATATGCTGCTGAGGTCAGCAAATGTCCTCCTGCAGAAATATGAGTATCACTGCAGATAAGCCAAGATTGAAGCAGTCTGAAAGTACAATAAAATGGAGACCTTAGCTTTTCTAGTGCTTTTACTATTAGCAACTGATACAGAAGAGATAAAAATCACCTAATCACTTTTCTCAATTAAAGAATACTATGCAGAATTTCAAGTCATTTGGCTTGTAGTATTTGAGAATGGTAAGAAAAGAGCACAGATAAGATTATTGCAAGGCAGAATTGGCTTAGAGCAACTTTCTCAGTATTGTTATTATTCTGCGACTCTCTCCCCAAGTGCTGCTAATCAGTTTCATGTCTTTTTTTGTCTGTTCGTGTTGTTTTGTTTTTTTGGTGTTTTTAAAAGGACTTGTGTGAAAACAATCATCAATCTCAACAATCAGTCAAACTATAAATAAAAAAAGATCTGAACCCCACGTGCATTGTCTCATTCGCTAGACTAATCCTCAAAAAGAGCAACATTTTGACGAGCTAATTTGTTTTGCTGCCGACTTAATTTGATTTACTTATTAATCACTAACCTGCTCTTACACTGCAAGGGTTGAAGTCATACGTCTACCTCGCTTTGCTGAGCTGTAGGCAAACTGATCAGCAAACACAGCTCTATGTAAGGTCACAACTGTGTGGGATATTGTTGAAAAGAACATAGCGTGCGACCATGAAACTTAAAACGGCGTTCACGGCGCTGGAGTGAAAAGGATCAACACATAAACCTTGTCCTTGCACGTGGCTTTGAATTCGACACATTTAGCGGCATCGTCCCATGCACTGCACAGAAAGCGCTTTGGAAATGATTTGTTCATGTTCTACAGTTGCATTAGAAAGGTGGGTGCTGAAAGGTGTTCTCAAGGTGTTGTTGTTGTTTTTTTTTATTTGTGATACTTTATTTATCATTAAACTTCTGATTAGATGAGATGAAGCCTACCTGTACACCAACAGAGAGAGTAACTTCTTTTTCTTCACACTCTTGAATGTTGGTCATCTTTTTTTACCAAAAAAACTGAAGGGTGTGAGCCAGTCAGTGACGACAGTTACTTCAAACTTGTGATAAGTTTATACCTGACCTCTCCTAAGTTTAAGACTCTGTCATGTCCAGACTTTGACATGACAGAGTCCCAGAGTTTACCTTTTAGAGACATTTTTTTTGTACCGTACCTCCTTTGCGATGAAAGGAGTACATGTACATGCCTTCGGGTTAACTGTTAGTTAGAGTTAGTGGGAAAAAGAGAGCTACCGAGACAGCCCCTCACATCTCTGTTCCCTTCAAGAGGCTAATGCCTTATTTATAACACTGCACCCCCCCAGGTGCACACCTCAGGTCCCTGCACAGCCCCTTCTCTTCCCCACAGGTATACTCTGTGCCTGTGCCTCGTACTGTGCTACCTAGCGCACCTTCACATGCCTTTCCTTTCAACATCCCACTCCTGCGGCTGCATGAGAGGAAGAAGTTGGGGAGAGAGATACAAAGACTCTGCGTGACGCACATACAATCTGCAGACTGAAGCGGTTTCACAGCCATGGTCTCCGATGTCTCGCTGCAGTTCTCTCGTGTGTTGGAGAAAAAGAACTGAATCCCCTATCCTCCAGCCCTGCTCACTCCCGCCGAGCCGAAGAAACACCACAGAGGAGACAGAGAGAGCGAGAGATGGAGAAAAAGAAAATGTGGAGGAACACTAAAGAGATGGTGAAGTAGAATCGGAGGGGAGGTGAATGGAGAAGACAAAGAAGTGGTAGGGGGGTGTGAGGGGAAAAAAGGGAGATTGAAGAAAGCATGATAAAGAGGGGAAGAAATCGAGTCTCGCTCTTTTTAAACTTGGAGATTCTCAATCCCTTCTTCTCACTCCAACCTGCATTTCTGGGTCACTAGAGACATTTAAACTGCACTTATAATTAACAGCTATTTTTAAACAGGGAGGGAGAAGTGGAGCGGTGGCGAGGTACAAAAGCATTAAAATTGCCCCAGATTCGCTATTGAATAGGACACATCAAGGCAATATGCTGGCAGATCAAAGTGAGCGAGGAGAAAGGAGACAGGGCCGATCAGTGGGGATAAATTGTTCCCTTTATAATGGCATAAGAATAGACCTCTTTGCAGCTGAAACAATTTAATAACTGCATTCATTACCTCTGTCCAGCTTGTCTGTCTGCTGCACAATGTGTAACCGCTTTACTACCTCTCTTTGTCTCTAGTTCCCTCTTCCCCTTTGTTTTACGAACTTATCACTTCATTCCTTTCTTTTCTTTACACTCTTTACACATCCTACACCAAGTCCAGCATCCACTGCAACCTTTCCTCTAGCCCCTGAAACCATCGTCTTCTCCTAAATGTTCCAGCAGTAGCTACGGCGGCAGAGTTTCCACTGAGCCCATGTGCTGCAGGCCCCACAATGAAGATGTGCAATGTCTGACACTCTTGGAATGAGAGCCCTAATAGAAGAGGAAGCGGTTATCACAGGGCTCCCCCAGGACCAGCCTCTGTGTGCCTGACGCTAATTATGGCGCATGCAAATGAATGTGCAGCATTAAAATCAGGAGGAGCCTGCCTGCCTGACTCTGTGTGCAGAGGGGTTGTGTGTCAGTGTGTGCGTTTAGCCGTGTACGAGTGTGTAACCGGTATCATGTTTGTGTGTGTCTGTGTGCATGAGCGCGTGTGTGTGTGTGCGTGTAAGTTCACAGACCATTTGCTCACAAATAAGCTCCCATATTCTTACATATGCACACTTTAGGTGCTTGCGCTTGTTTGGATACATATAGGTGTGTGCACAGTTGCATGTAAGCGCGTAGTAGGAACGAACCGTTAGGCCAATATCCCTTTTACCTTTTCACACCTCCAAAGGTGCAGATGCTTAGACCCATTTGTTCTTTATTGTTTTATTCAGCAGTATAGACTCAAGGCATAGGCCATGCATCAAGGATTAGGATGAAGAAACAGGTAATAACACAACATCTCTGTCTCATTCTTTCTGTTTCCCTTTCTCTCGCTTTCTCATGCAAAGATGTGAATCCCGGCACAGAGGATCTCACAGGAGGATTCCTATAAATACATCTCCCTCACATTCACCAGCAACCTCTCCAAGAGGGCGTCTTTATTAAAACCATTTTGTCTTCCCTGTGTGCCCTTTGTATGCTAGTGTGTGCATGTATGTTTGTGTGCGCACACATACTTTTAGTGCATATGAGTGCATTACTGCATGTGAACGCTGTGAAAGTTTATGTACTTTTACTTGAATTTATTATTTGAGAATGTTTTTATAAGTGGCATCTTCATGTGACAGCCTAGGTCTGTTTTCCCATTGTTTGTTTCCGTGTGACTGTGTGCACTTTTGTGTGCGTGTATGTCTGTGCGCACGTGTGTGGTATATATGTTGGCCATCTTATCTCCCCATTAGCCTCTTGTGCCCTGACCAGTATTCCCTCTCTCCCCTTCCTGCTTTCTCTAATGGGTAATTTAGCCATGCTCGCCTGACATCTAGCCTATTCCTTGTTTAGTTGCCATGGCTACGCAGGCCTATGGATTGCTCCCTTGCTCCCCTGGCCTTGCTGTGGATGCTATAGATGTCTCAACTATTAGAGGGCAGAGCTGCTAAGCACAGAGCGCACACTTAGTCTCTCATATATTCGGTGTAGAGTGTGCAAATTAAAAATTGAGCACTTTGTCTTGAATATAGATTCGTCTCTTCACAGAGCAAAATCTCGGACTCCAGTAAGTAAAGTAATCGACAGAAGTCGGCTGGTGAAGCCAGTGGTTTTGCTGTTTGTTTAACAACATTTTTAAGGCTTTTTAAAGGCTACATTTATGTGTTTTGTGTGTTTGTGCATGTGTGCACGTGTTTCTTTTAACACTGTCACTGCACTGAACACAGTACTCTCAGTTAAAGCTGAGTGCACAATAAGTGATGCCTGTGAATAGCATGCTTTATACTTCAGCATGCCTTCCAAGGTCAACCACATTGTACCGAACCGAGCGTAATTCATCTGCAATATGATGAGAGAATGCTAAAAACTTGAGTGGTCTCTTTTTATTTTTATTCGGTTTCATGTAAGGTAATGTCTGGTATTATAGTGAGCACTTTACTATATTTTTACATTGAACTGCAATGACAAATCTGATTAGGGGCAACAACCTGCTGACAGATATGACCCTTTGGCACTTCTCAAGAAATAACTTAAATTCTCAACCCAGACAACTGCAGAAGTCACACAACAGCAGAGTGGAAGCATAAATGCATGTTTGTGTTCACTTTGTGCATTTTTATACTTTTGGGTGGTATTGATTTTTTTTCTCGTTTTTTCATTGTTAAGTGTATAACTTGCAACACATTTGAAAAACTGATGCTCTTTCCTCACAAGAAACTTCATTTTCTGCCATCAGTTTTGTGAGGTCACTGTTGTAGTTGCAGTGACATACGGCAGATTTGCTTTGTGTAAAACTTACACATAAGTATCACATGGAAGAATGAGAGTTGCATTTGAGTGAGAAAAAAAAATCCAGATTTAATCCTCATGTATTTTGCAGGACTTGCAAGTAGTAAGGGTGGGGTGGGAGGATGGGGGGTTACAGCAAGGAGCTCAGGGTCAAAACAAACATCTATGCTTGAAGTTTTTATGCTTTTGCAGAAGATCTCGTTGTCTTTGAAGTTTTCACTACTGAGAGCTAAGAAGAGAAGGAGAGGCAAACAGGCGTAGAGAGAGTTAGGATAGGGAGAGCAGCGAGGGAAGGAGAACAAGTTAAAGAAGTGCGAAGCCCTTGAGTTGAAACTGTGCCTGCCTGGGCCTACAGAGAGCAGATGACAGTAGCTTTGGTTTCTTTTGCGGAGCTCACAGTACTTTTGCCTTACATAACCCCTCCCATTGTGCTTTTTCAATTATTTGGGGAGAAATCTTAAGTATGCATTTAAAAATGTAATGCTTTCATGTATTCCAAAGTAGGGGAAGAAGAGGGGGCGCATCACAGATCACGCAGAAAGGAGACGGCACTGACAAGTTTTCAGAATATCGACAATTATAATATTCTATAAGGTATATCAGCGGAGTTTAACATTGTGCGGGAGTGTTTTGGGAAAGAGAGAGGGAAGATAGGCACTCGGAGCAGATGCAAGCAGTGCAAACTCAGACATTCTTATTTCCTACCCTTCCCCCAACCCATATTCCCCCTAAGGTGCCCCTTTACTCCCCTTCTCCCCTCCTTCTGCTTCTCTGAGAGGTTAAAGCGCACCTTCCCACTAAAGGGCTCTGGGGTCATGCATCTGCATGTGAAATGTGAACCCGCTGACATTCCAGGGCAGCCCTAAGCCGTGCAGTCCTTTTGTTCACCAGGGTGCCAGTGTCAGGCCTAACAAGCTGAACGAAGGTCTATGTGAGCGCAGAAGGGAAGATGGGGAGAGAGGTCGGTGTGTTGTCGATGCACTCTCCAACTGTGCCAAAAACAACAGGAAAGTTATGGTTGTTGAAATTCTTTAATACCAGGCAACCTCCTAAAACACTGTTACCACGAGCTGGAAGTAACTGCAGAGGATATTTCTTTGGCTATGTTAAAATTGTGTTTCCTTGAAACTGACACTGGTTTAAGACAAGTGTTGGTATCAGAATTGATTGTATTCAGATAAGGTATTCAACAAGTGTAGTAAACTTAGAATCTGGAACACTGAACCTGGTATGTTTAACCTAACAGAAGGCTTTCAGGCAGACCGTGGACATGCACACTCTTTTAAATCATCCAGCACACAGAGGTGCAGGGCTGCAGTCCTTTCAGTGTCTGAATTGAGTTCTGAGGCACAAAGGGCAGCTATTCACCAGGCAGTGATGGACTTCACACTAGCCTTTATGTCCTCAGTGGCAGGCAGAGAGAGAGAGAGTGGAGGGGGGTTGGAAAGAAAAAAGTTTTGAGGAATATGTGCAATACAAAACAGAGAGATTGTTTGGAGGGCAGGAGCATGGATTGTGTAACATTTTATTAGAATATATTAATACATTTGATCAGCGTGAGCACAAGATTTCTGTGAGATATTTGTATTGTTCCCAGAAGTAGTGTCCTTTTAGATCTGTTGTAGTATTTTAGAGAAAGGCTCAGAGAACATGGTGCAGCCTCAACAGGTGTCAGCAGGTGCTAAAGCAGCATTACGGTTGTTTTTACATTAAAAGAATCTAAAAGAATTACATACAAATGCATGCACTATTTAGAAATAATATCTGTTTTGTTTCTTTGAAAAGAAAAAAATTATCTCTGAGTTTTAAGAAAATCATGCCAAACCAGAGCAAGGGTCCTGTGTAGAAATCTTATCATATGCTCTAAGTGTCTTGATATTTCTACCAGTTTAATTGGGACTGTATCTGTCAGAAAATTCGTAGTGTGTCTCATTCGATATGAAGACTGAGCACAGAGTGTGAACCTGTTGTTCCCATCGTGATTCTGATTTATTTGACCTCATGTCTAATCTGTGATGTATCCATCCATCCATTTTCTTACGCTTAACCAATTCAGGGTCACGGGGGTATAACTGGAGCTTATGCCTGCTGTCATGGGGCTAATAGCAGGACACGCCCTGGACAGGTCACCAGTCTATTGCAGGGCTAACACAGAGAGACAGACAACCATTTGTGCTCGCATTCACACTTTTTGCAGTTTAAAATTGACAGTTTTTGGACTGTTGGAGGAACCCACACATTTGTAGGATCCTTGTTCTTTGAAATCTCTGAAAGACCTATGTGCCCTGTTGTGTACGCCTAAATGTTGGTGTGTGTGTGTGTGTGTGTGTGTGTGTGTGTGTGTGTGTGTGTGTGTGTGTGTGTGTGTGTGTGTGTGTGTGTGTATATAATTTCCCACTTATACTATAAATGCTAAAAAGTTCATAAAACATATTCACAAATGATGCTGTGCAAACATGCATGTTGTTTATCATTATCATATTATTATTATTGTGATTATTATTTTTATTATTATACACTTTCACTAAGTCTAACATATTGTAATTGGCCTTACACTCCCATCCTGCATTCCTTCCCCTGGGGAACCCAGTCCAGAGTGAGTGATTCAGTTAACGTTACTACATTAGAGCTGTCCATCCATCCGGTCTGCTTTTCCAAACACATTCATCCCAGTCCTAGTTAAAACACTGGGGGATCTCCAACACTCCACCTTTATATACCCCCACCCCCAAAGTCTTTTATGATGTCCATAAAATGGAAGAGTGCAGCTTTACTTGAACTAATAATATCTGAGCTTACAGGGCTGTGATTGATGATCTTTAAAGCCAGCCCGATCGGTCTCATCTTTCTTCAGATTTTTATCACTGACTTGTTTGCAGTCATGTGCAATCACAAGCACCGGGAGAGGTAACAAGTGCTTGATGTATGATACTTGAGCCACTTTTGTCAGCTGCGCATTTCCCTTCTCTCCCTTCGTTTTTTTTTTTCTTTTATCTTTTTCTTTTCTATTTTAACCTCAGTTTTCTATATTTGTTGCCTCGCTTGAGTTGTGGACTGTTTGGTTTACTCTGTTCTCTCTTCCTCACGCTGTCTTTCTCTTTCTCACTTGTTTTTTTTTCAGATGGTGGGAATGTCTTCTCCTGGGGGATGGGGCAAGAGGTAAGCCAAACATTTTTCCACTTTTGGTCCTGTTGGGATTGGCAGACTTAGAACTGGACTCCAGGCTTTTTTGTTCATGTCATATGTTCTCTTTGTGTCATTTTAACTTTGTCCTGTTTTGAGATAATTGGAGAAAATTGTAGATTAAAACATTTTTGTCTCCAAGCGCTCCATTTGAGCACTTAATATACTTTATGGTGTGCCAAGAATGCACATCTATTTAAATTCTATAAATCACCTTTATAGGCTCTGCTGTTTGTCCATTTCGACTCCTCTGCTTCACATAGGCAGAACAGGAAATCCTTTTTATGGGACCCTCTGATGTTTATATATGAGTATGCCCCTTCAAATGTGCATAGCCAAAAGTATGTGTATGTGTGTACGTGTGTTAGCTGGCCCCATCCTACTCCTCTTTTAGATAAAAAAATCCCACCTGTCACTAAGGATTGTTCTGGCCTTTTATTTAAGATGTTCTTTAAAGAGCTGCATCATTACACAGCCCTCAGACAAAGCCCACAGAGTATAAAACCTAGGGCTACCTCAATCTCTCTCTTCCCATCTCTCACTTGTTCTTTTTCCTCTTGGCTCTGGTGTTTATCTGTGGGGATGTTTGAAACCATGGCCAAAATGCGATCGTGTTTACAATGTGACAGGATGAGGCTTTGCCAGGACAGTGAAACAAACATGTAGGTGAAGGTTAGGGAGGCGGCGCAATAAAAATGTTAGACATCAGCTTTGACGTGTGCCTGGCTTCTGCACTACATTCTTACATTGCAGGATGGCTCCTAGTCTAACTACACTCATTGGGTTTTCATAAGCATTGTAATGCCTTTATAAGTTTAAGTTAGTCTCTGCAAGGACACAATGTTTTTTCTTTCCTCCATGATGTTCTTTCTCTCGTCGAGTGTCCTCCCTCACTCATCCTCTACTGCTTCTTTCCCTTCCATTTTTCCCTACTCTTCTTCCATCTCTTCTATCTTCCTCTTCTCTCTTCTGTCTTGGAGCCATTCTGATGATTGATTGTTTCTCTGTGTAGTCTGACAGGATGTAGCACACTCTCGGCCCCTGGGGCCCCCGACAGACTGCACCACCTGATTAAGTCTCCCCCTGTAATCAGCCGCATAGTGCCACACCAAAACCACTCCCGTCAACACATTAAAAAAAATCAGAAAGGTTCCACCTTCTGAGAGATAACACTTTGTTTTTTTGCACAGGAAGAAGTGAAATGAGGGGACATCTTAAACTTTTTTTCTTTAGTAGGCTGATATCTTCTCTCTGGGGCTTAAAGGCTCTTATGTATCAGTAGAAGCAGAAAAAATGAAAAAAACAAAAGGTCTTAAACTTAATAAAGTTCTCTTGCCTTACCAAGGTAAACCCAGACAGCTATAACCCTTTTAAGGGTAGTAATAGTATTACAGATAGAAATCTCATTGTTTTCCTCCTATTGAAACTAAAAGACAGACGGCCTGCTTGGTATCACATGATTGAGGTGAGAAGGAATTTGAATGATGTCAGAGAGCAGGTGCCACAGCCAGAATCAATCTGCTAACAGAATAACGGTGGTAGCAAATAAGCGTCAAGGCAAGTAGAGAGCTAAAATTGATATATCATTCATTTTGTGAAAGAAACCATTGCTTTGACATACACCCCATTCTTTGGATTAAATAAATAACAACCGAACCCAGTGTAACTTATTTCATGACCCTAATGCAGGAAAATACAGAAAATCTACATTTTAAAGCCTTGTGCTGTTTCCTGATATCAATTGTGCAATAGCAGGGTCAACTGACTTAATTCCTTAAGTTCAACAACCTAATCAAGCCTTGTAGGAGTCTTTCTACAGCTTGATGGCTGCCGTCACCTCCAGTGTACACCATCTGGTTCAGGGGTTGCCGTCATGACGGACACCAACCATCCGGCAGCCCCCGTCTCTGTGCAGTGGAGGCGCAGAACGTGGTCCACTCTGATTCCGTGTCCCCAAGCTTTCTTGGACTGCTGTTCTGCAGGAGTGTTTAAAAGCTCCTCTGCCTGACGAGCACACCCTCATTATGCATTTTGGTAAATTAGGGTTGTCCAGCATCCTACTGGACCACCTGATCCAACCTCACCAGGTGGGGAGCAGTTAACAGCTCAGTTCCTCCCTTCGCCCAAGTGTCCAAGACACATGACTATAGTTCTGATGATACAGTTACAAAATCGATCACCTACCTCTGACCTAGGGCTTTCTTGTGCCAAGTGCATTTAGGAAAACCCTTTTGCCCTAACATGGTGTTTGTAATGGATAAACTGTGGTTAACAAGCCCAAAACAAAACGCCCCTCAGGTTTAGATTGAGCAGGCCATTCCTCCCAGTCACAGGCCCCCAGGTCACTGTTATTCCCTACATCCTCTATGGCAGTGTAGTGCTGGGCTGGGCCACCTTCCAGCATCATGCCTAGGAACTCCAAGAAGGTTGAATACTCTGAACTCTCATTCAACACATGAGCGCAAACACCCATTCCCCAACCTTAACGGTGTAGGGAAACAACCCTCTTAACGTGCAGGCACCAAACAAGAGGAGATGAGAATGAGATGAGTTGCAAATTACAGAACATTATTACCAATGATTTTAAAAACTTTAAAAATCCTTCAAAGAATTGTTTTTAATTGGGCAAAATTGAGAATTACAACAGAAAAGTAATGTATAGCTAGATCAGTGTGACTATTTAGCCTGTCTTCTGCAATCCTTTATATATTGTAATGAGGGTGACTCATCCAACATAGTAAATAATAAACAAGCCATCCTTATGGTGGTAGAAGCCCTGGGCCTTGTTCCAACACAGTTCAGGCCTCATCGAACCTTGGGCCTATTCCAAATTGATGCTAATGCAGTTTGGGATTCAGCTGTAAACTGAACCCTTTTCATTCTATAGATCTGCAGGTCCTTCCCTGCACGGAAGTGTGTGAAAGTGGAGGAGTTTGTTTGTGCATTAGTGTGTGTTCATGCATGCTTGTGTAGTATGCGTTTATGTATTCTCATTCCCTCAAATGTATGTGTACATAGTGTAAGCATCTTTGCCTGTGGGTGTGTTTGGTATTTTCACCATGCTCACATTTATATCTGTCTATGTTTTTCTTTTCCCTTCCTGCTAATGCCATCAGTACACACATTGTGACTGATGATAGTCGTTGCCACACTCTGATGCTCTACTGCTTAATGTCCTTTTTGTTTATTAATTAACTGCAGGACATACAGGCTGAGAGACACCTATTGATTCTACTGCTGCATTAATTGATTTTGTGCTTCACTAGTCATATTGTTGCTGCAAGATCATTACGAGGCCTCTGTGTTGTCTTTGTGGTGGCGCATTATGTGTTGACATACTGTGTTGTTTTTAGTTTTGTGGGTAAAGTGTTGACTGTGGTTGTCATTTTGAATGGATATGTCTTTATTTTTCTTGTATGATAGAGAATTCAGAACAAGTGGGTGCTGCAATACCCTGACAACCAAAGCCCAAGAATGCACAAATGTCACAAAAATAGTTGTACATTTTATGCATTTTTGCAGTCACAATTAAAAACGTCTTTTGATTGCTTTTGCCATTAGCAAATTACCTGTGTTTTGCATGAAGACAATGACAAGTCTACAAACACTCATCAAATGCTCACTAAGTGGTTGTGAAACCGTGTGAGTCCCATGCAAACCATTAATGGAGACAGTTGGTTATCTAAAACTAAATTCAAAGTTGCACCATTGAAACATGTTGGTTTCAGCAGGAAATGCTTTTACTGTGTAACTTTTTTGAGTTACACTTTCACTTAGAGGTTAATTAATGAGTGTTTGCAGATGAGACGGCATCTTCCATGCAAACTGTGGGTAACTAAAGCAATTTGCTAGTGATCAAAGCAATCACAAGGTTTTCTTTTTTTTTTTTAGTGCATCATTCCTCTTGCAGAAGACACATTTTTGCCATAGGTAGCAGAGGTTGCCAGAGGGTCACCAACTGGTCTATAGGCCAGTGTGGCTAACTTCTTTTCTTTCATGCCATATGTCCTGTACCTAATTTGTTCTACAATGTCTCTGTACTTATTAAGTGAAAAACACAGGGAAACAAGTCCTGCAGCATGTTCTACAGTTGTAGCTACATAAATTCTAAAGCAGCAATCTGAGCTGAATTCTCTGATAAACATAAGAAACACAATAGCATGTGCTCTAATTACTGTGAAAGAAATTGAATTTGTTCATTAAACCGATAACTCAAATGAAGTATAAATTAAATCTTGTGATTTTGTCAGCTTCATATACATGCATGTTTGCAATAAACACAATAAACCTGGATTGTACTGTAGAAAGTTGGCTGACATCTAAAATGAGGTGAGAGTGTTCTCCGATATAGAGCAGTGTTATTCTATTATTGAAACAAACACATTGTAGTGTTTGTGTGTATCTGACTGCCAAAGGTTCCCTAGTGAGTCTGACCGGGGGGTTACAGTGTAACCAAAGCATCTGTCTCCTGCTCACCATCCAGATCAGCCAGTTCAGCTTGACTGGGCCCAGTTGTCTTGGTTTCATACTGACGACTGTCTGGGAAAGGTCTGTCTGGGGTTCAAGTACATTAAAGTCATCCGTTCCCCTCCCACTGCGCCCCAACACAGATGGCTCCAGATGCAGCTGGCACAGCATGGAGCAGCACCTGACAGTGCTCATTCACTCAGACACACAAAAATACACTTAAACAAGTACAAACACATGCAGACGCACAAACAGGTACGGACACATGTGTTCACTTAGTGCACCTAAATGCAAGTAAGCTTTCACAGGCACACTCTGATGGAAGCACAATGACATTCACACCTTAAATACTTAGATGCACACACTCACAGCAGGAACATATGCTGCCACGCATCTACAAATCCTCACAGTAGCGCGCATATGAATAACCAATTAAAGACTCCGATTACTGCATGGCGCACACATAGACTCAAAAGTAACCCATACATATTGTGCTCACTTTCAGACATATGCCAGGGCATGCCGATGTGCACAGTGCAGAAAGCCTTTATCTCTGCAGGAGCGGAGAGGAGCAGGGCAACTGACAGGAGTCAAACTGAACACCCTCACAATGTGTAACAAACAGAAAGATGTAAATTAGGAACAAAGCCTTCTTTTGTACTGTGGGAGATGCTATGGCTATTAAGGCTCTGTGCTGGATAGGGGTGGTAAATGAAACATAAAAAGAAGTAGACTTACGAATGATGAAAAAAATGCTGTGTTCTTTTTTTTAAATAGTGCTTCCTCCTTAGAGACAGCGATTTGAACCAAGATGAATTGCCTGTTGCCCATCTCATTTATGCAGTACACAGCAGATATTATAACAGTGCTTTACAGGAATGCGCTCATGACACTCAGCAGGTGATCTACAAGTCCTCTTTGACAAATATAACAACCATCTTTTCATTTTTGCAATGGCAGGGCAGCATGATTTAACAGATGAAAGATAGACTTACTGCTGCCTGCAAAATGGTAAAATTATAGGAATAGTTAAATAGTGACACATCCTATCTGTAAGCAGTGAAATGGCTTTTGTTTTAATGTTTATTCTACTTCTGTAACTGTATCGCTATTTTACCTGCAGGGACAGCTTGGACTCGGAGAGGACAGACTGCACGTATCGACTCCTAGCCTTCTCAACTCTTCACAGCTTTCTGAGGTCTCGCAGATACGAGCTGGGGACAGCTACAGTGCAGCTGTCACAGGTGAGCCAGACATCCAAAATGCAATAGAAGACCACTATTTGATCCTATCTTTCCTGCAGCTGTATTATTTTGGCCTGAAAGCATTAAGTCCAATTAAATAACATTACTTAACTAAAACCCTCAATGTCTAATTGTCACTGCAAATATTTCTCATTGTGATTAAAAAGTCCTAAAAGTTGTATTCACTCTATGTAATATATAAAAACCACTTATTAACTTGAAACCCTTATTTTCCCAGTAGTACCCCTCACTGTGGCTTTGAGCCATGCAAATTTTTCATCTACATTATTTCGTTGAGTTTTAATTAACACAACAAGGATTCAGTGTCCTCAAATGACATCACTCGGAGCACAAATTCAACCTCATTAGCTCTCAATATCTCTTAAGCCAAATGAAACTGCACAGCACTGCACCCAGTTTCAGCTTCTTCCGTTAGGTGATATACAAAATGAATTGATTTGTTATTCAAGTAGTTATCCCTAAACTACCCCACTCAGATCTCAGACTGCCGCCATAGCAACTGAGAGATAAGGAGGCACACCAAGCAAATGTCATCTTTCCCTCTGGCCTGGTCGTCTTTACTGTAATTCCTGAAAAGCTGAAACTCTTTGCAAAGTTTGAAAACAGGTAGCGCTAGATCATTTCTTAACTCATCTCTTATTCATTATTTTCTCACGTGCCGCTGCTGGGAACCATGTGCTCGCTTTTACATTTACACCACTGCAAAGTGTCAGGCAACTGCTTCTTCTTCAGCAGGAATTAAAGCGGTTACATGGCCAACGTAACATCTTCTGCATAAAGAGAAAAGGCAGTGTAATTGTTTCAAGTGAAAGGCACATTTACATGCTACTGCTATGCTGCAACATTCAGAGAAAAGAATTGCCTATTGTTGAACGGAGACGTTTGCTGGCACTGCGTGCACAGTTTCACTAGAAATGCCACCAGATCATTAAATGAGCTGCACTCGCCATATATTAAGTTTGTTCCATTTGAATTCTTGGCTCTCTGAAGACCATTTGGCACATGAGGCCATACCTGCCTGTGGTACAGTTATGTCTTTAAGTGATCTATAAAATGTTATTATTTAAAACAAGTGCTTTATGGATTGCTTACGAGACATGCTTAGCACATGATTGATCTGACCTTTCACAGACTGTCGTTCGTACGGAAAACATCAGCCTTAACCTTTTTTAGCCGGATTACTCTGCCAGAGTCTCGGTAAACGTGTCTGCGTGTTTGTATTTTGTGTGTATGTACATGTATGTGTTAGTGCTGCATCTGTTGTAAAATGCCATCCAGAAATGCCTGTCTCATATGCTTTTATAAGGTTTGCTTCACTGAGATGAAAATAATACATTACTGATTGATTGATTGATTGATCAATCATGTCTGAAAGGGTGTCTGCGTCTGCATGTGTGTGCGTGCGAGCGTGTGTGTGCGTGCGTGCATGCCTGTGTGCGTGTGTGCCAAGGCTATGTACAGCTTGATGCAGAATAGAGATTGATGGAGGCTTGCCGTGAGGAGGATACTCAGTTATCTCCTTGTAATTAAAATCCACCTCATAAAGATTATTGACTCCCCCACCACACAAACCAGCAGGCTCCCTCGCTTGGCAGGGTTTGCAAAGCGCTTCTTAAAAAATGAAAAATAGCATATTAAGCAGCACATATTTCCCATTTATGCGGAACATTTAGATGTGGTTAAGTTATCGTAATGTGCAATAAAACCTGGATGTGAAATTTGTAATCCACTTTGGAAAATTGCTTACTATATTGCTTTAACATCCCCTGAAAGAGCTTTTGAGATGTGTGTGCCAGGTTTATTGTACGCCATAATTTAAAAGTCCTCAATGCAGGCAGTAAATATAAATTTATTAGTGGTGGGTTTAAAAAGCCAGACTGAGTTAGTATGAGTGGATGCTGGAGTGTTTGTAGTAGGTGAGCGCATATTATGTATATGTTTTTTTTTCAATAGGTGCCAACTGAGAATGTGTTCTCTCCATTCAGTGGTGAGGGAAGAAAGTTGAGCTCATGTGCACGTGTGCGTGTGGTAAAAATGTGATCAGGGACTGATGTTTAGGAGCTGCTAATACGCTAGTTAGAATGAGAAACAAAAAGTCTGTAAGGTCATTTCATTTTTCATATTTTATTTCCCTTGTGGCACCGTGAAATTGCATGTGTTCTGGTCTATTTTCAGAACTTTTGCCTCTTTTTTGCTATCTTTAGCAGGTGGAGATCTGCTTCTCTGGGGTCAGATCCCCTGTGTTTCCCGGGTCACATATCATGCAGGCCCCAAAGGGCTCTGGACCCCCCAGCCTTTTCCACTAGCTGGCCGAAAGGTGCGTTTGTGCCTCAAGGATTTCAGAGAAATGATTTTTATCTGGATATTTGTAAGTTCTTAAAAGGTAAGTCCACACTGCATTGCTTTCCATTGATTTAGAAGTTACACTTCCTGCAGTCTTACATTATGACCTCATCTTGCACAAAGAGCTGTAGATCAATGCTATATTAAGTATGAAAATATGTAGCAAAGGTCTTAGGCATCTTTGTGAGTCTCATTTCTCACTGTCTTATCCTTTTATACAAATTTACAACATCAGGTAATTTTGGGGGGAAAACGTCAAAGCTATGTCTTTGGAATTTTCGCACTACTTTAAAATTTAAAAACATTTGATTTTTTTTCGCAGATGATCAGTGTTGCCTGTGGTGCATGGCACATCATGGCTCTCACCACAAGTGAGTAACCCGTCATCATTCCCAAAGATTCATGTCTCTCCGTTTAATTGATCTTGGGGCAGTTAGACTGCGTCACTAAAGATAAACCAGTCAACCTCAGGTATTTCCTCTCCACACTGGTTTCCTCATCCTTTTCTCCAAATGATGTCTTGTTCCTCCTCAAAGCCCCTCCTCACTCACTTTCTCACTCATCGAACCATAATTCACTTCAGAGGGAAGCATCATTAATGCACAGTAGGACCCAGCAGCTTGATGTGTGCTAATTATATTGTGTGTTTTACACGCTGAATGACTTTTGCTTAGTCAGTGATGAGCTCAGTCTCTGGTAATTGTTTTTTGGATTTGATGAGTTTATAAAAGCCTGTCTGTGAGTGCGTATCTGGGCATGTTGCTCGTGTGCTTGTCCGTTCATGTATGTGTTAGTAAACATGTGGATGGCGAGACTTTACTCATAGAAATCCACATTTATGTGTGCCTGTGCTTGAGCAGTCTTGTATTAAGGCCATGTGCCTAGATGCACAGCCTACTCTGTTTTTTACACATAGCCAGAAAGCCAAGATTATTATTCAGCTCTGCACATTATACGCTTCTGTGAACTTAATAATGATTAGCAAACAGTCAAAACCTCGAGATCGTTCTGACACATTAAAACTACATGCAGTTTTAAACTCTGCCATTCCAGCCTAACACTTTGACATGCGCATTCAACCATGACACTACACTCCATTACTTGCTTGCATTCTTCACAACCAATGTGATCCTTTTTAGTACTGTACATCAGTCGGTGCTATAGCAGCCTTTGGCTAATCACACTGATTGGAGGTGTCCTTTGGCTCACCTGGGGGCTTCCAATCCTATTAGGCCAACAGTCCTGAGCCTAGCGTACCCAGCAGCCGCTCGTGTTTGATCACTGGTGCTTAGAGCCCACACTTGTCCTCTTATGTTGGTGTTAAGGCATGGAGGAGAGGAGCAGCAGGGTGGGGTTTGGAGGGGGTTAAAATGTGATCTCCTTAACTCTCTAGGGGGGCAGAGGGGAGCTCAGTGCCCCACCTCCCTCACTGACACTCCTCTGCGCCTCCAGCTGGAGCTGGTCTTTAAACTTCTGATGTCATATGAAAAGCGGAACACTGCAAAGTTTTTTTTCAGGCAAAAGAGAAAGAGATGGAGGGACCGAAAGAGTGAAAGATTGAAAGAAGCACACTGTGAAGAGACGGTTGACTGTATGTGTCTATCTTTTTGAGAGTGTAAGACGTTTAGAGGTTCACTCAAATTTCTCACATCACTCCCCTCCTCCCCTCTCCTTTCTTAATCTTTCTTTTTCTCCCTCTGCACACCTGAGCTGATTCCACCAGGCCTGTCACCTCTGTCTACCTTCTTCCTAGCTGTACCACATACATTACCTCCCCTCCATCACTTCTTCTCTCTGCCTTCTTTCTGACTGCTATTTTCCTTCACTACATGCCCATCACTGTGTCTCTCTTGTGGCTCTCCCTCTTCTCTCCCCCTGCTGCCCCCCACCGCGACTCTCTTCTTCCCTGGGCCAAGAGCGCCCAAGAAGAGCCATGTGTTTCCAAAGTGGACTGGATGGGAAATCGAAGCAGGGCTTCTGTGTTTATCAAGCCACAGCTCCGTCACCTTGCTCCTACTCCCGTCTGGAGGCCCCGGCAAATTGGTGACAGCAACAACAACAACCCTGCAGCACACATGCCCCCTTTTCCCATGTGCACATCCATACACGCAGTTACACACTAGCACACACACGCACGCACACATGCACACAGCATAGCACCTTGGCCTGTTTAGTTTTATTGCTGGTGTCAGGTGAGGAGGTGGAGGTAGGAGTGCTGTCTAATGTTCAGCTCACACACACACACAGATACACTCACACACAGCTATTTCCACCCCTGCCGACACCTTGGCTAACAAGACCTGTGAACTGCAGTGACAGAACTCCAAGACTTGTCAGAGTCCCACTCATTTAATGCCAAGACCCGGCCCCAGCTCTAACCCATCACAGTTTCTGTATGCACACCAAGCCACATTAGGCTGCACAATGATATACAGGGTGTGAGTCTGTACTACTACTACTACTGCTACTTCAGGTTAATATTGTTTAAGTAATACCTTTACTAGTGATATGTATGGTAATTCTCTTTTATTATTATTAAATCAACGGTGTAGTATAATATCAGTGTCGAGGTGAAATGTGTCATTGTTTCGTTTAACTTTACCTTCAGCCTGCACCTCATTACAATGATGTGCATCATGATTTCTTTCATCTATAAATGTTTAAATGTTTGCTATTACTCTTGCCTGTCTAGTTGCATGTGTGACAGTACAGTAATGTGTCTGTAAACCTGCTGTACCCACAGGCATCTTTATCTGGAGCATCTAATAGTCTTGGGTCATTACAAGTAGTTTTGCATGGAACACTGCCCCTTTTGTTGCATGTGTACAGGATGCTTTCTGCTCAATATCTTTTTCAGTGCCCCCTTTCTTTGCTTTGACGTTATCGTGTAAGTGGAGAATAAAAGAGAGTTGACTTTGGTTAGAGCCCTGCACGGCCTTGCTACCTTGGAAATTAACTACACAAACAATGCCTTGCCATTGTGCCTAAGCACTTACAACGATGCCATTTAAGAGAGTATTGATCTACCCAATGCAGGGTCAATCATTGGATCAATGGTGTGTGGGTTGGTTGGCTCGAAGGCTGTTTGACTGCATGAATGAATGGATGGTTGGATAAAGAATGAATAGGCGGTTGCATAATGAATGGATGGATGGATGAATATATGGATTGATTCATGGGTAGACTTAAAGATGGATGCATGGAGGGCACCGGTGTCGGGTCTGCACAGAGATGAACTTGTATAGTTCTGAAGATGTTACTTGCTTGCTGTATTTTGTGTAAGACTCACTTCTGTCCTGTACACCTGCCACCATTAAACACAGCCTGACATTTACTGCAGGTTGAAGTTGATTTGTTGTGAATCCTCCGCAAAGAAGCATTTCTTAACATGAAGTGATTGTTTTTTTTAGTTATTGCTGATTGGGGCAATTTTATATTTAAGCCCAGTAGGTATAGTAGATAACTACCTCCTATTTACCAAAATTTTTGCTTACCTGGATGCAATATTAAGCTGAAATCCGTCAAGTAGTATTACTGAAACTGAAGAGTGAGAGACTGAGAGATATAAATTAAAAAGCAGTCATTGTCATTAGCATGTTCTTGGTGGATTGTTGTGATGTGTTTACACCAGGGTTGATTGACCTAGTTACCCAGCCCCTGGCAGCATACGATGGAGAAATGAAGATAATGCAACACAAGGGAGAGAGTTATGTTGCTTTATTATTCTTATATGTGAGGCACTTGTGAGTCTGTGCACCCACATGCACAAACTCACACACACATGCACGCACGCACACTGAAGTGATGATCAGGCGCTAAGGGGTCGCGCCTTGTGACGAAGTAAAAAAAAAAGAAGAGCTTATTTAAAATTCTGTAAGAGATGTCAATTGTGCCCTCTGCATATTTCTATGGAAAATTTGTAAATAGATCCTTTGTAAATAGCTTCTCCTTTGCCAATCACCCTGTCTGCTCTGTGCACAGCAGCATTAAAAATTGATCCTTAGCAGCACCAGGGTGAAATGCTAACATTGCTGCCAAATGACTGATTAAAAAGAAAAACCTTTAATCTTTGCTTAAAAGTGTCTACTGCCTTGGCATGCCTTTCCCTGTGCTCCTCTATCTTCCAACGCCGTGAAGGGAAGGAGGGGGTCGCCGTGGGGGAAACGGGGTCACGCTTCATGTAGAGTCAGCGCTGTACAGTGATATAGCTCTAGAGGTGAGGGATTTCACTAAGAGGAGATCCAGGAATCAACATGCATTGCTGTCTTCTGAATTTAACCTTAAGCCAAAGGTTAAAAACACATTTGAGCTTTCCACAACAGGAGCTGAGTGTGCTGTGGCACTCCTGCTAATGGCATGTAGAAAAAAGAATTGTTTCTTCCAACTTAACTATTCAGGTTAACAAAAAAAAATCACTGGGGCTCTAAAGTTTGACACCTCATTTAGCAGCACAGAATTAGAAACTGACGCCCAGCTTCTGTATATGATGACTACAGAACATACACATGCAGTTTTGGAACATAAAAAGGTATTATAATGTATATTGAAATTGCTGAGAGGTGTTTGTGCTTCAGAGAGCAGAAAGAAGAACAGACAGTGTGCTCACCCAGAAACTCAAACTCACTTCAGAGACCTTCCTCACTTCAGAGACCTTGTCAGAAAACCCTCACCAATAGAGCACACAGAGAAAGAAAACACGGCACAGGTAAGATAAACATATCTCTTCTTTCTTGCACTACAGCCTTTTTATTGACTTACATACTGTAAAGCTAAATCTAACTGACTCGCTAACCCAACAGCTCCCTATCTCTTGCCGTGGATTTTTCCTGAGTGATATCTTTCTCTTCCACACTCCCTGCCTGCCTTGTTGACATCCTCATCGTCC
>NW_005187407.1:7595709-7625732 GCF_000239375.1 Pundamilia nyererei
ATGGAGAGAGAGAGAGAGGGGGAGAGACATAATGTATATACTATGGATACAATGGAGCAAGTTTTACTTAAGTAGGCAGCACAGTTGTGAAAACATCAGAGTGAATATATATTCACTTACCTCTCAGAATATAAGTGAAGGCCACTAAACTGTCACGCAAAGCCACACACACACACACACACACACACACATACACACACACACACACACTTCCACCCCTCCCCGTCTCTCTGTCATTCAGGTGTTTACTGTCATTCATACTCAGGGTTTTGTATAATCCTCTCACCACACCTGAGTGCTCCCCACTCAGTGTCACTGGATTTACTCTCTCTCACCCCCCTTGCTCACTTCCCCTCTCCTCGAGCGCGCAGCCTTTTTCATTTTGCATCGCAGTCATTCTTTTACACATGCTGTCATTTCTTATGTAAATAACCACAGATAAAAAGACAGTAACAGACATTTTAAGATTTACACACACCGCTCAGCGCGTATGTTTTCAGTCATCCCCTCTCATCAGCCAGTTTGTTTGTAGAAGTGTCTTTGCCTGTAGCCATAAATTAGGGGTTGTGATTTAACTCATTGAGACAAAAGAGAAAAAGACAATGAAACATGCATAAAACAAATGATGTGGAGAAGGTGAGGGAAAGGGAGAGCGAGGGAGAGAGGAGAGAGGCGAGGAGGGTGTACTGAAGGCAGAAATGGGCCAGTATGTATTTCTGCTCTACTTTCACTTCGGGAAGGCTTCATTAAGAAGTCTGTTTCCAGAGCACAGCGGAATCTTTACGCACGTACATGTGTGTGCGCGCACAGGAGTGTGCATATATTCGTAGTTTAGTGTGTTTCAGAGCCCATGCACATCCATGTGCATATATGTGTGCATGCACATAACATTATTTGTGTGTTCAGTGAGAGAGATCTCCTAAATTATTTACACCCAGAACTCTCTAATTGGTATCAAGTTTTTAAATGGGGTCAAATGAGCAGTTCCATGCTGCTTTCTCTTGCCTTAAGTCTGTATCATTACATCTGGAGCTACAGTGCAGCTATTTCAATGAACTTGAACGTCTAAATGCTGTATTTACCTATTGACTGGGGCTCTACTCTCAGACTGGAGAAATACGCTGCATCAGGCTCATTTAGAGGAGGGAATGTAACTGTATTTTTCCACCGTCTGATAGAGCTGTTTTAGTCCATCTACTCATGTATGTAACTCTGTAAATGTTCTGTAAGAAATTTGTTGAGGCATAAACATCAAAAAAGAGGTGCACACTCACAAACACACACTCAAAGCCTTAGGCAGGGCACAGAGATGGTATTAGATTTAAGCCCTCTAATAAAGCCAATTAGAATTACACTGCGCACTGATGAAGGCAACCTTTCCAGGGACATTCTCTCACCTCCATATATACACATCTAAGGCATGCAGCATACACATACACATACACACATCAGCTAAATATTTAACATTGCCAAATATCTCTTTGTTATAAAGGGATTAGATACAGTTTGTCCAATGCACCATGTTTGGCCTCAGTGTTGTTTTAACAGGCATTTCTAGAAACTTAATTTGCTTTCCTGAATCAGCTTTCCCCTCCCAGTTTTATGTCAGGGCGGGAAGTGTTCCTGGCAGTGATGATCTTTTACTGGGCAGAGGTACTGCAGCACTGGCACAGATGTGCTCCAGGGTCTCTCAGTACAGAAAGAGAAAGCTGAAACTTAAATTGTCAAAATAATAAAGGGATTAGTGACTGTAATGTGATTGCTGAATTTTAAAATGTAGTCCATTATAGCAGAAAAACAATAAAGTAACCACATTAGTAATGCCATAGTAATGCATACATTACTGCCAAACATGAAGAACATTACACTGGCTTCCCAGAAATGTGCACAACACTAAGTTTCAGCAAGTCTGGAAGATTTGGATGAATTGACAGAACACAAGGTGTTAGTCTATATTTTTTTTAAGTGACTCAGACAAGTGTTCATAAATGAGCACATTGTTGACTGCAATACATGTTATATGACAAAGATAAATATTGATGTCTATTGCTGAAATTCTCTGTTTCCTATAAGTTTACTCTACAATCAAACTGACTGTACAATATTACTACCCATATCATAGTAAAAACAACTTAAAAGATTGTGTGTATCCACCTGACAGGGCTCCAGACATGTCAAACACAAACTGGTTCAAGGTTCGGAAAGTCCAGAAGGCTTTGAGGAGCAAGAGACAGATGAAGAAAGTGAAAGTGCAGAGGAAAAAGAAAGACATGAACAAAAACCATACACAGATGAGGCAATGTCTGCAACAGAAACGGATGGGACAGGAAGTGGCCACTCATCAATCAAATCCAAGCAGGGGGATGATACAGAGGGTTGTCAGACAGCAGTGTGGTTTGAGCCAAGGAGCAGAACATGCAGAAATAGTCAAGGCAGTCTTCACGTAGTCTTCACTACACTGCATCTTTTACCTAGGTCAGACGGCAAGCAATGCAGGCCCACTGCTGGCACTCTCCCCCAGCTATCAAAGGGACAACAAGCTCAAAGCAGAATTTCATCTGGGGCTCAAAAGGTGAGTTATTTATATAGTCATCACAAACAAAACTACAACTCCAGTTTTTCCAGTTTGTCACAATATATTGTACTTATATTTTCATAAATCTTTATCTTTTCAAGGCGACAGCAGCATTTTGCAGAGCCCCGAGCTCAGGCCTGCACCCAGACCTCCTGTGAAATGTCCTGGAACTCAATTTGTAACCTCTTGTCACCATCCAAGAACGGGACCACACAGTGGCCTTAAGTCTTCCATTTACAGATCTTCTTCAATCTCTAGCTCTGGACAGCAAGTTCACACATTCCCTTCCTCCCATTTGAGATCGCAGGTTGAAACCTCTCTTTCTCAAACTCCTCCTTCATCTAAGCCATTTAAAAAGTGCTCTGCAAACAGAAGACAAGCTTTTTCCTTTGGCATTACTCCAAGA
Source organism: Pundamilia nyererei (assembly GCF_000239375.1). Taxonomy (NCBI): domain Eukaryota; kingdom Metazoa; phylum Chordata; class Actinopteri; order Cichliformes; family Cichlidae; genus Pundamilia; species Pundamilia nyererei. Next base: position 7,598,691 of record NW_005187407.1, read on the forward strand.
ATTCACAGGTCTACTTCTGCCCACCAGTGAACCAAGTGAATGTGTATGCAACTTTTTTTTGTTATCCTAAACATGTATATTTCTTAACCAAAAGCCGCAAAAAAAATCACTGGCTATGGAATTGTGCTCTCTGTTATCTACTTGATAATGGATGTAAAGCTAAATATTTTTGCTTGCAAAAACAACCTTCTGCTCTGGAGGAGCTCTCCAAAACAGAGTCCAGATGAGCATTAATAGGGTCCAATTTACCCCTGTGATCACACATTCTGATTTGGCAAGTACGTTCCTCCGATAAGCCATCTCAGTCAACAACACTCCTGAAACTTGACCTTATTTGAAGGCATTAGACTTTTGTCTAATGCCCTACAGTCAAAGCCGTGTGTAGAAAATGCTGAGACCTTGAATCACATCATTTCAACAGAACTTGAGAAGGTTGAGGGTTGTTGTTTCTTACCCTACACACTGCGCCACATTCATTTTAATGCTTACAGTATGTTGTTTATTAAAGACATAACGCCTTCTCGGATCTTGGCCTCTTGTAAGACATTTTCACGGTGAGGCATTTTCATGGCTGTCCGTCTCTTCGGTATGAGTCACATGTGTTTGCCACTGTGGCTCTTTTCAGTTTGAGGAAATTGATTTGTTGCACAGATAATGTGAGCTTGCTCTTTGTCTTTGTTGTCTTGTTTCATGTCTGTCAGTGTGTCCTTTATTATTGTGGTATGCAAACTGGCTCTTTAACTAAATGCTTAGTGCAAAACCTTTTATCATCCACCTTTAAAAACACCTGTCTGTCATGTAACAAGTTGGCTTTTTTTTTTTTTAGTTATATTCAGTTATTGGAAGTTGTGATTTTTGTTGTAACAAGAAATTGTTTGTAAGGAAAGGGTTTGTTAGTTTTAATTGCCGCTCCTGGGTTGCGGGTTTTTTTTGTAAATTTTTTTGTTTGTTTGTTTTTTCTTTACCTATGTTCTAACATGAGAAGTTTTGTTTTGTATTCAATTTTGTATTCAATTCTATTTTTTTTCTCCTTAAACTGTATCCACAATCACTCAATAAAAATATTTTGAGAAATGTTGTAAGACATTGTATAGTATTTGGCTTTTACTGGAAAATTAGACAAATACATGCAAAGTTCATTATTTCTTTGAAAAAGTGCTTAATACATTTACTATACCACTGCAAATTTGGTGCGCCCAAGCAAAGGTATGTAAAGGAATGGTAATGTTCGAGACTGACAAGTAAAATTTAAAAAGTGCCTTTAAATTGAGTCTTAAATTTGTTTCCAAGTAACAAGCCCAGCAACTACTTGCAGGAAGGCAGCACTGATGGCATTGAGACATCCACCCACGTCTCTCTTCCACTCCCTACGGTTTGTTTTGGTGTGAGTTAGTGCTGATTGTGTGTGTATCACGTCTTTGCCCTGCGAGACTCCTGCCAATCGATTCAAGGTGAGACCTGTCGATTAAACACCCTGACCGGTGCTCTCTACCTAACCCCGGGGTGATTCAATCCCACCCCTTATACACACGCATGCGCACGCGCGCACACGTACACACCCACTTCACCTGTCATCCATCAATACCTCCATCAGGGCCTCTATTGATCCCCTCCATCCAGCCTCTTCACCCCACGCAGTACAACATCAGGGCCAGGATGACGTTGGTGCAGGTTTAATTTTTGGCAGATTTACAATAAAGCTCAAGTTATTATTTAACTCTTCCAGCTGCGGTGTGCTCTTTGATTTAGCACCCTGGGAGAAGATGAGTTACAGCTGACACTGAGAATCTGCTGGGGCTGGAATGGTAGGCACCCGGTTCATAACTCAGCCGCCGAATGTGTAGTTAGTCAATCACTTGATCTGTAATCACAAATGCTGCCAGAAATTACATGAGTGATGAGCTGTAATAAAAGCACTTACTTTTCCTGCTCTGTCTCTTAAGTGTTATTGGCAGACCCCTCTCTCCCAGGAGGCCATGGCTGTGAAACAAAATCCCGATATAAACTGCCTCATTGGTCCCTGCCTCACGCGCTGTCTCTGTGGCGTACTGTATGTGTGTATGTGACTGTATGTGAGTGTGTGTTAATGCAGAGTGCTTCCACCACAGTGTAATACAAAGCTCTTTTTGACAGTCTTTCTTCAACTTTTAGATTGCCTTGCTTCAGGACAAATGATCCTCACTCCAGTAAAGACAGTCATGCTCGTCTCTATCATTTATAATCTCTACTGTCGGCAGAGATGCAAAGACACTCGCTCACAATGACTGTTTTTAAATAGGCCTGGCACTATTAATTGTTAAATAAAACACTATTTAAATTTACTTCTAGACAAGTTGCTATGCAGTAGTTTAATATTATAGTAAAACTTTCCCAACCCTGAATTTGATCTCAGCCAACTGTGTACTCACAGTTTATATTACATTAACAACATGACCTTACGTACAGTAATCAAAACATGTCAGGGCCAAGACTCAAACCTTTCTTTGACAGTCTGTGACTCCCAGCTCAGTAGCCTTTAGCAGGAGTTCATGCACGACAGTTTTATTGATACAGACCTCTGTAATAATTACACAGCGTCTCGCATGCACTATTGATCAGGCCTATTGATAAAGTCATATTTTACTGTAAAGGTCTGTTGATTTGATGCATTACAGCATAAATCTGTCCTCACAAGCAGTTGAGCTGGAAATCCGACTGCAGAGTGACGGATGCTCTCACAGATAAACACACGCAGGGCTGTTTATATCCATTGTTTGATTGAGGTTGGGTGACATAAGTTTAAGATAGTGATGTAATGATATTCATATCTGTAGTTCAACCGCATGAATAGACGATCACACAGAGACGACAAGTGAGATCTACCTTCCAGTCCAGCTCATATGATGTGATATATAAGCGAGGGTGTTTATAGAGTCACTGCTCCATCTTATCATGATTTGTGTTGTCAGCAGGGGCTGGATCTGCATGACGTTAATAGATTCTGATGTGGTTCAAATGCCCCATGGTGAATGTGAAATAGAGATGAATGTGACAGATCGCACAGGACTTGTCCTGTATATAAACGGCCTTTGGAAATGTTCTCACAGGGAAGGACGGATGGTGTAAACGCTGGCGTGTGGGGGAACGCCAATGCTGGTATTAAAATGGTAAGAATGCGATCCTCACAGCTGACCTGTAAGTCGAAACAAGGAAGAAATGCAGGTGATTTTTTTTCCAAGAAAAATCATCAGATTGGTTTGCTATAAGGTTTACTGTTATTAAAAGAATCTTTGGCACCCTGAACCTGCAAACACCCTGAACTGTACACTAATGGAGAACTAAATGTAAAGTGTCAAGTAATATGCACTGGTGTCGCGCATTATCACCCTTTGATCTTCCCATGGAAAAATATAATATGTGTAATAATGGAAAAAAGCAAATTTATTACCATTGGAGGAAAGGAAAATAGATCTTTATGGTCCAGGTTAAAAAGCAGCTTACTAGACCATGTTTCCGTTTTGGCCGGCAGTTCAAAAGCATGTTTTCTTTTCAAATTTTTCTCTGGCCGGATTCTGAATCACTTGGGGGCAGTTCGCAAAAGGCTGTGGTGCACCATTGCCGGGCTGGTTTTCACATTTAAAGAGCCAAAGATACATGGGGAACATGTTCACGTTCAAAAGGCCTACCAAACTCTAAAAGCTGGGATATTGAGTTAATTGCTGGCCCAGTCAAAGCAAGGCTGCTGCTGCTGCAAAATGCGGTGTACAGCCTCGCTGTAGAAGAGGACAGAGGAGTGAAAACTGCTCCTAATTACCAATGATTTGCTGGATAAGCATGTGACCTGCTACAACATGAGCAATTTTAAATGACCTGGAATCTTAATGACAGTAAACAAAACTTATGAAAAACAGGCTATAAAAACGAAAAAGGGATGGCAGTTATTTCTAAAAGGGGTTTAGAAATATATAGTGGCTGAAATAAAAATAAAGATTTTTATAAAATAGCAGATTAGAGTGTTTTTGGCTTCATTCAAGGACTTCTATTGTGCATGGTTGTTACAGCATCAAATCTACCAACGGAATTGGTACAAAACTAAAGCACACCACTGACTTTGAACACTACTTTTGTACCACAGCTGTCTGAAATGCTAATATATAGTCTTGTGGAATAGCAACAATACCTCCAGTGTGTTCCCCAGAGCTGGAGGGAGGAGGCAAGACAAGACAAAGACAGTTTTTAATCCAAGCAGGAAGCATACAGTGGCGATTCACTGTGAAATGGTGAGTGATATGACTGAGTAGTGTATTTACTGAGTCTGACAGGGTAGGAGAAAGAGAGTGTTTTCTTCCCGTCCATACATTTATCCCCCTCCATAAATCACCACCAATGGGATTCATAAATGTGGAAGAGCAAACGTCGTGTTGCTCCGACTCAAGCAATTCCACTTTGACCTTTAAATTTGGCATTGGTCACTCATGCTAAATGTGTGCCACGACCTTCCATGACCTTGGACTATTCATATTTAATAGCCTTTCAGTCTGATGGTTCCGCAGAATGCATACAGTATATGAATGCACACACTGCAAAGAGAAATCCAAACATTTAATGCCTTAGTTTGAGAGTCTGATCACAAGTGATTCTTAGTTGTCTGGGTGTCTATCTATGAAAATACACATAAATGAAGAGAATATATCACTGTGTCTTTATTGCTTTGATTCCATTATCCCTACTCGGCACACTCTATGATGCCCTATGTGCATCATAACCTTTGACTCCAGCCAGTGCTTTTAAGGTTCTGCACTTTGCCCTCTCCCATTTGACCTACTGAAGTATACCTTTATAATTGCCCCTGTCGCTATCAAATGCGCATATGAGGGGGTGCAGGGGCACCAGGCATAAGTCTGTCCAGTAACCTTTTGGCCTTTGGTCCATTCATTCTGCTTGAAGCAAGCACAGCAGGTCTCCTCTGCCTTCCCACAGTCTAATACTGTATTAGTCTACATGTCTGAGTTATTGATGGTGCTTTAGAAATATTTTATTGGTCAGTCATGACCTTTGGCTGGGGCAACGCAAACACTAACCCCCCTAAAGCTTCCTATTGACATGGATATATGTATGATCACATGGTTAATAGTATAGATTTAAAACAGCTGAAGACCTGGTCTTTTGGAATTTTGCACTGTGAGCATTGCATTTCATTAAGGGTTAGCTCTAATAAAATTATCCACTGATGCTTAGGGAAAGATTTTTAGGAAAAAAAATATGTAAAAATTATTCATATCAAATAATAGATTTGAATAAATATTTTATGTCACATTTCCGAAGCACAATGTACAAGTATCCATAGGAAAAATGTCACAGGCACTTTAAAATGCTAAATCTTTTCCTCATATCATCCTCTTGTCTCCTCCCATTACTTGACGCAAAACTCTCCATCAATGGAAGTGTAGCTTGCACTTAAGCACCTACAATTAAGATAAGCCTAGCCACAACTGGACAATTACCTGCCAACTAACCTTTTCTGGAGGCACTTAAGAAGGTAAGGACTCCCGAGGATAGATGTGCCATGAGTAGAACAAGCTCTTCAACAGGCCAGAAGGAGAGAGGCAGAAAGGTAAGGAAGATGTAATGTATGAGAAGAGGGGGATAGAGAGAGTGTGTCAAAAAGAGAGGGAAAATGATAGAAATAGAGAAAAAGACAGTATCATGGTGAGATTACCTAATCCTCTGTCTGAGAGGAGTATTTGAAGGACCTGGTGGTGTCAGACATGAGGGGGCTTTGTGGAGGTTTACCCAGGAGAGGCCAGCTTAGCGGGGGAATCTAGTGGAACACCAGGTGACCAGTGCTTCGTCCCCAAGCACAAGCCTCAGCTTGTGGCTTTGTAAACACTGTTAAATTGATTGCAGAGAGCTGATGAGATTTCCCTGCAGCCTGGGTCATTATCACATTGTGGAGTCGCTCTAATTCACTGATACTGAGGCCTATATGGGTTGTCACTCACTTTTATGTTGTCATTTTTAATGTAAGAGGCATCGTTTCTGTCAGTGCGTATCTTTCAGGTTCTGAAGATGCAGACATTTGAAATGTGCAATGAATTTAAACACTGAGGAAGACTTCATTTCCTAAATCATTGTGCAACATTTTTAGCACCAGTGAGGGTGTCTCTGCTTCTGCACAACGGGGTGAGTTTCAGTACTGTATGATATCTGATCCCAAAAGCCCTGCGGGGCAGCCACAGCAAATCAACAATGGATTAATGGATGTGGGTTTGCTCATAAATCTCGTTGGGACTGGAAAGCATTCGAGAACAGTCAGCCTGTAGTGGTGCGCTTAATGTTACAGGCAGTTTGGGTTTCCCATCGTTCAAAGCAGTGACAGAGTAGTAAAGATGTGGCAGCATCTTATGTCTGTGTTAAATCAGTGAATGTCAGAAATGCTAGATAGTCAGTTCGCTGTGCTGAGAGCTGTACCAAAACTGATTCATTGGTGCAGATATGTTTGTGAATAACTCCAATGATTTTCCATAGCGCTCAGTGTCCAGTAGAATGACTTCATGTACCACAGCAAAGACAGGAAAAACAAAAAAGATATGTTGTGGTGACATGCACTAATTCACTCGTGTCACTACAGCCCTTCAACCTTAGCCTAGTGCGTTAAGGCCTCGCCATAGATCACAGTGGTTAACAGTTAGCTGTTCCTGCAGGTGTGCAGAGAATGGCTGTAACAGTCTCCATTACTGGAGAGAATGGCCCAACTCCCACAGCCCCCTCCAGACAGTGCTGTCATTACCCATCCATTGTGAGGCCTGAGAGGAAGCTGTAAGTACGGCAGACTTATGGCTTTGTTAGGGCGACTGGATGCTCACCTCACATGCAGCACCGGATAAGGAGGTATGGCGGCATGGAAGCCAGATAGAGTGATAGAGACTGAGGATGAATCAAATACTCCCATGATGCCCCGCCACCATCTCCACGGCCACCCCCTGATGGGGTTGTGAGTTGAGTGCATGGTGTAAGGTGGCGAGGGTTATTTGGTGCTATTTTTACAAGAAACGGGCTGATTTGTCTTAGGCCATTACCGTCTATTACAGCTGCGAGTCTTGGGGAAAAGGTGGGAAGCGGCAGACGCTGGCATTCTGCCTAAAGAGAAATCAATGAAACAAATTAATCCTTCGCAGGCTGCAGTGACACCGTAATCCATCATTCAGGGGGCGCTTTTACACGCTGAATCAGGGAGCAAGTCAGGGAGGAGGAGAGCTTGGCGGATGGGTGGGTGCATGTTGGTTGAGAAAGGGTGGGGGGAGAAGGGCGGGTGGGGAGACCAAACCCCTGGGGGACAGGGGCAGACATCCATGCTTCAGTAACACTGTGGTAACGGTGGGTGGTGGCAGGGAATTGAGTGGCTCTGAGCCCTGCCTTTACATCCTTGAGCTGCCTGTGGACATACATAGTAGTAGGAGGAGAAAAGGGACGTAAACACAATCAGCTAAACTACACCATGCACACAGGCACGGTTGTGATTATACACATATTTTCTCTCTTTTTTTACGTCACGTGATGGCTATTTCAACCCCACAGGGCTAATGGCTGATGCTGAAATTCACATGAAAGCTTTATAATTTGCTTCGCACTGAAAATACAGGCAACCAACTGGTCAGTAATGGACATAACTAAGATGTCAAAGAAAGGAAAGAAAAATGTCAGTAATTGGAGCTTTGCAGGATTTCACTTTGTTCTTAAGAAACTGAGGAACCTAATGAGCAATATGCAAAAAACTCACTAATTGCTTGTCTGTGAAGGTAAAAATACACTAAAAAACAGATCACCATCTCACTATTCAAAGCAGTGTGCTCCATACGTGTGCTGAGATTTGCTGTGGTGATGCCCCAGCACAGAGCCACTCAGGGCGCAGATCTATCTGTGTGATTGAAACATGTGATCATCTTCCCTGTGAGGAGACAGCGTTGTCCAGGCCAAGATCCACGTGAAGCAGCTGCACAGTCTGTTGAATCTTGTAACACTCGGAGTCAAATGGTACCACAATTCAAGTGGGAGCGAAGAGTGGAAAAACACACACATACACACATATCAAGATTGATGTGTTTTTTATTAAGATCTTTGCTGTGTTGCATTGCCTCTTAGTAATCTTACATCATTATGAAATCAAATTCACGAGCGTGATCCATTCGGCGCTACCGTCTCAGCCAGCTTTGTTGGTCTCGAGGCTCCTTTGCAACAATTGTGGCTGCACAGTCATCGATGGTGACTGTGTGTGTTCATATAACAGTGACTTTTGTAGCTGATGAAGGGTGGTGAGGTTCATTGCGTTAAAAAAAATGACAGTTTATGCAGAAACACTACAACAAAACCCTTTTTTGCTGCCTTATTTTAACAGGGGGCTCCACTTACCTTTACCAGCTCCTGGTAAAAGGAATGCGGGTGGTTTGCTCCTTTCTTCCTCAAGACACAGGTGGTAGCATTCTGAGGAACGGCATGTTAGAAAGAAATCTGAAAAAATATTGTGGGCGGAGGAATAAAAGGAGAGGGGTGAATGTGGAGGGTGAAGGAAGAAGGAAGGGAGAGGTTGAGATTAGGAGTGGGTGGGGCAGCAAAGAGGAAGGGTAAAGGGAGTAAAGGGATGGAAAACGAGGAGTGGAGGGGAGGGGAAAAAATCGAAAGGATGGAAAAATGTGGGGATATTGCAGCAGAGCGGATGGTGTGAGGGAGGCAGTGTGAGAAATGTTGCCGGAAATGCTAGAGCCAGCAGCGTGTGTAAAAAACCACACTGCAACATTTCTCATCCTTGACATCACTGACAGACTTTCCAAACACACACAGTGTGCTTTCAAAGTGCACGGTTGTAATATCCAAATCTTTACCGCAGCTTCTCCTCTCAGATCATACTCTTTTGTTTTCCTTCCTTCTGTAAACACGGCAGATGTCAGAGGTATTAAATTTAACCAGTGCTGTAATTCTTAATTTGAAGGGTGTGTGTGCTTTAAGATTCCCACAGCAAATACAATAAAACATGTTTGTGTGCAGTGAGAACATTCTTTGACTCGCTCTCGAAGCCGTAGAAGAGACACACTGAGAGGAGTGAAGGGGTGAGGAATGACGGATATGAGGAGAAGAGAGGAGGAGGACAGAAGATTGTTGTGGAATGTTTGCAGATCTGGCCAGAACTCGACCATCTCATTTGTCAGGGCTTGACCTCAGCTCTGGGGTTAAAGGTTAAAGGCAACATCTGAGGGAAACTGACTCGGCTATCTCACGGCCGCACACACACACACAGGCAAGTAAACACACAAATGTGTGAGAGTGTCTCTCCTTCTGCATGCTCTCACACATAATTCAAGCTCATGCACACTACATCTGTATATATCATCATTAATATCCATCCCAGTCTTATTTGTTTTATTAAAACCGAGTGTTATGTTGACCCCTAGCTATGAAAAGATTAGCTGCCAGTTTCCCAAAAGCATACCAAAGACTTTTTCCAAAACAAAGCACTGAAGAAGAATTTGAGTTCCAGGATGCTTGGATTCATTTCTGAGTAGAAAAGCTTGGAGTGTACTCGATAAACACACACTCCTGTACATAATGAAACAGAACAAATCGGGACTGGGCAATGGATTTCGAAGAGAGCAGCTCCTTAAAATCAAAGTAATGATTAATTCACCTTTTATGTTATATTTACCGCTCTTCGTGGCAAGTGGTCGCAATTCTCGTGCTTCTAAGCAGACGCATCACTGTCACTGTCCTATGACCACACAACACTTGCCATAAATTACATCTCATCCGAGTGTCAGCCCTTCACCACACCAACATGTCCCACTGTGTGTCCAAGCGGCAGGCCACCGTGTTCCTCTTTGCCTGTGAGGTGACAAACAACACAAACTTAGCTGCAAAGGGCAAGGTTAACCACACGGAATCACTCAAACAAACTCTCTCCTCCAAGTTTCAAATTAAAGTGAGGACATAGCAGGAAATGACAATGTGTGTGGCCCGTTTCAGTGACCCACATAAACAGCAGACACCTGTGAGTCATATGAAATTAAAACAATTGGCTGATGGCAGCTACGCCTTGCATACTGAAAACGGCGGAACTCAGTCATGTTTGAGAGCATTTTTTATTATTATTATTCATTCATCTACAAATAAAGCGAAGCAGCAACTCACTTAATGTGACTGCACTTCCAGACACTTCTGTGCCCCTGTTAGGGAAACAAATTGTTCATTTTTTTGTTGTTTAAAATGCAGCCTTCCTCCCCGTTTCTCTTTTATTCAGCTTTAAAAAATAAAAAAAAAGGAGAGAGAGACAGGTAGTGCAGTAGCTAATATTCATGGCTTTGAGATGCATTTTAAATCACACACCTTTGTCATTCTTTGGCCGGAGACATCAAACAGGTGCTATGAATAATTTATCTTAAGAGTTTCACATTGATAAGGTCACAATCTGCCAGGTCTGGACACTAAACACAGGCCATCTTCACACCTTCACTTTGCTGTCTTTTTAACACACATGTGCCCTCACACACTAAAACACACTCCTTTTAAATGAAAACGTCAGCATGCGTATGTGTGTGTGTGTGTGTGTGTGTGTGTGGGTGGGTGAGAGAGAAAGAAGGAGTTAGTGTGTCTTTTGATGTAAATATTTTTAATAGTTGCTCGACTTAGAAATTGTGTGACGTGATAATATCTACATGTTAAGACATATTTCTCATACAGTATAGATCAATTTATGGCACAAAATATTTTTAAAGTTGGTAAATCTGCACGAATATGCCTCTCACTCAAACTGCCTCAGAGAATTACTGGGAAATGATTTCCTCTGTACTGATGTAAACTAGACTGCAGCAGCGTGCTCAGTCGCTCATGGTTCAGCTACACTACATTTCTAATTAATCCCCTGCTGTGTGTTGATTTTTTTTTTTTCAGGGAAAAATGAGAGGAAAATAGTGCAGTGCTTATATCATGCCACTCATTCAAATTAGAAGGAAGGGATGGGAAAACTATGGCAAAGTATCACCAAAGGTCATCAGTCATTGCAAGGCACCATAGCCCATAATGTAAACATCAGTGTGTTAAAGTTACCAGAAGCGAACTAATTAGATTCGTAAATGCTGTCTGATGTGAAATTTTCTGCCATAAATATTTTGAAATGGGAGCTAACTCTCATAGGTGAGTCCGTCACCCACTACAGCGCTATGGCAGTGACAGGACAATCTGAACATTAAGCGCACAGGAAAACACTCCTCCGCTCTGCTGACCCCCCTCTTCCTTTTCTCTCCTCGTCTGTCTCTCGCTTCTTGTTCGCTTAAGAAGTAATCGCAATACTTAAAAAAAAAAAAAGAAGGTTTTGCACTCTTCTGTGTCGGAGAGTAATCTCGCTCTTCTGTCGCTGGGCTATATTTCTACAGTGTGTTGTCGGATAATGTGAGGATGGGATGAAAGGTAATCTGCGTGCAGAATTCCTAAAGCTCCCTTATCCTTGTTGAATTTCTCAAGAATTCCACCTTTGGCCCCCCGGTTTCCCTGAAATAAATTACCTTAAGGGTAAGATGCCTTCACGAACCCCCGGTTAGGTTTTTTTTTTTTTTGTTTTGTTTTGGGGGTTTTTGCGTTGCCCTCTTTAAACTCAGCCAAGCAGGTATTAAGTCCCGTTCTAATTCACTTTGTTGCTCAGGGCTGCATCTCTCCCTGGATATTTGACAGGCACTTGGGGAATGAGACTAAATTATTTCCCAAACTTGCATGAAAATAGTCCTCACAATATTAAAATTGCGTTGTGTTGAGCATTTCTGATTACAGTGTTGCATTAAGTTGACACAGTAATATAAGCAGGTCGCTTTTAAGGCAAACCCTCCGGGCACTGACAGTCACAAGCCCTTCTGATAAAACATTTTCCCATGTCAGTTAATTTTCTGTTAGTTTTTCCCTGTGTATTGGGCTTAGCTACTGATTGATATACGCTAGGCTTCCTTCCACGCTGGTTTCCTAAGAAGTACACACGCTGTTGAAAAATCTGTTTCCCTTCATCTAGCTCCTGGTACTTAAAGTTTGGTTTTTTGGTGTACTACAAAATTACAGTGTTTGCACTGTGGAACCACGAGGGTTTCAGTGCTAATGGATTTATAATCTCCGTCTCTGGGACCATCCAGAGTAATTAGCACATAGGCTCTAAAGAAATGATGGTTAGTGAGCAATAAAGCCATTGCCCATAGCATAAACTGACAGCCCCTCTAACCTAACCAACCTAAAGTCTAATTGGGAAAGTCGTTGCAGTCATTGTCCTAAATTATAGTCTGGGATTCGAAGTCCCTGGAAAGAGACTTCAATTCATGACACGTTAACTGAAGGGAGCGCATCTCTGCACACACACATCTACAGTAAATATAATGAGAAAATAAACATTTATTTCCATGCAAACTAAAGCGGCATAATAGAAAGATAAAAGCATGCAAGAAATTATCACGGTTGTTGTTAATAAACTTAAAATCGTGCACATCCGTTGTTGTTGGCAACTGAAAATGAAACTTTTTCTTTGTTTTGGGAATCACTTTTAATATATGTATAGTTTTCATTAATAATTAGTAAATGATTTATCGTGTGGACTCTGTCCTGCTAATTGTTTAGGTCTCCAAATAGTTCAAGCCCATATGCTATTACTGATTTTATATATTCCGACTATTTCTCACGAATCGTCTTTCCATTAAGAGCAATTAGATTATGTCTATTGAAAGTTGCTGATCCCTGGGGGGGGGGGGGGGGCAATGGGATAAAAGGCGATTTCAAGTGACCTTCCCGTCCCTTTCACACCAATCCGAGCCTCCAGAATAATTTGGGGATCAGTTTTGGACAAAAAGAAGCCCCTCAATACCCCCCACCCGCCCCAACAACCCATACCCTTCACCCACCCCCCTTTTCAACACACAACCACTCAGAGTAACAAAACCACCAGTTTAAACATGAGAATTAGTTCTATTTTTTTTAATCAATATTATTAATTTTAACTTGCAAGAAAGATGTCATTTAGGTATTTTTTTACAATTCTTATATACTTTTTCAAGAACAGAGTAAGGTGTTGAAAAAACAAAAAGGGTGCAGAGTAGCAATCAGACTGCTGCTTTAAAAACCAAGTCAGTCTCAGTTGTTTTGAAGAGGTCACGTGACGTGTTATTTTAGATTTAACTACTTCAGCATAATTACAAAAACTGATTTCATTTTGTTTCCCAACTAAAACAGGGCAAATCAACGGACCACTACAGGTTTACTGTTAACACGAAGAAACAAATATGTTGGAAGTCAGTTATATATATATAAATATCCCCAAAACATTAAACTGAAAGACTGGCAAAGGACTAAATTCTGTATTATCTCTTTCTTCTTTTTTTTTGTCGTTTTTTGACTCACTCATTAGTAAGTAAGGTCAGATAAATGTAAATGCAAAATTTTCAATGTAAACACATTTTAATTAAAGTTAATTAAATATTTATATATCTATATATATCTATATATATGGGAATATCTGTATTATATATAAGAGGTACACATCATTATCTCCCCTGGGTAACAAGCGCACCAAGGGTCTGTTTAGAGCATGAAAAAAAAAGTACAAACTTTTTCACACTCCGCAGAAGCGGGGTTTAAACTTCTTTGGTGTAGCTATATCCTGTGCTCCACTTGACTTTTCATCAGTGTGTGTTACTCAAATAATAAACATTCGGGAGCAACATGGGAGATATTAAACGTTGCTTATAGTTGCATGCATAAAGGAGAACATCACTTCATTCCTTTTTGATGGTTTAATTGTCTTAATTTAGCACGCAGGTGTTGACGTCGCAGGGATCAGCTGTATGTGGCCCTTAAGCTCGGCAAGCAGAAACACAACACTCCTGTGTACACAGGAGACGTTTTGAGCTGAGGCCCCTGGAAAAGGTAATCAGCCTCTAAGCCCCATACAATGTCTTATTGAATATACTGCGGTTACAAACTCTGAAGTGATTACATACACACAATCAATAATAAACAGACCTTCGACGCTTTTTTTTACTAATGTTTTTTTTCCTACATCAGTTTGCATCGTTTTAAATGCTCTGAAATGCATTCCTGTTGTCATCTGGTGTTTTATTAGGGAGCCTTGCACTTATGACCTCAGTGTTTTCCCAACTGATTGTGCTGCTTGTTGGTTTCAGCTGCGTTAAAGTTGCATTTTGTGAGCTTTACAAAGTCTGAATTTGTGTACAGAGGGCATTATTGATCACAGATTTGGCAAAACTGCAATGTGCTTCCCATTCTTACAAATGTTTATCTAATAAGGTCCTTTGACAAAACTACCATGCGAGGGAAATTTAAGCAGCCATAGAAATTCTATTTGTGGTTTATTCAAGTTTTATTGCAATGGAAAATGTCAGCCTTGTCTATTTCGAGACCGCAAAATAATCTGTTGCAAAGCAAACCGTTGCATTGCAGTCAAAGTAGGACTGCTGCTATATAATGCGCAAATGCATCAATCACCTGAATGTTAATGTGATTATGTCATTCTTTAGACGTTTTTTTCCAATAAGTTCATATTTTATGGAGACGTCCGTATTTTTCTACCCGATTAAAAAGTGGAAACCTTAAGTATAGGACATGAAAAAATATTGCTTTGCTCACTTAGTATTAATTAGCATGAACTTTATTTCAGCATGGGAGGATTAGGTTAAATGTTATTATGTAAGGTTATTTTAGAAAGCCGTCTGGCACGCGCTTTGTCCTGGAATATATTAACCTGGCCCACGTTGCACATCGTTTATTTTATATCACTTTTCACTGCACTCCCTCCACATCAATAATGCTGCTTTGATGGAAAAAAAAACCACATACACACACGCATACTCCATGTTGCTTTAAATTTCCTCTCAGCAACATTTTCTGACGCATAATGACTTCTTAGTGGTGCGCTAATTTTTATTTGATTTTATTGATTCATTTATTTATTTTTTGAATCTATAATGTATGCATCTAGTAATATCTTGGCTAAATTGGCACTTGGGAAAGAGTGTAGAAGATGGGCAACGCCTGGTCTCCTTGATCAGTCTTTTAATCCGGTGACACTATCGCTGAGACAAGCAGACGGTTATCGATCTTTTCATTATGTGTTCAACCAACAAACAGCTTCGCAGGTGAAGTGCACTGGACGTCAAAAAAGGGGCTCTCGTGTCCATTTGTACTCCAACCAGCCTGCACTAACATCACTACCATCAGATATACAAATCAGTGGGGAGAACGTGAAACGAGTGTCTACCGTCGCCCTTATCGTGGAGGGAGAAATGAGACTGTGCACTAGTTAAAAAGTTGTGACTTTGACACGACCCGGACTTCTGCACGCTTTAAAGTAAACGCTCCTGTGGCGGGACTCAAGAGAATTTTGTCCTTGCTTTCAGAAGCACGCGTGTGCATGGCAGAAGAAGTAATAAATAGTGCACTTGCCTTATCGGTGCCCGGTTTGCCCACGTAGAAAGCTGCTCCGCTACCGTTAACCACCGTCGCTGGCGCTTCTTCTTTTAATGTCCTGACGTCCACTTTCTCCTTTTTACTCTTGCCGATTCCCAGATTCTATTAGAGCGTCTACCCTGCTCCCATTCGCTGTCCCTCTCACTCTCACTCTCCTCTCCTCTTCTCCCGCGGAGACCCTTTCCAATCTGTAGAGTTAAATCTTAATGATACACTTACAGAAGAAGAAAAAAAAATCTTTGTCCGATTTAATCTTATTGGTTTCACCTTTTCAAAGAGCTAGAGATATGGCCGGGGAGTTTCAGTGGAGTGTCCGAGACAGGGACGGGAGAGAGAGCTCTCTTGTTGAATACTTAAAAAACAACCCATCCCTCCTATGCGTTTACAAAGGGGGCACTTGCATATTAACGCTCCTTTATGCCTGCTATTATCTCGGTGAGGTTAAAGCTCTGTTTACAACGTCTTCAATTCATTAAACAACAATTATACGTATTGTGCATAGTTACTGAGTCTCAGCACGGTATTACCATGTTTTTGGACATGTACGCACACGGTTTGGGGGTTTGTGTTCAATCTATATTCCGTGCGATCAAGAGTGTAGTGTATTATTGTCGCTATATTTATTCAGATGTAATAACACGTATTTTTTATGTTCGCTGAAGGTTTGGTGGGGTTTTTTGTTGTGTTTTGTTTTTTGTTTTGTTTTGTTTTTTGTTTGTTTAAGTTATACATCCCTAACAACAAAACAGTTGTACATTTCGTAACCTCGTGGATAAAAATATCCTGTTGTCTTTTATCCACACAAAGGATAAAAGACAACAGCGGCAAAGTTCGGACTTTTATATTTTTAAAATCCGCTTTTGCGATTTAAAATGCATGTCTGATGAGTTATGGATGCATTTATATGAGGCTGTAATTGTACAATGTACGCTAGATGGCAGCGCGATCCAGACATTTTTGAGTTGGAGAGGCAGTAAGCCTGCAGAAACCCTGGTACAAGAAAAAAGCCGGAATCCCCATGCAAATTGTCAGTAACTTCACATTTTGAATTACTGTCATTATTAAGACATAATATGACACCGGCTCAGTGATTGTAGAGACTATAGGACCTTGGTAATTATTGAATATTGCTCATTCCTCGGTCTAATTTTAGAGATTTTCGGCCGCTGGCAAGGCATCCCGTTTGTATAACACTGTCTTTTATGCATCATTCTTCCCACTGACATTTTCTTTCTCTTATTAACTGGTTTAAACTAAACGTTAAGTTTTAATCAGCGAGACTGTGCCGATTACAGGCAACGATGTACCGCAATGCGCATGCCAAGGACAAAACAGCCTGTGAAAATATCAATCCATGGCAAAACATTAATGACATCCGTTAATTCTATAATGAAGATAACAGTCCGAGACAAACCATTTTGAAACTTCGGGGAATTTCTGAAGCAGAATCCCCCTTTTGCCGCTGTGTACATTTTTTTTTTTTTTTTTTTTTTTTTGGGCTTATTTGTCGTGCGTAAAATCTTTGTCCACTCTTTCCTTTACCCCGCTTTTTCGCTATTCTGTCCAGGGTTTCTTCCTCTTTTTTGGTGACAATAGACGGCCCATACTAATCAGGTTTCAAAGTAAATAGCAGCGCGGGGCGAGCTCAATGTAAATTGTGCCTGTCAGAGCCCCCCCCCCAGCCCCTCCAGTCGTCGATGGCAACACTGCAAAAAATGTCCGTCCTCAGACCTCAGTCATTCGGTGCTGGAACCGAAGCGGGAGACTGAATCTTCCATCCAGGGGGTGAGATGCTTCTACTTGTTCCTAATGCCAATCGATCCATCACTGTAAAATTCATAACATCGACTATTAATTACTAAACCGATCTCCCGCACGGTTGTCTTGATGTCAACATATCGACTCTTAAAATAACCCCCAAAACGACTCAAAATGCGATCGGAAACAAGGGGGATTCTATAAACTACAGTTATTTGTCTTTTTCTGCATTTTCAGAAAACAAAAATAACATTGGAACATTTGAACAGGAGACCCGGTGACTTATTTGGATGGACACTTTTTGCAGTGAATGAACGGAGGGGGACTCTAACCAATAGAGAGAAAGAGAGGGCTTGGCTATAACCTTAGCCTCCCATTTTCTCTCTCCCTCCCTCCCCCCTCCCTCCCCCCTTCTCCTCCTCTCCTCCTCCTCTATGCAGGGCTCTGGCCAGTCAGTCGCCTTTGATTATCAGTCTCCAGCAGCCCCTCTCTTGGCTCCTTGACATGAGCACCATATAAGGCGCAGCGATCTCCATAGAAACGTGTCAGTTTCAATAGTAGTGTCAAAGTTCACTATATACAGACATTCGCGCAGATCCCCCGTTTCGGAAACATTGCTCTGCTGGTCCTCCCGTTTAAGCGCATTCATTTTTTGGGTCTCTCCTTCTTCTTGCATATTCTATCAGTTGTTGGTGTTTTTCCTCTTCTTTTTTTATCTTTTCTCTTCGTATCTCCATTCCTCCTGCTGGAGAGAGGTGAAACTATACATGGGCACTTCATTCGGCGAAACGGTTTTCTTTCGCTGCCTGGCGAGATGATGAGGTTTATTTAAGACTATAGATGTAAAAATCCAGCTCTTCAGTTTTTCCTCCCCTCCTATACGACGAAGACGGGAGTGTAAAGGAGCACGGGGAAGAAAAGAAAAAGGAATTTATCTCCGCAGCACTTTGGATCGCGTGTCTTTCCAGCAAAAGCTTCTTTTTTTTCTCCACTCGTTCCTGCGTCCATGTGAATCGCTCCTGCCTTCCCTTTGTGGCTATTTTATATCAAACTGCAATTTGTTACGTCTGGACTCGGGTTTTCCTACAAGATTAGGGATTCCTGAATGGCTGACTGCAATTTACCTTGGAACTGGCCTCCCGATACTTGCATATCCTGATCGGGTGCCTATTCAATCGCACTCCTGAATTTTGAATGTATTGATCGCGTTGTACTCTCCTTCTCACACCATATGAGATTGCGTGCTCCGATTTGACTTTGCACTGCCCCGTCTTTTGAGATCTCATTTTTCTCTTCTACGCTTCATAAACATCGGCGATCATTTCGCTTTATAGCACTTTCCGGGGCCGAGATATGGCAATGGTAGTTAGCGTTTGGCGAGATCCGCAGGAAGACGTGGCCGGACCTCCGAGCGGCCCCAACCCAGCAGCGCAGCCGGCAAGGGAGCAGCAGCAGGCGGCATCGGCGGCGCCGCACACTCCGCAGACCCCCAGCCAGCCGGGACCCCCGTCCACGCCGGGAACGGCCGGGGACAAGGGGAGTCAAAATTCTGGACAGAGTCAGCAGCATATTGAATGTGTGGTTTGCGGAGACAAATCGAGCGGCAAACACTATGGCCAATTCACCTGCGAGGGATGCAAAAGTTTCTTCAAGAGGAGTGTACGGAGGAACTTAACATACTCATGTCGTGCCAATAGGAACTGTCCCATTGACCAGCACCACCGAAATCAGTGCCAATACTGTCGGCTGAAGAAGTGTTTAAAAGTGGGGATGCGGCGGGAAGGTGAATATATATATAATTTTTTTTAAGCAAACTCATGATTACGCATCATCCTAGTAGCAGAATAACAGAGCTGCCATGTTGCATTAAGGTCACAGGCTATGTGGCTGGGCATACTGCAGTCTCCATCCATGTTTGAGAGGGATGTTTGCATGAATGGTTAGTCTGAGAGAGGGGTTAAAAAAAAAAGGCCAGTGCAGCCACAGCAGCTATGCTTGTGAATGCAGGTCGCCTGAACAAAGCGACTCGTCCAGCTGACCCTCTTTATTTTGTGTTTTTCTTTGCAGGCTAAACTGAGTTCTTTGCGAGCAAAGGCGTAAAGTCGAGCAAGCCCATTTTATGTATAGCTTTTAGACCAGAGGACCGATTTCTATGTGTGTATGTGTGTGTGCCTGTTATGTTTGTCTCTGTATGTGTGCGTGTGTGTGTACAGTGAGTGTGTACAGTATGTGTATGTGTGTGTCTGTGTACAGTGTGCAAGGCTAATAGTCCCTACCATCAAGTATCTGCAGCTTACTAATTTATAATTGTACAGTAGGATTTGTAGCCCGAGTTTCCGTGAATGTGAGGCGAACACAGTACAAACCCACGTCTCTCTGGCTCCTTATGCTGACTAGACAGCTCAAACACACTAAATAATGTCGCTGAAGTTGTTCGTGGCTCCTTGTTTAGCTTGGTGCATTACAGGCCTTATAACTTTGCTCTCTATGTCAGGTGTTTGATTCCAATTTATGTAGACATCCCTCCGTTTAAGCCTATTATTTGCAGTACACACTACGAGCCCATGCATAATGTACACCGACTTGCATTAATTTTTTATTTATTTTTTAATATTAAACAATTGCCGGATTCCTTTTAATCCTAGCTGAGCGCTTGATGTGGGCAAAACGTGCAAATGTGCCTGCATTTAGCAGTAATTATCAATCGTATTTCGAACACGTTTGGCCGCTTTTAAAAATTATTTTCCAAAACACGACCCCACGTAACAACAGTGCAAAAGTGCCATGCAATTACGCCTCAAAACATCAAAGGGAGCAAAATTGTCAAATCTACTTTTAGATAAGAAATATACATGTGTGTGTGCGCGTGTGTGTGTGTGTGTGTGTGTGTGTGTGTGTGTGTGCTGTGTGTAAAAGGGAATATATTTTTCATTTGCATTCAACCTCATATACTTTGCATCCCTAAATACAAATGCAGTGTGAGGAACGAGGGACATAGCATATCTGTTCTGATAGAATAATTTTCTGTGAAATATTACAGTCTTACGATCAGGGCACAGTAGTCAATATGTTTTGAAAAGCGTGCTGAATTTTTTATTTCAGTGCATGCCTTTTTTTCTTTTTTCTTTTTCTTTCACTGAGAAGAAGCACACAAGCTGCAGCTTGCATCATGGTTGTACTACTCATGAACAATCTTTATCAGTTCTGGATGCACATTTCCTCTTTTTTTCTTTCTTTTTGTCAGCGGTTCAGCGAGGACGAATGCCTCCAACCCAGCCCAACCCAGGCCAGTACGCACTGACGAACGGGGACCCTCTGAATGGCCATTGCTATCTGTCCGGATACATCTCGTTATTGCTGCGGGCCGAGCCTTACCCGACGTCCCGGTACGGGAGCCAGTGCATGCAGCCCAACAATATCATGGGTATCGAGAACATCTGCGAGCTGGCGGCTCGATTGCTCTTCAGCGCCGTGGAGTGGGCGAGAAACATCCCTTTCTTTCCCGACCTCCAGATCACCGACCAGGTGTCCCTTCTCAGGCTGACGTGGAGCGAGTTGTTTGTGCTTAACGCAGCCCAGTGTTCCATGCCTCTGCATGTTGCCCCTCTGCTTGCCGCGGCGGGCCTCCACGCCTCCCCGATGTCTGCGGACCGCGTCGTGGCTTTCATGGATCACATCCGGATCTTCCAGGAGCAAGTGGAGAAGCTTAAGACCCTGCACGTAGACTCGGCAGAGTATAGCTGCCTCAAAGCCATCGTGCTTTTTACATCAGGTGAGTGTCCCACATGTCACACAAAAACATGCCTAAAATCAAATGAGGCCTAGTTCCAGTAATGTCAGTGGGTGCATGCTCCTTAAAGCGAAGTGCTGTGACATCAATAATATGGCTGTCAGGTTTAGGCTGGTCACAAATCTGAGATTACGAGATGTTTGTGTTGCCGATGAAAGCTATTTTGTCAACAGCTTGCTACATATCCACTTACATGCAATTCCATGTCAGCTGTAGCCGCAGTATAAGACGTGTAAACAAATCCAGATTGAGTAAGCGCATCAAGTTTTTCAAGTGCATCACTCACTCCCAGTGCTTTTTTTAAAAAGGAGATAATTAACATTCTCATGTGTAAATATTTTATAATTGTTGAGTTTAAAGTTTTCTGAACATGTCTGAGCCGAGGCTGAAATTGTTCGCCTCCATAAATTTTGGAACAGGTGTCAAATAATTGAGCGTAAAGATTAAATAGTCTATCACCGGGTGATATATGACAGCTGATGCACTTATGAGTGTCGGTGCGTGCTTTTATCCTTGCTTTTCGTGTGCAAACACATGTCTTGGAGTTGGAGGGGGGGGGGGGTTGCAGGAAATAATCCTTAGCAGATTGAGAACAAAAAAGCTGATGAAAGTTGACTAGTAGGCTGTGTCAGTGGATCGCTTCTGTAGGACCTAGAGTAGCCCTGCTGCTTAGACTGTTTGTTGATTGCTTAGAGCCGATCTATTAATTTTCTTAGTTATTAATGGTTTGTTTCATTGCACAGCTTTGAAAAAGTAATCAGCTTTTCTTTTTTTTCTCTTTAAAAAAAAACTTGCGTAGGTCATTGTTTAATTGACGGCCGACTGGGGCGAGGTTATAAAGGTCCTTATTTATGCTCGATGCACAATTTGGATGCTATTTTGGAGTTAGCTGTGTAGGCTTGCTGGCGGTAGGCCTGTTATGTCAGGGGAGTCTGTTGATTATGGGAAGGAAAAGGAAAGTCTAAACTCGCTTGCAGGCCTCAAAGTACTTTGTGAACTTACCTCAAAGTTTTGACCTCATTTTCTCACGCTTGGCCCGTCCCAAAATTCTGCATTTAAGTTACATATTATCTATAATTGCGCATGCTCATAATAAAATATTCAGTTTTGCTGTGCTTTTCAGATTTGGCTTTATATTAAAATAATTGGCACATTCATTATCCCTAGAAAGCGGCATAACATTTTAATGTGAAAGGGGTTACACTTGTCTTTCAGTGTGTTTCAGTGATAATTAGGCCTATTTATTATTAAATTATCTTCGCTGAGAGAGCTAAAACTTCACACGTATATTACCTTTACTGTTTCCATATTAAATTATATTATGGCTGTATTCTGTTCTTTTATATTTAATTACATTACTTTATTATTTTATTATCATATATTACTTTCAATTATTTTTTTTATTATGTTTTCACAAAATTTTCGCACATCATATTAAAATATCTCACAGTGTGTATTATGAGGATTTAAATTATCCCAAAAAGTTCAGTGCTCACTAAAGTTAAACAAAAGGAGCACAGAGTTTGTATTCCAGCTACGAAACCGCCGTCAACTTTTACTTTTCCTCTTTGGTGAAAACATTACCACATAGGTTTTCCTACACTTGGAGAACTTAGTAATTGTTTATATTTTTAGTTTCAGAAGTCATAATAACTACTTCAGTTTGGGGCTTTGACAGTTTGGTTAATTTGATACGCCAAGTTTTTTGTGGCCCACTGGGAAGTAAATATATGTTTAAGACAAACAATACGTATTTGGTCTCTGTTACCGTTTTAGGTAATATCACAGCCTTTTAGATTCGCTTTGCTCAATATTAGCCCACACATCCTGTAATGTAGCTTTGTGCAGTGACATAGCTGACTATATCCTTTTAGTGCACAGCGTTTCAGTAATTCACCCCAGATTACCCAGAGAAACTCCATACACACATTAACATCCTCCATGTTTTCTAACAGATCATTTAGTTAGTTTGATAGGCTACAACTGGTGTCGGCCATAGAAAGTCATGTGGCACTTTGCCAAGATCAGCGTGGATTGTTTGCCTTTAATAACGCCCGACTTGTCAGTATTTGATGCATAAATAATAGTGGTCAGGCTAAACTATTCCGTAAGAGTTCAGGATCATTGTCTTGCATTAACTCCTTATCCACATGTGCACACTGTGGTGTGTGTGTGTGCCTTTGCTAACTCAGTGAAATAGTCGTTTGTGTATCTGGAAGCTATCTTTTCCTGTGTCCCACTCTATTGAGGTTATGGGGTGCAGTGCTGCAGACAGGGCCTTATGGGGAGCTATGGGGTGTCTTTGACCGGCTTTCTCTCCACGCATACGTTCATATGAAACATATTTTCCGCAATGCTTTGAACACCTTATATGGCTGCATTGCAAAATTCATGCCAAGCACTGGATTTTACTAGATATTTCCTAATGTAATTAACTTCAGCCGCATTGATTGCTGTAGATTTTAAAAGGGACACTCAGCGTTAATCCAAGGGGATTTGCATACATGGTGCTTTGACCGGCCGGACAAGGGTCACAGTAAATCACCCCGAGATCTCAGCGTTGGCCTCGGGTTCATAAGGTTATTGTGTCTGGCCATAGTGAATTATAACACTGAGAAATTCAGAATAGGCTTAAAAGTGTCTTCCAGCGCTAAATATATAGTGCTTAAAACTAAAGCTCTCATTCTTTAGTAGTTTCCACAAAAGCACGGCTTTCTACGAGATCTTTTAAGGACAACCTAGCCTTCATGTGGGATATATATGAGAGCGGTTACGCTGTTTGCGTTTACAGACGTTTATAAGCAGCGCAATACGCATGCCCGGATTGTGAAAAAATCAGATTTTTTAACAAGCGATTAAAACGTATAAGACACTAATAAGACTGATTCAAGCCTTATTTGCCTTTGTCTGTACTGAAGCGTGGCTGCATATCCCACCAGTTACCACCTAACACGTCTCGCCTACGTTGTGCACAGACTCATTTTCTGACATTTTATGTCGCTTCTGTGTGACTATTGACTTCACCTCCTCTAATAAATTTGATTGCTTTTAGGGCCCTGTCCTATAGGCTCCATCGAAAAACAGGCCAAGAGTGGTCTATGGAGAGAAGAGCGGCGAAATCACTTAGCAGCTTACTACAGAGTAATTAGGTCACATTACATCTAGTGTAATTTCAGATTCATCAGTGCCGTTTATGTTTCCATATACTTGAATCCCCAGAGCCCAGACATTAAGAGCAGGGGCCTTTAGCCCTGTAGCCAACCCTTCGTCTTTTGCCATGTTGCCCGCCACTTCTTACTCTATATGTCTGCAATAGGTTTAATGACATTTAGAAATATATTCCGGTTGACTGGTTCAAAGAAAGGTAGCGACATCGTCCTCCGAATTGTGCATCCCCTACTGCAGCAGCAAGTCCCCTGTTTGTTCTCTGGGCTATAACAGTCCCACTCGCTCAGTGTGATGTAGCATGTTTGGGCAGCATGTTTGTTCATTCCACATTGTCAATAACACATAATGGCGGGTGTTGAATGATAACCAGAGCGCTTTTGCGGGACATGAATTAGGTATGGTAAGGTGTGCACTTGCCAAAGCCCACTTGGGGTAAAAAGTAACCATGTGCCTTTGTGTTCAGTACTCTGTGGAGAAAATGTCAGCGAATATATCGGCAATATAAATTGATTTGTGCGCCTTTAAAAATAATTTGTAAAAGAAAATGTAGGCCTACGTGGGTTTGAGAACACTCTTTCTTTCGCCTGTGTGTTTCTCTCCAAGCTTGGCGGCCTGACATAGTTTGGAATATAATTTTAATCATAGATTTTCAGTTATTTTTTGACTTTGTTGCTCGATATCAGATTCAGGCACTTTTTTCCACAACGTTTTTTAGCCCGGGGCTAAAAAATAAGGACTCTAACCACAGTGTATTGTGTGCTTGTGTGTGTGTGCGTGTGTGTGTCTTTCTCAGACGCTTGCGGCCTGTCGGACGCTGCTCACATCGAGAGTCTACAGGAGAAATCCCAGTGCGCCCTGGAGGAGTATGTGAGGAGCCAGTACCCGAACCAGCCCAGCCGCTTTGGGAAGCTGCTGCTGCGGCTGCCCTCTCTGCGCACCGTCTCCTCTTCGGTAATCGAGCAGCTGTTCTTCGTGCGTTTGGTAGGTAAAACTCCTATTGAAACCCTCATCAGGGATATGCTATTATCCGGGAGCAGCTTCAACTGGCCTTACATGTCCATCCAATGATCCTTATATGAAAGTGGAAAAAAAGAAAGGAAAAAAGGACCAAAATTCAGCACCCCTCACCCCATCCTCCTTCAAGAAGACTATATATAGGACCTTTTCTGAGAAACTTGGAAGACATTACTTTTTTTCTGTCTTCTGGGACTGTGATGGAATACATTATGTACAGAAAAATATTGGAACTGGACTTTACACCTGTGTAAATCCACTCTCATCTTCAAGAACAAAACTCTTCATTTTGTAAAATACTAGTCTTTATTTTACTTTTTTGTAAAAAATACAAATAAAATGAAAAACATCATATGCGCAGTAAGAAAAAAGAATCAAGACTTAGCGGGAAAATAATGTTTCCAAGCAATTATAAGAATTGTCCTGTGTCTATGTACCTCTCTGTTTTGTATTATTTCTGGTTCTAAACCAGGGTTTCTGTGATTCTATACTAATAATTTTTTGATATAACCTTTTTGCTTCTTATAATGAGTGCGATATATGTTGTCGAAGCTATGTTCTCCAAGAATTAAAATTGAAGTGAGAATTTAAAAACAGAAAAATAAAGAAATTTAGACAAGTAAGAAACAGTCTAATCGCTATGACAATATCACCACTGATGGTTGAACTTTTTCCCAATTGATACGATGGACCTGCAACAGCAGCAAACTGACCTCCAGGACATTTTTACTGACATTTTTACTCCAGGACGTCTGGGGCGCCTTTACCCGGACCATAAGTGCGTGTGGAGTCGATCATCAGTCACAGAGGAGAGACATGAAAATCAAAAGCACTTTTAATATATCATTTCAAATACATTTTGTTTGTTTCGTCTTGAAAATTTTCATTGTTTCTTGAATTTTATTGGTTGTTGCCTTCAATTTGCTTACTCCATGATGCAGCTTTTTGCAGAAGGGTCGGTTGATGAAGTTGTGTGATGGTGACTGTACTATTAAAAAAGAAATAGGCAACGATGTCTCCTTCTCAAGCGTTTTCCTACAAGCAAATGTCAAGATGCTGTGGCTTATTTTATACCATCTGGGGGAATATGTTATCTCTGTGCGCTACTAGATTGTATAAGAGAAAAAACCCGCAAGATATCCCTTCATTTACTGAGTCAGAAACAAAATACTTTTCTCCTCTATTTTGTCTGACAGTGAAAACGAGATGATGCACGAATTTAGTGTGGTAATTACACAAAAGGACGCATGCCTTACATTTTTAGCAGACCCACTGACATAACTGGCAGTGCGGATGCAACGGAAGGGAGACTATACGTGCGGAACTACAGCCGTGAGCTCTCTGCTAGCCTGAGAGCGCATTAATGTTTAATATTTTTCCCAGACAGCAAGGGAAGCCTGCGCACCACACAGAGCCACCTCTGTCCTTCCTCCCGTGGCTTAATCAAGGTGATTCTCCACAAACCAAACAATATTCCCCATCTACCCCGTTCTTAAAAACCCTGCCTTGATAGTGCTTGCCTCAATATTGATGTGGGCGTCATTTGGCAAAAGGGTTAGGCCCCGCTGCAAAGCTGCTGTGATATGCGTGATCAATCTGGAAAATGTATTTTACAGCATGTAAGCCAGTCGATAGGAACACCGAGTGTGATGCATTGTGTGGGAATAGAGAGGAGAAAGGAGGGAGGGAGGAAGAGAAAGAAAGAGAGAGGGGGGTAGAGAGACTATTGGAGCCAGTGCTGAGACAAACGAGAGAAGAAACGCGTCAGGAAGAAGTCAAGTGTATATCTGTGTGTGTGTGTGTGTGTGTGTGTGTGTGTGTGTGTGTGTGTGTGT
>NW_005187407.1:7625752-7632056 GCF_000239375.1 Pundamilia nyererei
GAACATGATTCAGTGGTTGAAAGAAAGTGTGTGTGTGTGTGTGTGTGTGTGTGTGTGTGTGTGTGTGTGTGTGTGTGTGCGTGCGCGCGCGCGCGTCCATGAGCGAAACTAGAAAGACGCAAAGATATGTAGCCTTGGTTTGCCTTATGCACTCAGGGTGTAATGAGTCCATCGATAAGTCTTCAATGTGTTAGATGGGCTACCTACAGTTGGTGTCCTTGCATTGGCCTGTTTCTCACAAGCGTTCTCTCTCGCTTTTTTGTCTCCATATCCTCCCCAAATGACAAAGGAAGCCCGGTTATTTACCTGGCTCTACCCACACTGGCAATACTGCATTACACTAACACCCAGAGTGATAAAACGTGATAAGTTGGACGGCGTTATGAGGGAGAAAATGGGGTTTTGGTGTGACAATTATTAAATTTGCCTGTTATCCCCACCAGCCCATCATCACCACCACCCTTCATCATCAGACGTGTTGCTCGTCTGCCATATTGTCCACATCTTCATCTGCTGACTGGCAGTGATGAGGGGCAGTAGAACAGGAGCTGAACTGCATGTAGCACGTTAAAATGCCTGGATTTGATATTGCCATATGTTATCTACCTTATAGGAGTTGGGGGGAGGGGTGCTCGTGTCAGTGGTTTATTTGGTTTTTCTTGCTTGCTTCGCTCAGTATTAGAGTATTCATTAGTTGTTGCCAATGTAGGAATTCTAGGAAGGTTTTCATTTAGGTTTTTATCCGTTGTTCTCCAGCAGAAAATATATTTTGTTTGTATTATGGCTCATGCCTGTTTCTCGAACTCGACCTGTCACTGGGCCATGCGCTGTGTTGTTACCTGAAACACTGTACAGAGATAAATGCTCTTCAGTTTGGATGCTGGTTCCGTGTTGTGGATGTGATACTTCTAGAGTATTAGTTTAGGTGAAAATTGTAGAAAAATCAGCTGATGGGGCTTTTCATTTTAGGGTGGAGACAGAATTGGATTTTTAAGGCAGTTAAATAAATGAAAAATAAAAACAGCGACACGTAACCAGCAAAAACAGCAACCTTAGAAACACACCTTGACGCGCTAGTAATATTTAGCCCATTTTGATTTTTGGTGTGTGTGTGTGTGTGTGTGTGTGTGTGTGTGTGTGTGTGTGTGTGTGTGTGTGTGTGTGTGATTTTATTTGTTTGCGCCTTTGTTTGTGCGTTTTCCGAATAATCCAGAGGATTTCCTGGATGTCGGACTGTGCGTGAGATTTATTTTTACATTTTATTTTAATTTTTTTTAAAGAAAACTAATGTGGCTCCTCCGTGGTCATCAAAGCAGTTCAGAATGCTTTTGTTTTATGTAGCTCTGGTCTAAACGGTTTGCTGGGTTAATAAACGCAGCTTTCAGCTGGTTGTCTCCACATAATGTATTCAAAATCCCTCTAGAGTGACTATCTTTTATCCTCTTGCTGAGAGCATTCTGTTATACAATTGTTACACTGCAGGCTATATAAAGCAACAGTTCAAAAACAGATAAAATGGTGGCATGTGTTCCCAATTAACGTTTCTGTATAGGCAGTGCGAAGCAAAACACATGAGGACTCTTGGAAAAATGATATTTTGTATTTACGCAGTGGACCCATTTTTGACAGAGGCTTAATTTAGTATATTACGTAACACTTCAATTACTAAGATAATACGCGTTAAACAACAGTAATGTTTTCTTTATTTTACAATCAGCCGTTTATCACCAAATGTCTTATGTCCTGATGTGATGACAGCATTAGTATTAATTAAATGAAAGTTTAAAAAAATGAAAAGCATAAAGGAGCAATAAGAGAAAACTAAACGCACTGTCAGATTAGACCCTAGCTGCGTTGGGTAAAGGAGATAGATGTGTTGTACACTTTAAGCTCCATTTGTGTCTCTGTAATTTCGGAAACTCCGGTTACCAAAGTGTTACTACGAAATGAGTTAAATAACCATTTACCTTTGTCTGGTTTCATTCATCAAACCACAAGTGGAGGACTCCTAACACGGGGGGCTATTTGTTTGCTTTACACAAGCAGCTGGGTGCGATTTCACGTTTGAGATATCTGTCTGAAAGCGAAACATTTATTATCCTAAGTTGTCAGCGAGCCTATTTCTCTACAACCCTCAATGCAAACCAGTGGTTTTATGCAGCAGTGGAAATGTCCTATTGGCGTCACACGTCACTACATTTCACTTATAGTAGCCCGGCTTCTCCCGGTCACATTTGACAAATACTGTTGTTTGAGACAGTAACAATTTCTAAAACAGCGGCTGCTCGTACTGGTGGGAGATTTGGGGTGTGTGTGTGGGGGGGGGGAGAAGACTCTGAAGTGTGACACGGCTTATTTCTCACACTGTCTCGTGCATAAAAAATGGCGACAACACGGGACAACAAGTGCTTCACCGGGTCTACCAGGCACATTGAAATAAACTTGCAAAATGGCTGAGAGCACGCAGTGAGGACGAATGTCCGAAATGAAAATGATTCCCGTGACATGTTTGCTGTATCTCTGCAAACAGTCCGAGATTCTAGCTGTGTTCAGAGTGCACGGTCAGTGGAGAGGGGCATATCGTGTGATTACAGTGTGTTGCTCTGAGATCTGTCCGCAGACCACATAGGCAACCTTTAAGCCATGGATCAAATCCAGCCCTTCGGGGTATAGAGTATGCCTAGTTGTGAATGTGACAGAAGGGGGCGCCTCCCTGCTTGCACGCACGCGCGTGTGCGCTCCAGTGTTTGTCAAGACTGTGTCATCTGCGCTTGTAGGCAAATGTTCGGATTTTCACGTATAATTGTGAGGTGTTTGTGTATGTATGCGTGCGGGTTCGCTCCTTGCCCGCTTGTGCGTAAAAGCGTGCATCTACCAACGTAACTTACGCGTGTGTGCGTGCGCCGCTGGCCGAGGGAGAGAGGTGATTGTGAAAAAGCCCCGATCGCTGTGTAAGCGGATCCCTTTGTGTTGATTTAGGAAGACGTTTGCTGTATATAACGTTCAAGGCTGATAATATCATTGCCTGGCCAGATAAATAAAGCACTGGCCAAAACCATCGGGTCAGCTATCGATCCGCTTTTTCTCCCTGAGAGAGTGGGGGGTGGTGGGTTGAGGAAAAAGAAGGAGAGAAAGGGAGAGAGAAAGGGAGAGAGACCTCACTCATTAGCATTCCACAGCCATGGACTAAACGCTGACAACTAACAGAGATATCCAGCTCTACACCACTGCATACATTTCCCCCCTTTGTCTTCTTCCCCTGGCCCTTCATTTCCAGCGGACAGATCTCTCGTCACAGCCAACACATTTTTATTTATGCCCTCTCCACTCCTTTTGCACGAATGGACCCCTTGCACAAGAGAGAAAACCTTCTAGTAAAGCAGAGAATAAAAGAGGGGGGTGATGTTGTAAAAGCTGTGCAGAAGTGACAGCGCTAAGCACACTGGCTTTACTTGAGAGAGATACAATTGTGTGTGACTTGACAAAATAAAAGTGGGAGACGTTTTAAATTGCAACTTTAACTGCCACGATTTAGGCATTTTAGGATTTTATTTATTTATTTATTTTAAATCTAGACACTACGTGCTTTACTGTGATATTATTATTTTTTATTTCCATTCCGATTTTAGCTGGATGTTTCTCCATAATGATTTAGATGTTTGGGTTTAGTGTGGGACCACTTTTTTCAGCCTTAAAACGTCTGTAAAACAGTTTTCTGTGAAGGTTGTTATTTACGACTGCTCCATGATGTGTGGATAAAATTAACATGAAGGAAGAGAAACAAATGAAAAATAGGCGAAGGTTGAAAAGTTGTGCTGGTTTTTGATTATAGTATAGAAATAATTTACAAATAGCTTGGGTTTAAGTTTGACAGAAATTACATGTATTTATTAACGAGTAAATTCAAACCAAATATTTCACATTCAAAAGGTAATATGGAGACTGTCATTGAAACAATTTGGACAAGTGGGCTTTTTTTCTTTTTTTCTTTTTTTCACTCCCCAAATGGCTATATCTTAATATGGGCTCAAGTCTTGCCCAACAATGACAGCTGTTCATCTGATAGTAACTTCTTTCCAAGTTTTCTCCCCACCCACCCCGGGGCCCCCGGTCTCTGTCTTGCTTTGTTGTTTTAAAATATGCATGTCTCTCCGGAATGCCAGTCACGGGTCCAAACTTTGTGTGTCCCAACCTCCCACATGATGAAATGATCCTTTTAAAGCGGGCTCAATATGTCTCAATCTGCACTCCTCTTCCTTCTCTAAAGCTTCTGGGTTCGGGACACAGCCCAGAAATATATTAATTAAAGCGCACTACTACGGACTTTTTTTAGCACTGAGGAAGAAGTGGTTGGATCAAGTCAAGCTCTGTCAACGACGGATGGATGAAGATTCATGGCAGAAAAAGCAAAAGAAGAAAAGTAAGGTTCATTTTGACGCTCTCTCTCTCCCTCTGTCAATTCATCTCCTCCTCTCTCGCTTTCCTTTGAGTGTGTGTGTGTGTCTGTGTGTGTGCGTGTCCCTTTTGCTCAGTGTTCGTGTGTGTTCCTCGGACTGAAACGGATAAAGCCAGGGGGAGTGAGCGAGAAAGAGAGAGAGAAGTCTGAGAGAAAGGGGAGGAGGGATGTATATATCCGTAAAAAGTGAAAGAGGATGGACGTTTGTCTATGTTTGTGTGGGTCCGTATACACGCATGTGTAAAGGCTTGTCATGACCAAGAAATGAATAAAAAAAAATTGGCATTAAACTACAAAGTGCAGGCTTGCTCACTGGTGTGCCGCGTGTGTACAGTATATGAACCCTTGTTTGCGCGAATGGTGGCGTTTACGCGTGTGGAATAAACCACTACCAGGGAAGAAAAAAAGGAAACCCGGATGGTCTGAAAGGAAATGCTTGGTTTTGAAGGGAGAACGCTTGATTCGGATGTAGCAGAGCGTTTCAGCTCATGAACTCCCAACTCCTTCTGTCATGTCTGAGAAGATGTGTGCATATTTCTCCCTGGCAAAGATATGCCTTTTACAAAAAGACAAAGACAACTGATCATGATTGATGGGGGGCTGTGTAACAATGAGCCGCTAAGTTTTCAGGGGAAATTTGGAGGAAAGTTTGAAGTGAAACCTGCCAACCTGTTGCTTCTGCTCCAAACATAACAGCAATATCAGCACCAGAATAACATCCCGTGAGCCATGCAGCATCTCATCCCATCATAATCCACTACTCCAAAAATGTAAACATACCAGCAGTGGGAATCATTGGGAGACCTGCACAAACAAATTGAATTTAATTACTGTGTTCATTTATTAAATTCAGATACGTTTTAATAGACATCCCAACAGTCTGATTATGTCAACATATGGGAGGCCGTGCAGCAAGGCCCGGGCTTACATACCTGATAACGCCTGGGCTTTTCAGCAATATTTACGGCTTCTCTTTATAATACACTCCAGATGGTGAGTGACTGTGCCACCGCAGTCAGCGAGCTCCTCAATTTTTACTCAGCAGCATTTTGTTGCAATTACATCAGCGCTGGGACAGAATTTATTGGTGACCCACTTCCCCCGCATTATATGCATAAATGAAAATTTCAAAAAGAAATTAAATTCGTCTACAAAAAAATGGTGAAGTTTTTTTCTTTCTTATTTATTTATTTTATTTATTTATTTATTTTTCGCACGTGACTTTCTACTATTAGGGAAAGGGGGAAATAAAACACAAAAATCTCATTAAACACACTCTTCAAATACTCCCCTGTTCACTGCGTGATGGATTAATATGTTATAAAGACAAAACACACAGGCCGCATTCATGGCTGACCAATCTTTGTTGTTGCCTGTGCGGGTTTTTTTTTTTTTTCAGCCAGTCACTCAAGCAGAATAATGCGTGTAAAGATATAATCCACTAAGCCTATACTCTCTGTGCTCCCTTGCTATATTATCCACTGACAATAAATTGGTAAGCTTTTTAGCAGATATCCAGCGTCTCAACTGAAACACGTGCGAAATACACTTGCCAAGGGTTTGTGTAAAAATACAAAATTTGTTTATATATATTGCATTACCACATTAAGTTTAGTATGGCATGATGAACGCAAGTGTGTCTGCTGTGGAATAATTCCAATGTTTGTTTGTTTTTTTTGAGTGATAATATAATCATAAACACATTATCTGAACTGAACAAAGCACATTTCGAATCATGAAATCATAAATCATCTATCTATCTATCTATCTATCTATCTATCTATCTATCTATCTATCTATCTATCTATCTATCTATCTATCTATCTATCTATCTATCTATCTATCTAT
>NW_005187407.1:7632076-7639337 GCF_000239375.1 Pundamilia nyererei
TATCTATCTATCTATCTATCTATCTATCTATCTATCTATCTATCTAGCTATCCGTTATAGACTGTTTAACTGTCAAACCTGCACCAGCTCATATTGTTGCTGTCGGTGTTCACCTGGATTGCTCAGAGAGGCTGCTGTAGGTCTATTATGATTAACTGAAACGAAGCATTGAAGGGTATTTTTCATGTATGCCACTGGGAACCGCTCCTGACAGTGGTAAGGTTTCCCATTGACTTCCTTAAGTCTCTGGTTGGATCTCTTTCTCTCTCTCTCTCCCGGCCACCTCAGAGGCTTGTTGATAAATACATGCCTTTTTTTCCATCTTACTCAGCACCATCCATCAAATTTGTATGTCCACGTTACACTGCTGTGCTTAGGGGAGAGCGAGGATGCCAGCAGGCGTGCAGAAACACACTCCAAATCGTCAACAAGGGATGCATTTCTGTCTCTACACAAACTAAATAATTACTTCGCACTTCGTTCTGGTCATGTTAACGTGGTGAATTGTCTTAAATCAGGTTAGGCTAGGGTTATGCTGTTTTGGAGATTTAGAAGTGGTCTTCTGCTGTGCTCTGAGGGTTAATAACCTCTTCACGCACTATAACCACTGCGTTTTGATCCTAGTAATACGCTGGATAGAGCGTTTTTTTCCTGGCTTGCCCACGGCTTGGACCACTCTACAGAAGACCAGTCGCCCTGTGGTTGCAAACTCTTTGTGGCCCCACATACCGCCGCTGTGATTATAGAAGTGCCCCCTCTCCCTTGTTAAAGAAGTAAAGCTCTAATCTAGCCTCTATGTCGCCCCCAAAGCCAGCTTGCTATGTGTACGTGTGTGTCTGTGCGCGCGCATGTGTGGGGACAAGTGGGGGTCGGTCTGAGCGAGAGGAGAGTTAAAAAAAAAAAGGAAAAAAAGAAGAGGGGGTGGCGGGGTGGTTATAACGCAGTGGCCCTTTCCTTCGTTTGAGTGACACGACCCCTCTCTTCTCTTCAAAGGCCATGCAGAAATAAACGCATCTCATTTGAATGGCGATTTTCTTGGTGGTATTTTACAGCCAAGATTTCTGGAATAGGAATGTGTTTTTTTCCTGCAATATTGAATTGGGATGGTTCTGGTGGCCGGGTATTCAATATTCCCATCTCTCCACATGCAGCATTCTGCAGTCAGTGTGGTATTTTGTCCATGACTACATCACCAACACTACCCCCCCTCCACTCCCGCGCCCCCCGCCCCGTCCAAATTCATTTGCATCCGCTGATGATATCAGTAAAGAATTGCTGGCACCATATGAGGCAGGGTGGGGGGAGAAGGCTTATTTGGATAAAACTGGACCGCAGAGTGGACACGGCCCTAAAGGTCAGTCGCCCATTCATGTAAAGGTGGCAGGGGGTGTGTGTGCTGGGAGGGGGTCGGCATGGGGTTGCCAAAGAGGCTTATTTGAAAGCGGGCGTATATTTGAGGCAAGGGAGTGAAAAGAAGTGGACCACAAAGCTCGTCATACTTCAAATACGCCCCGTCACATCTTCACTCTTTCCTTTCCACGCAGGAGGCGGGTATATAAAGTGGGGTCTCAATGCTATGGCATGGCCTGCAGAACGCGCAGCAGAAAATAAAACACGAGGACTGAAAAGTAGATCTTAGAGGTTTAGGTGTATAAAGAAAGTCGTCTCCAAGGTTCTCCTTTTAGTGCTTTCCTTTGATTTGTGCAAATAAAATACTGAATGAATTAGAAATAAAGAAGCCAGAGTGGTTATCAGAAAGCCCCTTTTTAATGCAGCTGATATGGAGTATTTCACGTAACCTCGCGGGCTTGTTTACAGCACCATAATGCTGAAGAGATAGAAAACCTTTTCTGAGATGGTTCTTTATAGCACCAAAATAGGGCTTTGCTATGGAGCAAGCCTATAATTTTCTGATTACGAGGCTCTATGCTACAATTTTGGTAATAGTGCAGAATTTCAAGGATTTACTTGTGAGGCAAAAAGAAAAAAGCGGAATATAATGGTATGTGCGCGGTATATTTCAACAGAATCAACTGTTGAAATATACATATATATATATAGAGAGAGAGAGAGATATATATATATATTTTGTGCCCATGCAGTCTAAACCTCTGTTTCACTACAAAGGATGTACAGCATCATCATACATACACCTAGGCTAATATAAATAATTTAAAAAGTAGTTTTATACTTCGAGATCATGTTAAAAATGGAGAGTCAAAATTATTTACTTTTATAGATTTCTCCACAAATTAAAACACTTTATAATAGGTTGATTGAGCTTTTAGAGATGTACTATTACTCTAGAGTGCTTTGTTTACATCGCCTATGCATTTCTTTATTTTTATATATATATTTATATGTATACACCTATTGTGGACTCAGGTGACAAGGGGCCGCTGTTTGAATGAAGAACAGTGAAGCTTGATCACTTTAGATATATAGCTCTGCATTGATTGCTGCGCTAATAGAGCGTGTACCCACACTCGCGATGAAGCTTTTAACGCTGCTATCATTATTCCTCATCATTATTGCTGCTTATACTGTATGTGGCTATAACTGCTATTGCTGTTACTGCGCCATCATTATCAGCAATGATGTTAAGGGAACACGACTTAGTTCTGTCTTTGTATATGAAATAATGGCTGCGGTGAAGATGATTGGGTGGGTCGTACCATAGGAGCATATTACTGACCATTTTACTCACAAGGTTCTGCTTTTTCTCGCTTTTAATGTGCCGAAAGACCAACCTCTTAATACCACCGAGCAGTAATAGGGAATCTCTTTCTTTCCTTCCCTCCGCATACATAAAACTGATTCCTAACTAAACCCTCGGCAGAAGATGTATTATTTTTCTTTTGGTACAAATACACATCCCGAGTAAAATGTTGCGATTGAGGTTAAGAGTGATAGTATCAGTAAGTTTGTCAAGTGGGACAAATAGCAGTTCTTTGAAATAAATAAATAAAAAAGTTCTCCGATTTTGAGTTTGACCACTGATCTGCTGGTTTGCCACCTTGAACCCTCCGATGTCCAATAAAGTTGGATTCGGTGGAGAAGTAAAAAGCGGCACACGCTACAGTAACAGTAATAAATGAATTTTGGTTGAGTAGTGTCTCACTCGTGTACAAGCAGTAAACTTGTTTGGAGTGTCTGAGAGCGCTAAACCGCGGTGCTTTGTTGTGGCGTCCCTCTGCGCCCCTGTGTGCTGTCTGCGTAAAGGCAGCCTCCCTCTCGCAGACCCTTCCACGGTGTCATTGTTTCTACCTTAGTTTGCTAGATGGCGCTCTGCGTTGTGGGACCCTCTGGCACAAGAAACGCCTCATACCCTCTCTCTCACTCTCTCCTCAGCTCTGCTCTCAGCCCACAGTGCACGGCGAGCAGCCGAGCAGCTTTCCCGTGACAATTTTTTTAAACCAAACATTTTCGCAGCTGAAAACGACTTTAAAGCATATTCCACCGCTGTGTTCAGATACAGACTTTTCCAATTACATTACCCTGTGTCGACCAACATTTTTTTACAGCTGTGGGGACACATCGATTAAAACCAGCGATCAGTAATGCATTTAATTGCAGTGGAAACTGATAATAACTCAGACTGTCACACAGCATTTGATCTTTTAATAATTGTTTGTTTCAGAAATGCAGCATTGCAGAACATGTATTCCAATTAAGTTTTAAATTATAATGAACACTATAGAAAGCCTTTAAATATTTTAACGATTTCACTTTAAATTTAAATAAAGAGAAACACGCAGAATCAAAGGATGTAACAGTAAAGTTGGACTGGGACTCGCACACAGCAGAAATATCAATATTTTGGCCATGAGGAAAATCTATTAACGATAATGGCACGTCATGTCTATAAGAAATGGCGTTTCAAGTGCAGTAATCCAAAACAAAGAACACTTTATTAGCCTGTAAAAAAAATAAAATAAATGAAAATTTATTTGAATCTAATTTGGCGTTTATTTTATTTTTATTTTATTTTATTTGTTTATTCGCGGTCGTCTGTCAGACTTCAAGCAATTTTGGATTGGTTATTAGCAAGGAAAGGGGTCCATTGTTGTGTTTGCTGAGTGGTCCACTCTGCTCTAAGATATACTGCTGCAGTTACACTTTCACTAAATAGCGGCTTGTCGGTGTCTGACGTTGATGAATGTGCTGGAGACTTTGAGAGCCTTTTACAGCTGTCTTAAAAAGCGCCGTGGCCCCAGACCAGCTACAAACAGATCAGGTGCAGGGGTCTTAATGCGGCAGTCAGCGACAAAGAATCACACACTGTTGCACTGAAACGCAAATATTTTATTTTGAAAAAACAAGTTGGCTCTTCTTGTCGGTTGGCGTTGAGATATTATTATTCTGAGATTACGAATTGGATTATAAATATAATTAAAACGAAGTTTTTATAAAACGTGAATTTTAACCATCTTTCAAGTTGTCAACAGATCACACGAGGAATCCAGAAAATAGATTTCTTCTTATGTGGCTGAAGATGAACACAGTGCAAGTGCAGCCCATGTGGGCTGTGAGCCGTGGTTTTGGCTTTTTTCCCCCTTCCTGTGACTTCATTTGCTCCTCACATGAAGACGGTTAAGATACAAAATGAACTCCAGTATTATGTTTGGAGTCAGCTGAGTCAACAAACTTGGATTATTTTTTTCGATTAAGTTCTTTAAAAAAAATTAAAACTTGTATTTTTAAAAAACAATTTAACTGTACACTTTGATGAGGAAAAAAGATTGATATATTTCACTGTCTGAGTAGCTCAGTAACCTCCTTCCCCATGAAATAAAGTGGATGACGACAGGGTGGCTTTCACAGAACACACACACACACACACACAGAACACACACACACACACACACACACACACACACACACACACACACACACACACACACACACACCACAAACTTGTGGGCATGGGCACAGAAGTTGCCGAAGCCGGAGCTCACTTGGTCCCTCTGCTTTAAAGAACACTGACCACAGGCAAGGTTTCATGGCTGATTGAGCTGTATTATCCATTTGTTCTCGACTCCATCCCCAACTCACACACACTCACACTTCCTCCCCCGTTGGATCCTGGGTGGTGTGGCACAGCAGGCTCGCTTGTATACTGTATGAGGGGGGCTCCCCACCTGCAGCCCCTCGGAGGACTCAAACCCAGTCGGATTTCACCCCGTTTCCTTCAAACCCATCGTCTTTACTGCTATTTACATGAGCTAGCCTCCACATTATTAGCAAGCAGAGGGGAAGAGAAGGAAGCAGCATTTTTTTTTTGAACAATAGGCACAGGCCCGTTATACATTTTGAGTGTTTGAGTAAGGCTCTCTTGGTATTTGTTTTCCACGACTTAACAAGCCATCATTTCAAACCTGCATATAGAATTGAAATAGCTCAGAGATCCCGCAGGCAAAGGGCGGGCTGCGAGTTCAATTAAGGTGGAATAATGCATGGGGACAAAGCCAATGATGACCTCGATTGAAATTGATCAGAAAACGAGACCAGAAAACGCATTCACGGGAAAAGAAAACACACGCACGCACACACAGTAGCCTCTTTGTTGTAACTGAATGTTACCTCTTTGTATCTGCACTAAGGCCTGTCTGCCTCTGTGAAATTGCAGGCTACTTAGATTTTAGAAATATTTCTAATTCCCGAATAGAAAGCTAAGATTTTAATACCACAGAACCTATGTCTAGACTAAGTCATTCATTGTATGACATCTCTTTCTCTCCTTCCTTAATCGAATTTGCCACATTTAAGCTGGTATGTGCGGATTTTGACGCACAAGCAGACATTTGGGCTCTATCCCTGGAATGACAGAGAATACGATGGTTTGTCATAATTTCTTAAGAAGAAAACAAGATATTTCACCACCACAGTGGGATTTTAACGAATTAAAATAACTCACTGCTTGCCTGTGATAAAAAGGTATGGGATTGAGGCGCATGCTTGTTAAGTAACTTGCTGTCAGTATAGTTAGCAGTGCTCTGATATGGACGGTGGCTGCAGAGCTTCATCTCTTGGGGTTTTAATTAACAAGCTGTCTCAAAGCTGTAGAGCTCCATCAAACAGCCCCTCGCTCTCTCTCGCTCACACACACTCGCTCTCTCTTTCTCCACCAGTAAATCCACCCCCAGTCAGTGCCTTGGGCTCTCTCTCAAACTTTAGACATTCTGGGTCCCAAATCAACTTGTTACCACAGTATGTGCACCACCTGATAGGGTGTAACTACTATGAGAAGATTTGCAAAATATAAAAGCAAAAATATTTGCTTAGCATCTAGTTTCATGCACCGATGCCCACGTTTGTTCACCAGACATCCACATACTGTACGTATTCTGTTGGATTTGACTTCAAGCCTGAATGGCGCGTGGGGAATTGGTGCTTTCTCTGTAAGCTATTGCAAGGAATGACTTCCATCGTCTGTTTTCATACTTCTGTTTTTAATATATATATATTAACTCTGCTTTGCTCCAGTCTGCAGAACATGCTCTGATCGATCCTATAAAATACTTGATAAACTTAAATAAGAATCTTTATCAGATCCCATATATTTATATATAAACACACAATGGCCTAAGTTACTTTAAGTTTACAGGTTAAGATTTCATATTCATAATATATCACAGGCTTAAAAAACATGCTGCTCTTTCATGTCTTCATCACCCAGTAATAAAGAAAAAAAGTTACACGTGCAACAAACCTTTACAAGAGAAAAAATCCCGCTGCCTAAGCTTCAGTTATGCAGTAATAAACATGCAAATACGCCTTCATAACAATGTGAATGCACCCTCATTTATTAATTTCAGCCATTTTTTAAACGAACATTTTATATTTCACCATGGCAACTATTTGGGGTTTTAAAAAAAAAGAACGGAAAAAACACTTCACCACTTCCTTTTCTAGTTGCTGGAAAACTTTTTTATGTTTAGGATCATTGCGATAAATGTGACCTGTTTGAAATCGAAGAATAGAGTCTTAAAGTGAGGGAAGTAATGTAGGGAAGGTTGAATCCCGTGAGAAAACATAAAATAAAGTGTGCGTAAGTGTCACTGTGTGTGGTTTACATAGGTAGTCAGTGTAAACCGTCATCATCCTCTTGATGTTGATCCTCTACCACAGTGCTACAGAGTGTAAGCACTGGCTTCAGAAAAGATTTGTCTTTGGTAAAAAAAAGAAACAAAATCTCTCTCTCTCTCTCTCTCTCTCTCTCTCTCTCTCTCTCTCTCTCTCTCTCTCTCTCTCTCTCTCT
>NW_005187407.1:7639357-7660321 GCF_000239375.1 Pundamilia nyererei
CCCACCACGATAAAAGCCACACTTCTTGCACAGCTCTCTCTCTCTCTCTCTCTCTCTCTCTCTCTCGCTCTCTCTCTCTCTCTCTCTCTCTCTCAGCCTATAGTAAACTCCCACTGTGGCCCAGACGGGGGTAATTTGATAGCAAGGCAAGGTCAAGACAGTGCGCTGTCCATGGTACTGCGGCGGGGCAGGCTGGATGTTATCATCAAATTAGACAGGACAAGTTTCAAATCGATGCCACCCCCGGATGTCTGGAGACCGCCACCAGCAGTCGGAATTAAAGTCCTAACAAGTCCCCCCTGACAGGTCAACACCTCAACACAAACACACACCTCTGATGCAGCAGCCTACAGGTCAGCAGCGCTGTGTTGGCGAGATAAGCACCAATCCCATTGAAGGCTCTAAGTGAAATATAGCTTTAGGTCCAGTACTATTCTGCGGGCCCTGCATGGGACTGGGATGAGGTTGGATATCATAATATTTTTTTTCAACCCATTTATTTGACAGTCTTTATTTATCATTGAGAGGAATACCGAGGATTATTAACAGAACACACGCGCGCGCTCAGCCGCACACACACACACACACACACACACAAAGACAGAAAGAGGGAAATAAAAGTTTTAAGTCAAGCTTATATTTCTGGATGAAGTGCTTTTTCCCCCACTGATGATAACTGTCAGCAAAAAGGTTTAGCCAAGACAAAAATAATATGCTTCCATCTTCACAAATTCAAAGAATGAGATGTTTAAACTGTGTTTTTGATGCATACGAACTCAAAAAAGAACACTCTCTTTTATAGTTTTTACATTAAAAAACGTTGCAATACTGTAAAATATTCTTTTGCATAATATTTTTCTGAAATAAGCAGTGATTCATTTCTTAGATCCCACTGGGTACGAAATTTAAAAAAAAAAACACTGCATGTTTTTTGTTGTTGGTTTTATAATCTAAACTGCAAATTGCAGGTTTTGCTATGAGTTCATCTCATTAATAATTGTTTGAAACTAACGTTGCATGTGTTGGCAATTCTACTCTGCTTGTTATTATTATTATTATTTTATTATATATTTTTATATTTACGACAGCTCATTGCATTTCACTGAATACTAAATAATTAAAGGCGCGAATCTTCGCTGTCTTCGGACAAAAAGTGAAATCTTGGACTTTATCTAGCCTGCAAGTGTATTATGGGCTATGCATTATCCGTCTATTTGTGAAAGATCAAAAGTGTGTCGGAGTTGAGGGGGGATCTCAAAGAAGAGGGAAGAGGGCACTGATTAGAGATGCTGCCAATCTGTCACCCCCTGACAGCTTTTGCTGCGGGGATAAACAGCAATAAAGTCTAGATGGCCGCTGTGCTGTTAACTTCACACTCACTATCACACACACACACACAGCTCGCCACCGGAGGAACAGGTAAATTCACTCAGCTCCTCACAGCCCCCACCCCCTCGCCTATCATTGCCTCTGTCTCCCTCCCTGCATGTCAAACTACCCCTTCCCTCCGTCAAACTCTCCCCCTTTTCATCCTCCCCGCTGACTCAGGTAGCACACACAATGAGGACCTTAGCGACAAGAAAGGAAGCTATTCAACCGGATGGAGAGATTGTGGACGGAGGGAGAGGGAGAGAAACGTTATATTTGAATGGCTGATAAAGAAACGCAATAGATGGGAACAGAGTCTAAGCCGTCGGGATAGAAAGAAGGGGTTAGGCATCACAGAGCAGGCTGCAAGGTGACTGCAGGCCCTTTAATAACACAAGTATATTAACTCAGTTAAGCACTCACATTCAAAATGAACCCAGCTTCACTTAAGGGGCCCCGCGAACCCCAAAATGCACATAAAAACATACACCTGCCGAATCCAAGCACCTATATTTCCTCCAAGCCCACCCCCCTCTACCCCCCACCTTCCACCTCCCACCCCTCCTCCTCCTTCCCCCTACCCTTTTCCCAGCTGTCTATCATGGTGTGGCCCGGCTAATTTGAGTTCATTGGATGGCAATAACTTCATTTAGACCTTCATCTCTTTTTGGGGTGGATGTAATGAGGATGCAGGGTGCTGCCAGTGAAAGGACGCTCCCTCAGTAATAATAACTTGGATCTTATTCTTACCCCACGCATTGCCGTGTTTATCCTCGGAGGGCTGCGTCCACATGATGAAACTCATCT
Organism: Pundamilia nyererei; assembly: GCF_000239375.1. Taxonomy (NCBI): domain Eukaryota; kingdom Metazoa; phylum Chordata; class Actinopteri; order Cichliformes; family Cichlidae; genus Pundamilia; species Pundamilia nyererei. Next base: position 7,641,533 of record NW_005187407.1, read on the forward strand.
ATAATGTGTGATTTAATATCGCCTTGCACTCTTTTTTTCTCTCAGAGAATTTAAACCCAAAAGAGAGTAGACGGTCGGCAAGTTTAGGGTAGAAGTTATAAAAATAGTTGTTTGCTTTCTTCTTCTTCTTCTTCTTCTTTTGATCCACCATAACTTTTGTCAAAGCTTTCAGTCTAGATTGACTTTTTTTCTCTTTGAAACTAGTTCACATAGAAAGATTTAAAAATATATGTGCATGAAGAAAATGTTCCATGTAATTTTCTAGTTCCGTTGCATTGAATTATTTTGTGCTAATTTAAGAAATATTAAAATATGCAACATTTACTGAGCAGGCCAAACTTCATATGGAAAAATGAGATTATTTGACACCGTCAGATAACTGTTCGAGATATGTGAGAAATGTATTTTCAAAGAGGAAAATGTGTCTTGGTAATTCCTTAAAAGACATTTTAATTTTTTACGTTTTATTTTGTATTTATTTATTTATCTCTTTTTTCCCAGTGCAAGTCACGGCCCTTTGTCTAACCGCCATCTAATCGATATCTTACCACCTTAAATTCGACATTGATTCCGGGAGGGTTGTACTTTACGGGATTGAGGAAACACCTCATTATTTCGTTGCTTTAAGTGCAATAAAATAGTGTACAGTCAATCTTCCTTTGATTGATCCGTTATCTCGTTGTTTTATTGTACTGTAATATTTGATATTTTTGTTGTTCCCTTTTATTACTATTATTATTATTATTATTATTATTATTATTATTTGTGATTTACCTTCTTAAGCAGAACCACTTCCGTTTCGATTTTAATTATATATATTTAATTATAGCGTTGTTTCTATATTATGGTTTAAATCTGTTTGATGTGATTGTGGATTACCGAGAAGATTTTATAATATTTAGTTATATGTGTATTTTAAATTTGACCGTATTCAGTTAAATATCGAAAATATGTTTTATATTGTGTTATTACTGTGTTATTCACATTCCGTAAAGCCTTTATTGTGATAGCGCGTAGATTAGGTGAGTCAGGCACAAATATAATTTTCAATAAAAGATTAACTCATTTAAAAAAGAAAGGATTCGTGGTCTGTGTGGTTTACAGCCTATTATCAAATATTTTTTGCTCTTTTATAACTTTAATGTCACTCTTTGGATTTAAATCTTCATAAACCGGGCAGCTGGTTGAGAAATAACGAATGTATATCGTAAGTAAACTTTTTGGGGGGGGAATTAACATGGCTGAGATCTGTGAGCAGGAAATTAATTCTCCTTCCCCTTTTATGGTGTGTATACACTAAGGAAATAGAGGGAGTCATTATGTCACATTAGAAAAAAAAACCCACGTGTGTAATTTAAAACGGCCACTTGCCCATATGATAATTTGACAAACTATGATGCCAATACACATTGTTTTTAAGTAATCAGATATCGACTCGCATTTTACTCTTAGAAAGGCCCAATCACAGGCCCACCTAGAGCCCCTTCATCTCGCCTGCCATTCATCAAGACAAAATGACCAATTTCCCCCAGTAAGTCTTCAGTGGCCTGTTAAAGAGGGCCAGTGAGCTGTGTTATACTTCCTTTCCTCCCTCCATCATCGCCTCTTGCCTAACATTGCCTTCCTGAAATCATCAGAGAGTATAGCCCCAAATCTTAAAAGTCAGTGCCCATTCTTCAAATGTATTAAATTTCAGAGGGTGTTTCTTTTACTGCAGGAGTCTTTAGGCCAGCAAAGTATCAGAGGAGGTGTAATTGAGGGGGCGGTGAGGGGATAGAGTAGCGGTCCGCCTGAAAGCTGCTATTAAAGCCAAATGGACAGAACACCGTAAAACGGCTCTGCCAACAGCTGTCCCACAATCGGAGTATTATATGCCAGGATCCTCGAGAACGCACCACACACACATTAGGCCATGCTGCTGATGTAGTGGCTACTTGTAAGTATCAGACAGCAAAGCCAAGAAAATAAAATACCAACGAATAACCACGAGAATGTCCCGATAATATTCGTGTTATATTCCTGTGGGTACTTAGGGGTAGCTGCGCTTCTTGGTGATTTTGGTCTCCAAAGGCATTTTTCACTTCTGTATAAGCCCCGATTTTCTTATAATGACCTGGGGAATTGCAATTTTGCTGGGATAGCCGAATTGCTTTGCATATTTTCACCCATTATGGTTATATTAGTGTGGTTTTTTCATAAGAAACTCCAAAACAGGTAGAAGCACAGTCTGGATAATATTATATGTGCGTCCGTCGATTAAGCTCAAAATTGTTATATGTTAATAATTTTTTTCTGGGAACGTTTTGCTTAAAATATGCACTGCTGAATAATAATAAAAAATATATATATAGCTAATATCTCACATATCAAATGATCCTCAATTTATAAGGGGATTTTTTAAAAATAAATATTTGCAGTTTATTTGGGGATGGTGGGTGGGAGAGACTTCAACCTTTAAGAACAGCTCACTTTAGGAGCTCTCTTGATGCAACACTTCTGACCAAACTTTGCACCTTACAGCTGTGATGCACCTTCCTTATCTTGGTTATAGTCTTTCCGAAATTTGATGTCTTTGTCCCCAAGTGTTGTTTCAGACTGCGACTCCTTATGAGGATCCTAAGCAGAGAGGCGATTGGAGAGGAGTTGTTTTCCAGTGGATTAAATGGTTTCTCTGCAAGTCAATGAATATGTAATGACGTCTAACGAAACCGGCCAAAGAACTCTGTGCTCTTGTATACTGGGCTTATATTAATAACCCCATCAGCTGAGGAAAAACGTGATATAAAGTTGAGAAAGAATATAGGGGGAAAGGAAGTGAAGGAATACAACTTTGAATGCATCTTCAAGTCTAAGCCAATTTCCCCAGTGTTTAGATTAAATATATATATATTTGCTCAAGTCCTGAGACGGAAAGAGAGAGGGCAGAGAGAGGTTCTTGTTTGCGGCGAGAGGGAAGGGGTGGATTTACATTTTTGAAACTGAATTGGAAATATTGTTCCTGATAAGCAGTCATGCCAATAATGTAATTGAATTGAATTAATAAAAGGAGAGGCGAGATGGAGCGAAAGAGAGTCCCTCTACCATGATTGTGAAAGATATTTTTTTTCCTTAGTATACCCGATAAAACATTGATTGTTGCAGTTAGTTGACCCGTAAAATTTGGGGGTTAGTTTTCTCCTCTGAGCTGAGCATATAATTATGCAAATAGTGATCTGACAGTGATCCGCTGGAGAGTGTTGGAGGAGTGTGTGTGTGTGTGTGTGAAGGGGGTTGTCAGAGGGGTGACATTCCAACTTTGCCTAATGCCTGGTTCCTTTGGAAAGAGTTCATCTTCTGCAGGGATGGCGTGCATATCAGAGGGAACGGGAGCAAGCAAGCGTGACAACAACTCTCTTAAAGTGAAAATTGAAATATCAGGCGGTGGCAGCACACTGGTTCCCCAACTTTTCTTTCTTTTCTTTTCTTTTTTTTTTAATGTCATGGTCCCCACCCCTTCTCTCCAAAAAGCTGACATTACAGCACAGACCCCCCGTTTGGCAAGATTTCACCCTAAAGCTCCGCAGCTGATGTTATTTTTTTATTTCTTTTTCCTCCCCTGTTGCAGATATGACTCAGTGTGGAGCTGTCTGTTACACGAGTTGACGACACCAGCTGGGAGAAAGTGAATCCTTATAGCTTAATCAAATCAGACATACCAATACATTCACACGCTGGGCCTGCTTTTATCGAGGGAAGAGATAGAGGAAATCAGGCTTTCTGGTTTTGGTTTGGAAATCCTTCAAACGTCAAGGTCCAACTTATTCTCCTTTTTTTTTTTAGGAAACACCGAAGAAGCGTAAACTAGCGCCAGACTGACTGACTGACTGACAGAAATCGTCGTTGTCATGGGGGCGCCCATGGAAGTGAATGACCAATGAGAGAAAGTTTGTCTGCTTTCTCGCAACTTTCGATATTTCAGCATTATCTATAAAATAGCCAAACACTTAACAGTCTATGAACAATTAAGTCTTAAGGCGCACTAATTCTTGGTCGAAAATATAATACAACCCCCCTCCTCCAAACGTGTATTAATCGGGTGCCTTTGATGACAACTGACTGGAGGTCCTAATTTATGATACCACTACATCACTGCTGTGGACAGAAGGCGGGTTATTTAATTAAACTCAGAAAATTCTCGCTAACACGAGAGTGGGGTTTTGCCTTTTCAATATCGCAGAGCTGTGAAGTTACATACATATCCCGAGGAAGTTCTAAACACATTTAAGACGGAAAGTCGAGCCTAATTCATTTGTGTGTGTGTGAGAGAGCGCGAGTGAGAGAGAGCGAGTGTGTGTGTGATTGAATGCCTCTCTTTAATCTGCGCTCTGACACTGTGTGAGGGGGACTCGCCTGGTTCCACTTGTTGTTTCGGGGGTTAATGGAAAAGATTTCTAAAGATTTATTGAGGGGGCGTTTAATGACCTGATCGGTTTCACCGTGTGAAAACAAATGATGCCGTAAAACCTCGCTGAGTTAGAGGGGGCTCAGTTTGCCTAAATTAACGACCAAAAAAAAAAAGGCATTACAGTTTGTAGTTTGTTTTCCCTCTGACACACGTATCGCTCAGTTTAACGCGCTGTCTCCAATATCATTACCTTTAAGGATTTAAAAAAAAAATATGCACAATTAAAGTTATGACCCGTTTCACTACAGAAACAAAGCAGCACAGCTATAGTAAAATATATATTTTTGAAAGTTTTGAAAACTGACAAAACACGTGGTCGACTGTTTGGTAGCAGAGGCATGTTTGGTGGTTAGTATTGATTTCACGTTTGGAAAGTTGTAGATACAACGGATGTGACTTCACTTGACTTTTTCCTCGATCACTTGACGCGTTCACAGCTGTCGTGGCCTGTCTGCGTTGTGGAGTTTTCCTTATGGTTTTCTAAATAAGTAACGTGCGCAATACCAGCCGTGAAAAAGTCAGGACGATCCATTCCAAGAAAACAAAGAAGAAGAAAAATGAGAAAAGGAAAAAAGGAGAAGCACACGGTTTAAAAATCAAGATTTAAAGTTTATTTGCTTTGTTTTAATTGGTTATTACAACAATGAAATCATGTAAAAGTACAGTAATTGCTGTGCTGCAGAAGCGTCGAAAATAATTAAGACCTTCAAAACTGAAATGGATCAAAAGCGAATGAAACTATTTCAGAATACAAGAAAAAAAAAAAGAAACCTGGCAGGAAACTTTCAGTTTCATAAAACCAAAAAGCTTGTGCTGTGATTAAACAAAATAGGCGTGTTTCTCAATCCAATGCAACAAATAATAAACCATCTGCAAAAAATAATGACTTCAAGAACAATTGGCGAAAATATTCCCCTTTTATTTCCAAACTGTGCTTTGGATTTAGGCTGCTCTTACATCTTTAGTTCCCTTCACATATGGCTTGCTGGATATTATTAAAAAAAACAACAACAGTGAGCAGAATCTTGTTTATTCCTAAGGCAACAATATACAAATTGTAGAGTGAAAAATGAACTGATCATAGTTGAAAAGGAGAAAGATGAGCAAAGATATCTTGAAATGAAACTCATCAAATCAAATAATAAGCCAACTTCTTTTGCTGAAACCTGGAGAGATCTAAATCAAATTAAAAGGAAATTAGGCCTGCAACCATCAGCCGCACTTGTCTCATTACAGCAGAAAGATAATCCACAAAAGCCTTCAACCATACACACAGTGGGCAGAAAAGGCAGGATTTCAGTGTTCAGTGCGGAAGTTTAACAATGGAAACTGTTTTAAAAAAGGATAGAAAAGGGTAGGAATGTTTGAGAATGTGTGTCTAAGGTATCATATGATTTAGTATGCAATTTGGGGGTTTACTAATGCCATGACACATTAGAAATGCACTCCATTAAGCCTTGAGTGCTTTATAAAACATACCAGCTTTATGGAAAAAAAGATCATGTTTAAGACACACAGTCAGATTATGTGCAGCTGAGCAGGGAGCTGACTTTGTCACTTCTAAGTACACAAGAAGAGTACTTCGGTGCGAGGAAAAAAACTGATATGTTACATTTCTCCAACATCTAAGGAAATATCATTCCGGCTTAGAATAATATTGAAATCTTGGATTTCATGACATGTGTAAGGCAATATATTGAGGCTTTATGAGTGTTGTGAGCTGACTTCTGGCTCCCGTTAAAATGAGATATCTCACGAACCCATTTTGATGCCTGACTTTAAATGATTTTAAATATGCTCAGTGTCCTGAATTTTCCATATTCAGAACAGGTTGTGTTTGTTTTATTTGTTTCATCACATCCAATCAGCCACAGACATCAATTTCAAGGATATCAAACTGGAGAAAAAGCAAAAAGTATATATATTTATAATAACCAGAGAAATAAGCTCTCCACACTTTTGCAAATCAAACTCATAGATACACTAAAGTAAACACTTACTCACTTACATGCGCTGAGAAAATATTGGCTTAATATTAAAAAATAAAATCATAGTCATAGTGTCTGTATGAGACACTGCCTTCAAATTTCAGAAATTACGAAAAGTCTCTCTTATTATAATAACTGCAATTCCAAAAAAAAAAAGAAAAGAAAAAACAAACAGCTTAGAATCACACTCACAAATCTGAATGAGAAAAATGAGGTTTAAAAGTTTTTTTTGATTATGTGTGTGTGAATGAGTCAAACAATAAAATTGAAGCAATCAAAACAACTGCTGTTAAACAAAAGAGTTAAGAGTATTCACTCTTATTAAAAAAAATACTTGCGGTCGGTACAGGATTTAAAAAACTGAAATGATACCAAACTTACCACAATGTACCACACGGCATGAGCTAATTTCAGGGTGAGTGGTCCAGGCTTTAGGACCGGGGGGGATGATGGAGAGGAGACTGAGCGGTGCAGACTGGAGGGCAGGCGGGGCATTAGCTCAGTTCAGGCTGATGTCAGGACAATTAGAGGTGCACCACAGCGCATTGTGCACAGCGCCTGTCAACCTTAATCTCTGCTGCTGTGGCCCGTACCCGCAGCCAGGCCACAGCCCACGGGAAGCGCTAACACTCAGGCCCATATTGCTTTGACAGTTGCACTCAACCAGAAGTAATGCAAAACGTTATTGTGATGTATACACAGTGACCCTGTACTCTTGTCTCTTACAACAAGAAGGCTATGCGTGTGCAGAGTCAGGAAGGGCTGGGAGGAAGAAATGACACTCGGGGAAAACAGTGGGGAAGGAAATCTGGTAGGAGGTTACAGAGGAAGAGAGAGAAAATTAAAAAAAAATATCAGAGGACCTTTTCTGCACTTTAACCTCTGCGCCCTCCCCAAATCTCCTCTTGTTTCGAGTTACTGTTGATGGTTCTCTACAAATCTTGGTGCTTGTTTTTGTGGGAGCCACTGCGTGTGGTAACAGAGTTGGAGGTCTCCTCTGCCTCCTCGCCTTCTTTTGCATGGAACTCACTGAAGAACCCGAAGATAGAGTCGAAACTCATCCAGGAAGTCAGCTCATGCCTCTCTGTGCCTGCGTGGAAAAGATAAGCACAAGTGCATACCAAGATATTTACTGACTGTAATGTTATATGAAAGGAAACACATGATCACTGCTAATATAATTTAAATTAAAGCTCTGCATTCTATATACTCACCATGGCAACGTAATAAGTGAAAAGAAATGGACACTATTACATAAGATTTTTAGTCTCGTAAGATTCGCAAACTCCCACAATGCTCCGTGAAGACCTAAACCCTTATGTGTGAGAACGATGGCAGCCTATGACCTGTTAGCCCAATGGGATAGCCTTAATATGTTATTCAAGCGGATACCTGATAATCAACAGCGCTGCACAACCAAGGAGATGGAAAGAGGTCCTTCCAACAAAACTAGATATATACACAATGGGTGCACTAAGTGAAACCAGTGGAGCGGTAGTCATTCGTTCCAAAGGACTAATTGAGAAAAGGCCAGACAGAAGTTGGAGAGCGATAACTAGTGAACATATCAGGTGGTCTGGCAGTGACGGGGGGAGGCAGAAGTGCAGGGTTTCCCTCTGACCTTCTCCAGGTTAGCAAGTTCCCAAGTTGGGGTCACGCTGGAGCTTGAAATCTGGTACATGCGCGTCAGGTTCCTTAGGGTTTGGGTGTCACAGCCCAGCCTTTTAGTTTGATAGCTCAACTGGATGGCAGAACACCTTGGCTGTGCCATCCAGTTGAGCTAGAACTAACAAGTTAGTTGTAACACGGAATGGTTTGTTTGTGCCACCTCTCGTTAGCGTCTGACTGCAACTGAACCTGAAAAATGGTGTCCTGCAGTTCACCCGATGCCTGTTATTAGATAAAACTAAGGGTTTCATACTTTGATAGATGGATCTCAGACATGTTTGCACACAGAGGAATGGAGGAAATCAAGAGTGGCTGTAATGAGCTTTCTTTTGTGAATCTTTATTTTCACCTCTGCATCTGCAGCCTTTTCTTCTTAGGGACTTGCATTTGTTCGAAACAATATTACAATGACTTCCTGTAATTTTCCTGGGAGCATTTAAAAAACAAAAAGCAGTTAATGATTTAGAGCTGCTTGAAAAAAAAAAAGACGGTCCCAGGAGAGAAAAGTCGATAACCACAGCCCTTCTCAATGAATCGAATCTCTACAATATACAGACATACCTTTTTACCTCGGTTCCTTTTCTCAGTGCCTTTCACTTTCCATCCTGGCTTCCTCCTCTCCCCACAGTGCACATCGTATCAGCTATAAAAAGCTAGACTAGAAGGCCGCCGGGATACAATTAGGAAGCAACTTAAAGGCTCTCACACCATAGACAGCCCTCTGATGACCACTGCACTGACCCCATGTTTATTAGATTGACCCTTGCCTGGAAGCATTAATGGAGATGGTGTGTGTGCATGTGTGTGTGTTTATGTGTATGATTGTAAGCAGGTATAGGGTTTTGGGCTGAGAGGGAATTTGGGTTCCAGGTACCAGTGGTATGTTTGTGTGTGTGTAATTTGCGCGTACGAGTATATAAGGGGGTTCTCGATCATTCTGAGACAGGGGTTTGCACTGCACGCTATATAGCAAGCAGATGGCAGTCAGTGCCTTGGGTCAAATTTACTGGCCTGGCAATCATGGTAGTCAATAACCCAGCACTCCCGGTGACTCCACTACCTGTGTAGGGCTCATCATAACACCTATCCCTGGAAACAAAGACACAGCCCTCTCACACCTCTAATCTATCATTTATATCCAATTTGAGGCACTGTGATCTTTTTATTCCACCTCTTCTTTTCTCCCTGTCTCATTGTTCTCTCTCTCACTTGTATTTTTACTTCTGTTTTGTCTCTTTTCTTTTTTCTGCAGAAGCGATCAATGCCGCAGCACTTTCCAGTTCATCTTGAACTAGCGGTGAACTCCAGAATGCCGCCAGCGTCTCCACCCTATCCCATCGCAGTTCAGGGTCACCAGGGGGGTGTCTCTGTGCCGATATGCAAATAAGCCCGTGGCCCTTCAGTGACTCTGGCGTTAAGCTCCACCCCTTCTATATGGTAGAAGCTTTGAAATAAAATCCTCTCCCCCAGACAACCTTCGCACACACACACAGATATAAACCCACTCTCATGTAGACTTAAACAGGCCTTTAAAACTTCCATCCATTCCTCCTTTAATAGCCAAAGCGTGTTGAACCTAATGGATGTTGTCATAGCTGAGATGTGACCACTGATTTAGAGGAGGAACCCCAGTGACCAGGCGAAGAGAGGCAGAGACAGAGGGAGAAGAAGAAGACAAGCGAGAGTTATGTCAGCTACACCACAAATCAAAGTAATATCTTTTAAAAACTGTGGAAATCGATGGTGTCATCTGGCTGTATCTTGTGGGTAAAGGAAACCCATAAACAGCCAATTAGCTGATAAGCAGACTGGTTTTTTTCCTTTATGAAGAAGTGATTTTATGTATTGGCAAAACAGCGTACAATGGACAAAGAGCTCACCCTTTTTAACTGTAACTTGTATCCTGTATTTAAACTAAAGTACACCGTGTAGCTGTTTCGTACTTGTGAAACAATTAAGTTGCATGTACAGATTTTAACAAGTTTACAGTAATGACATTAGCCTAATAAAGTTTGTTTTAAATGCAATAACGGTTTCATTCATTGCCGTTTCAATAATGATGCTGTCGAGCTCCACGACACTGGGTATCGTCACGGGGAATACAGAAAATTGTCTTTAGTTTTAACAGTGTTTATAATTACACTGGAGGAAAAAACAAACAAACTTAGATTAATATTGCACGTAATGATGACCTACAGGTAAGGCAACGCATACACACGACGATGTTTCACTGTTTCCCTGTTTCACTCTAAGGCAGCAAAGAGCCGGTACAGAAACATGTCCTGTGCTGAGAGCTCCCTTATGTGCTCCGTGCTCCAGTCATGGAGCAGTTTCAATGTAGCGCCTGACCAGTGCCCTGTGTTTGACCATTTTGTGTGTGTTGTTTGAGCCTGGTGAAGCTGCCTCATTATGTGACAGACAGAGAAGAGTATTTGATCCTGGATATTTGGCCTCCTCTTCTCTGTCACAGCCACTGGAGCCCTCTCAAGGTAATTGACTGACTGTTTGATCTCCCTCTGACTCTGCGCTGCTACAAGATGCTGCCACACACACATAAACACATTCATCAATTGTAAGTGTCTACTCATGGATGGAACACACACATGCGGGCACAAACACACACGTATACTCACTGCACACAGTTGTTATCATTTGTGTGCAGTGAGGTAAGGGAACAGAGGAGGAGATTTTTGAGCTGAAAACAAGGAAATTCCTCCATAGCTATGGGCCATGCTTTCTTCCCTGCGTACCAAACGCTGCATGCTGTTACAAATGGTAATCGGCTCTGATTGTCACAAATTTCAAAACAAACGCTAGGTGACTGAAAAGCCAAAGTGACGCCCCGAGTGATACTCCAACAGGAAGTGCAAATCAAAGCATGCCGACTATAATTAGGTTCCATCTGGGCTACATTATTTAAAGCCGCAGCAGTTAATTGCTTGTGTACAAATGGCCTATTTTATTTGAATCAAACTCTTTTTTTTGTGATTCGTAATTACACTGATGTGAAGGGGGCATATCTCTTTGCCTCACTTATAATATAAATCCATATTCAAATTATTAAGAGTACTTTGAGGCAGGGGGAATGTAAAGTGATGATACTTTTCTTTGTGAGAATTGAATTTCTTTAAACAATTATGACTGCTTAATCAAATATGCTGACATTTGGGTTAAACATTTAATGAGCTTCAATTAAAAAAAGGAGATGAACAACGATATAATCACGGAAAAAAATATTAAAAAAAAACAGAAAACCTAACAAGACTAATATACATGATATTATTTCACGCTGAAGCAAACATTTTCTCATTTCCTCTTGTCAACGTTTTCATCAAAAAAAACAAAAAAAACCCCCACAAACAGTGTATTATCTTATCAATTTCCTATTGACGGTAACCTAAGCTTTTGTTTTATCTCGATGTGAGGTAGAGCAGTGCACTGTGGTGCGGGCCTGGGTTGGTTGTAACCTTAGTCAGGCAGCTGTTTGTGGAAACTATCTGTTGCATGGATCAGCGGAGGAGAATCGCTATCTGTATCCTGGTTGTCAGACGATCGGATTTCTGTCCCTGACGCTCTCTGATATTAGATGATCTTCCGAGACTACGTGCGCAGTGTGCGCTGGCACTGTGTGTTTGCGTGTGTCTGGTTGTCCACATGCAGTGCACATAACTGACATACAGTCAGCTATGCTTGTTGTCACTTTGCTTGCCAACATGCCTAAAGGTCAAGAATGTCATTTCGTCCCACATGGCTGTCTGTAAAGGGGGTGTGACATGTTGCCACAGGAGACGAGGTCAAAGAGAGCCCGGGCAGGTGACAGGTGGTCTGCAACACCACCAGAGCAGCTCCGTCCTCTGTAACAAAACATGAAGACTATGTTTTCAGTCAAAAAATGTATTAAATTAAATTTTACTCTCCCACCCATTCCCTGCCACTATTCCCTGATCTCCATTTAGGATGAAGACAACAAACCCAGGAATAATCAGACTTTTTCTACACTGTGTGACTTCAAATAAAAATCAGCTTGATCGAAGCAGAAACAGCCATAAATACATCAAGACAAAAATACTAAAAAACAGAACTCATTTCATCAAATCAGTAATACCACTGTTGCTTCTTGACTTAAATTCATTTTTAATGCTTGTTGGTAAGTGGGGTCTGCCCAGCCCCCGTCTCTCTCATACTGCTTTTAATTACTTTGCTTATTATTGTGTGTTGTTGTTAGACAAAAACAAGGCAGAACTCATTACACATCCAGAGATGAGAAACCTGAATCAGTACCTACAGGGGCCGCTGAGGGGGCTCTGTATTTACTTAGAATAAAATGCAAACAGAAGAGAGACATAGAGAAACAAAACCGAGTGAAAACACAGTGAGCGGAGGATATCACATTAACTGGTTGAAATCATGACCACACATAAGCTACTTTGAATTCAAGTAGTTCATATGGAGAGTGGAACTTGTGACAACAAAGACTGCACAAAAGACGGTGAAATTCTGTATTTTTTTATTACTTACTTCTCATTTTGTTAATCCCTCCAGCCTGTTATGTTTCCTCCCTACAGAGACACTGAGATTGCACTGAGTGCTTTTTTTATTTTAATGTGAATGAGTGGCCTTGGCCGTCATAAAGGACCCTTGCTTTTATGGACTTGGAGCAGAGTATTTACAAGATAACCCTGGTCCAAGGACTGTGCAGGCTATTTGATACCAGTGTCAGACTCTCCTGACTCTTCTTCAGTAAAAATCGAAGCCTGAATAATCCTTTGCCTCTACAGCACCTCTCAATGTCAGTTGTTTTACTCATCTCTGCTTAAAAGGGTTGAGATATTTTGGAATATGTGCTTAGCCATCTGCGTGTCGCTTTAATCAACATTTTGTATGCACCTTTTCTATCTATCTATCTAAATACTACACTCAAGTTTACAAGTTTAATGTGGAAAAAAGCTAGCTCAACAGTTAGCTCTTACAGAAACAATTGGTAAGATGTAGAATAAAATCATTCAATTAAATTCACAAATGAAATTAATGAATCACAAAATTATCATAAAACATTTAAAACTTTAAACATATGTGAATTGGGGGCATCATTTGCATGCTATTTGGAAGAGTTGGCTTGCTAATTTATTTATGGTGACAAAGCAAGAAGAAAATTAGCATAGAGTCAGTGACAAAGCTATTTAAAATATATGAACTAGTTTTGACAGTATAGTCTGAACCTTCTGTTCTCTAATTATTAAAACACTAAGAATTGTATAAATTTGTAAATGCCTAGTTGGGTAATAAAAAAAATGTCAAAATTATCAGTTGGATACACAAATTTTCTTATGCCCGTATGACACGTCCAAGTTTAATTCCATTTTTGTGTGTGAATTTTACAACATAGTATAAGGTCTGCACATGTACCTGTTGATTCAGTGTGAATATGTGACATAAACACACACACACACACACACATAAAAAAAGAGAAAAAGACCGAGTGTACATGCACATGTATGTTTATGGAAGGGCCTTGTTGGGAGTGCCACCCAGACATTAACACTGTAAACAGTGCAGGCCTCCGTCCCTGTCCGGCCCCTTTGTTCCATCTCCGCCACCATTGGTTGGGACTTAAATGGCAAACACTCGGGGGCTGCTAGCTCGCCTGACACGGTTTTGTTTTTGGCCTATTGAGGGGCAATGGAGAGCTTTTGTTTCTATGCCCAGGCACAACGTGTCTCAAAAGCAGCATGGCTGAAAAGAGAGGCCCCCACAAAGACTGTGCATTAGTGGAGGCACTACACGCATGCATATATGTGCAACTCAAATGGGACTAAGCACGGACACACACACACACACACACACACACACACACACACAATGCCTTGCCAAGGGTAGGTTAGGCCAGGCAACTTTGGCCAGACAGGATGGAAAAGATGGAGTGGGGTTAGAGCATGCGCACAAGAGAATATGCTAAATGCCAGACTGCAAACTTACTACTTCGCTACATTTCATTCACTCCTCATTCACATAAATACACAAACAGCTATAGTCCACTTTATTGCAGTAAAATCTGCTGCACAAACCTCTCTTGCACTTCCAAGACAACACCAGGCATAGAGAAACACACACTCACACCAACACATCTACGATATTAGAAATACACACATCACTCAGTCACAAAAGAGTTGAAGGAGGACAGGGCTAAGAGAGGCCCCCTTTGCACCTGTAAGAAAGACAGGGCGCATTCAGAATCTGTGGTCTCAGAATAGACAGCCTTGAGTGTGAGAACCCCCATTCATACAAGGCTATGGTGATCGCACACACCTTCATACAATTCTCATTCACAACACATGTTGCCTAAGGTCTATAGAAGAATCTAGCAAGGGGACTAACAGTACTAGTGTAAGATTGATGCAATGCATGGTATAATCTTTATCCAGCTAAAAAGCAGTATACACTGGCAGCAGAGAATTTGCAGTATATATATATCAATATGCTTTGTAAAGCAGTCTCCCACTTGTTTTCTTTATATCAACCACATAATCATATAAATATTTCTATCACACTACACCTGATGCTTACATTGGATACACCGACAAAAAAATCCCTTGTTTCTTCACAACATCGCCGGTAATATTGGCAATAAAAAAGTATTAAGTGCCTTGTAGATACAATTGCCATGACTAGCAGTTTGCTTAAATGGAAATAATCTTTGTGTTGTGGATGCAAATCATTTGTGGGATATACAATGACACATATACATATATAAACATATATGACAAAACCTTTGTGCACTATTACTTTCAAGCCAAACAATTTAAAATTCAAGCATTTTTAAATGACTGTGCTATTAAGTTAACAATAGTATTCTCCCTTATGAATAAGAAACAAATCCTTTAGGGACACTGTATTAAGTAAAAACAACAAAATTGGATACAGCTGTGATCACTGACACACAAGTTGAACACATATTTGATTTCTTATTGGACAAATTCCATGAAGATATAAATTCAACAATTTTCAACCTGTGAGCTCAGTTTAAGTACTTGTTTGCATCAGGCCCCCACATGGAAAAGAACTGCTCGAGTAATTTTAAAATTTCATTGTGAGACTTGTACCAGATGGAAAAGGGATATAGGAAGATCTGTGGTCATAAAAGAAAAAGAAAAACAAGCCATTAAAAAGTCAAAACACGGTAGCAACATTAATCAAGAGGTACATAACTACTTAACTATCGCTAATCAGAGCTGCTATGGATATCCTCTTCAAGGGATGCCAACCATAGCACACCAACACTATTTAGCCATGAAAAATGGACCATCAGACTTGCCCCTGGGGTCATATGACAGCTTACAATGTGAAACCATTGCACTACATAAAACTATATTGATTATGTTTTTTAAAAAAGGTTGTTATTATCAGCTAGAAACTGTCAGAACAAACTTTGCTAAAGAAGATGAAAATAAGCCTAATGAAAATGTGCACATTCTTTGTCCAGCTCAAGATCAATTTAAGTGGCCAAACATGTTGGGGTCCAACAATATTATAAATCTACACTTTTAAGCTTACATTAGAGTAAAGTAAAGTTATATAATACAATGTTGGGGTCCAACATGTTTGGCGTGAATGCATAGCCCTGACAGTGAAAGCATGGAGGTGCAAGTGTGATGATATCAGGATGCATGAGTGCAAAAGGCGTTGGGATAGATTACGTTTTTAGATGCCATGCCACTATAAATACCTGCTGATACACAAAAATACTGGCTAACATGATGACTCAGTCCCCGCAGGCTTGACAGGAGAAGAAAATTCCAGTATATGATGATGGTCCAAACCATACCGCCAAAATCACAGCAGACTTTATAATGAAAAAAGAAGTTAAAAAAAAGCATGACCTGTCCAAATGTATCACCAGACTTGAATCAAACAAAAGAGCTTTGTGTTGTTTTAAAGTGACAGTAAGTTCCTGCTGTGGGGAAAATATAATTAATACTATAAATCTACACTTTTAAGCTTACATTAGAGTAAAGTAAAGTTATATAATACAATTATTCAGAGAAGATACACTTTTAAACTGTGACATTTAAATTATGTTGCACACTTGATAGGACACTGTATATTACCAGTATCATTCTATGTAATGCTCAGAAGTGCAAATGATCCAACTAGTGTAGCTGCTCCAAATTTACATTTCCACTTAACCATACTGAACTGAAGGCACATTTTGTGGCCAGATTTTCATTGTGGCCTTCTACCAACACTTGACTGAACACTTCTATTTAGCATCTCCCAGGTGCAGTGGGAATATACATATAAAAATAGATATCAGAACTACACAACTCAAAATACAAACCTACTGGCATGTACAAAGACAAAAATTCACATTCATGTGACATATGGCATATATATCATATTTATGTATGCTCAAGAGTTAGTTATACTGGTAACTTTCACACATACAAAACAGAGCTGGGTTAGAGAAGGCGATCAATAAAGTGAGTAGAGGGCAAAAAAGTGAGAAAACTACTGTGGAACATATGAACACTAGACTGATTTCTAATTTGGTCTAAGAGTCTAGTGTGAGAGAAATGCAACGTTGAAATCCTGCAACCAAGAGTTGTCTACGAACCTCTTTTTTCATGTTTTTGCCTCAAACACATGCGACACAAGCATAGAAGTACTTGTCACTTGACTTTGTGATTCCATGCTTGGCGACACTTAGAGAAAAGTGTGTGCGTGTGTATGTATGCGTGTGTGTATTCTGCGAAGGGTTAGACAAAAAGAGAGCAGAGAGTTCAGGTGGGGGAGGAGCAGGCCAGAGGTGGAGATAGCAGAGAGTGGGTGTTGAGGGTGGGGCAGGTCTGAAATAGATCACTTAATGGAACAAAGTGTAATTAATGGGTCACCACAGATAAGAAGACGCTGGCTCTATCTGGGAATGTGCTAATAGAGCTGACACACACTCAGCTGTGTTAATGCATGTGTGTGTGCACGTTTTAAAGACACACAGTGGCTAAATAGTGGGTGGAGAAGACTGGCAAAGGGGACAGGTTAACTTGCTTTTCTTCATGACAAAGATCTGTCATCTCTGCAATCAGAGAAAACCCAGAAAAGGAAAGGCACACACATTTTCGCTCGCCACACGGCCTCCCTTGCTCACTAAAACGTTCCGCCCCACATCAAAACATGAATGATGTTATTACACTTGGTGAGCCAGCACGCTTTTAGTTGCAGGGATGTGGTTGTTTACGGAGAGACGGAGGAGAAGGAAGCCGCCTGGTCAAGAGAGGGTCAAACCTGAAGTGTTCTAAGAGAACTAAACTGTCACAAACCTCTCCTCAAACTTCCTGTCTGTGTGTCCCTGCGTCAGGGGAACATGCCTGGAGCCAAGGGGGCCTGTGCATGTGTTTGTGGAAGCGTGTTGGATAAATCTATTGGTCTTGGAGCCTGGCTGGGGAGGCTGGGGGGAGGGTTTTCAGACATCCACATACATCGGGATAGTGAGATGGCCAGTGATGGACATGGCAAGACAAAGAGGATTTCCCCTGTTTGTCTGAGAGCGTCGAGTTACCGCGTCACACACACGTAGAGAGAGAAGTCTGTCTCCGGGAGAGATTTTTTGAGAGTATGTGTGTGGCATGAGGCAATAGGTCATGCAACTGGTTGGCTTTGTGTGAAGGCGTAGGTGTTTATTTGTATGCATTTTTCAGGGTCGCAGACTGGGTTGGCCTGTTTGACAGTGCTTTAGTATACGTCCACACTAATGCGTTTTCTTTTGAAAATGCATTGTTTTCTCTCCATTTTGACCTCTCGTCCACACTGAGACGGCGCTTTCCTCAAGGAAAAACGTAGCATTTTAAAAACTCTCGAAAACGCATACATTTCAAAATGCAGCTGTCCCGTCGCAGTTTGGACACACGAAAACGCAGACTTTCTAAAACGATGACGTATTTTAGTCATGTGATGCAGTCATGTGACCAAATAAACAAAGATAGCGGAGTGCATTATACAGCGGTTGTTTTGATTGCTCTCAATTTTGACAGCCCTAAAACAGATGAATATCAGTTTGTACATGCTCCAGATAGCTTTTCTTCAAATTCTTTAATTCTCACTCGCTTTTGCGCATGCGCAGGACTGGAACGTAAGCGTTTTCATCCGTTTCAGTGTGGACGCACGACTCTGTGAAAACGACTGAAAACGCTAGTGTGGACGCGGAGCGTTTTCAGACGAAAACGCCGTTTTCAAATCTATCCGGACTAGTGTGGACGTAACCTTAGTCAGACAAGCCAACTACCACATTACATTGGAGTTCAGCTTTGATATGGAATAATTAAAAAATATACATAATAAAACAAAAACAGAATTGTTGCAGTTTTTATGTAAATGGTCTTTTTATTCCATGACAGTCACCTTGACAAGTCAATAAATATAAAATGAAATAAATATAACAGTTCTGAAATGTAAGGGCATGACCTCGACAATAGCAAGCTGTGCAGCTCTTGGCACTCTAGGTGAATTTTAAATATTGAAATGTCTTGTTATGTGTGTCCACAACCCAGGGAGTGTTTTATGCCTGCCTGTGAGGATTTAACCCCTGAATGTAGCATCGTGAGGTTAAATGCAAAGGGACGAAACTCTAGCCTGTTAGGACAGGGGAAGAACAGCTTCAAAGACTCAACATCAACTACTCTCTTTCTCGCATACACA
>NW_005187407.1:7660362-7662433 GCF_000239375.1 Pundamilia nyererei
ACACACACACACACACACACACACACACACACAAACATGTATAAACACAAACTGACGGACAGTCCATTGCTCCCAGCATATCTCGAGTTTGTCCTTGGACTGTCTGAATACCACTGGAGGCATGATTTGAGAGAGCAAGTGGGAACAAGAGAGTGAGGGAGACAAGCAGAAAGGAAGAAAAAGGAAAATGATAGAGGGAAGGAGAGGGAGAGAAAAGAGGCACCCCTCAATGACATCTAAAGAGATAACTCACTCTCTAGAGCTTCTTCTCTCTTGCTATCACTTTCCCAGGCAGCACTCCTTCCCCATAAGGCCTGAAGTGTCTATGTGTATGTGTGTGTGAATGAATGAGTGACAGAAGTGTATGTGGGAATACAGTGTATGTGGAGGTGAAAAGGCAAGAGATTTCTGAATCTCAATGAGATGATCTAAAGAGCTATCAAGCACAATGATATGCATACTACACACAGTGCATTGCACGTACTATGTTTGGCAAGAAAAGTGTTCCTGCTCTGACATCATGTTGGCTGTCAAAAATTGTGTAAAATCTATAATTAACAAAACAGGAAAACTGGTTTGCATGTAATGTCACTGTTTGATTAGATACATTGAATGTTGATAACACAAAATAACTAAGAACTCATATGTATTCATGTCAGAATCACTTTGCTGCACTCAGATGGCTGCTTAAGAAATGATGTACAGAACACAACACAAACAACAGCTGGCTTGTTTCTTGATTGAAAGTTAACTTTGGGAAAACAAAGCACCGGGCCACTGGCGGGTCATAGCAATGTTGAAAACATCCAAACAAAACAGCAGGAAAACACAAAGTGGCAGCATTGGACGATGCTGCCACTGTCGTCAGAAATGCTCCCCTATGCAGACACAGACAACTGTGGGGAAGAGTTAACCTTTTGATAAGCTGCTTCTAGTCCCAGCTGTATGCATTTTTCATTGAAATGTATGAGTCAGAAAGAAAATAATTATCTCCTCTCGCTCCGTGGAGACGCGAGGGGTTGTAGCCCCCAGTCTGGTCTTCAGAAATCAACTAAGTCCTAAAACGAAGCCACACTGATAAGCACTGAGGAACTAAGCTATGCTAATTCATAAACCCAAAATAAAGCAAATATACACAGTAAACCTTTAATGGTTACGCACAACGGCAAAGACATAGAGAAGTACACGATTACACTTGGAATACTAGACATATTCAAATCTTCCACTCACCTTATAATGGACACAGAATCACATTATGTATCTAAGAATATTAATGTTATTCCAACACGGAATTGACTTTAATACAAGTCTGATAAAAAACCCATCCAATAAAACTTTGACGCTGTACTCAGACCAGACCAGAACACTGCTTCATGTAATCCAGCCTCCTTAGTCATTTTGATGAAATCCATGTATTTGTGCAGGGAAAGTGTTGTCATGCTTCAGAAACAGACAAAACATAGCATCTGTATCACACTATTTATAAAGCAATGTGTGAAATTGTGTATTCACTGTGGATCTTGCAGGTATTTCTAATATTTACATTACATTACTTTTAATCAGAGTGTAATGAGAGATTAGAGCCCAATAATGCTGTTGATATTAATTAGAAAAGCTTGTTGTATTACTGATGTCACATCCTCTCTCACCTTATGGGATTATTTCTGTGACCTGGGTATTCTGTTTAACAGCCCTGGTCTAAAATGCCCCAATGGTTCTCATACTTGACAAAGACATGAGCAGTGTCTACTAGAACCAGGCAGGAACACTGAGCCCTCCTTCAGACGGGCCACAATCTCCATCACAGGAGACATCAACATCCACCCTGGCACAGGGAGGGTGGGTGCACACCCTTTCTTTGTGTACACAAAGACATACACAGAAAAGAAACAGAGCACCAACCTCAGCAGAGCTTTAGATCTTTATCTGACAGCATCAGCCAACACCAAATATACACACAATCCTGTCCTGACCTTGTGGCACTTAAAGATTAATCAAAATTGCAGCTGGGATCAGAGGTGTGGTACAATGGGCAGAGAGAGTGATTCATTTTGTGTTTGTGTGTGTGTGT
>NW_005187407.1:7662482-7667783 GCF_000239375.1 Pundamilia nyererei
GGGGGGTAATAGTGGATGAGACAAAGTTAGAGATTGAGAGAGGCCAGGTCAGGGGAGGCACTCACCCTCTCAATCCTCCACTATTGACTTTAGAGTAGAGAGATGTTCCAGAGCAGTCAATGACAAATAGAATAAACTGATCAATAACCTTGCACTTTTCAGAAGGTACAGAGGCACCTTTAAAAAAAACAAAACAGGCGCCCGACTTGAACTATGCAAGAGGGGACCATTGATCATCACAGTGAGCTTCGCTAGGCTGCTTACACTGTTTTGTCTTCCACCCATGACCTGTGGAATGCTCTTCTCGATAACCAAAGGACCAAAGGTCACATTCAAACTGTATTTAAACAGTAAATAAAAATACAAAACTTGTAGTAGAAAAATCAGAAGAAAATGCCTTGCCTGAATAATTTGACTGAGTATGCATTAGGTGTAAGATGAAGTTGCTTGTTAAGGCAGGTGTTTAAGAAAAAACATGAGGTAGAAAAGTCAGCAGGACTGCACGCAGAGAGCAAAGGGAAGAAAACTGTGAGTGAGAGAGGCAGAGACAGAAGTGTGGGAAGGAAGAAAGAGGAGAAAATCTACCCTCTGCCATAATTTAAACGAGCCATGGTCTCCCAATGCTGTGTTTACAATGTATAATTTATGCCTCCCAGTTCAAACACAGCTTTATCTGCACTCAGCTGCTAAGTGATATGATTTCACTTTTTACAACCCCCTCCCACCTCACTCACCCCCAACTAATCATATCCACTACAACCCCAGTCACTGTGTAATGTAGGCTGGTGTGATTCTGCACGCCTCATGCATTGGCTTTCAACTGTACAGCCCCAAGGGCTAAAGTAGCATATTAAATCCTTCCCTAACTCCGTCCTCTTCTCCCCCTAAAGGGAAAAACTGCCCGTCCTAGACACATACTTATGCACGTGCATTCTTATGTTCGTCTCTGCAAAAAGCACGGACATGTACACTCTGCACGCTCCAAAAGAAGCCTCATATGTTACAGCTGTTAAAGTTTCTTTCTGTATTCATTGCTGTGGTGGTGAGCAGTAATGTTCCATTTCACAGCTGCACACTTTGACCTCCCATCAGAGCTTTTCTAAAGACCCAATCGCTCTGAGTTGCAGTGCAATGCATAGCCACTTTGGTTACTTTAATGATGTCTTCCTTTACATATATAAAACATATCATACCATGTTGTGCTTTGGGTTTTTTTGCTGCCTAAAAGTCTCTGTTGCTGCACTCTGCCTGGACATCTTCACTTTTCTTCATACTTTACAGGCTAAAGAAGTGTGAGGATCATCTTACAGTTAAAAGTCTTAAAACAATACTTCTACAGTGAATAAGAATGCTGTTAGCTGAAAAACACTGGGAATGATTGTTACTGTAGTACTGATGTAGTACTCTACATCAGTACTACAGTAATACTACTTTCGACTGCTCCCTTATCACACAGGGTCACCACAGCGGGTAGCAACACATTTTTTTATTTGGCAGAGTTTTATGCTGGATGTCCTTCCTGATGCCACAGTGTAATGTTACCCACCAGTCTATGATAATACCACACTATCTACTACAAGAAAAAGTCTTACATTCAGAACCGTACAAGCATAAAACTATTACTAGCTAATTTACTTAAAGGTATTAAATGCTCTGCAAACGTCTTTTGTGTTATATTACTGCAGCATTAATGTGTAGGCTGATTTTTTTTCTTCTGCAAATGTTTCAGGTTGAGCATATTTAAAATATTTTATATATATTTATGTAATTTAATCCACAGCAATGTATTTTTCGCATTTTTTTTATGGTGATCAGTATCCTATGACTGAAGACAATGTAATGTTAAAAATCCACTATTAGTTTGGTATTAAAAATGAGAAATGTTGTTGTTCTTTGTTTTGTTTTTCCTCCAGAGCTTGCAGGCTCTTTCACATTTTTTCCAGTCTAATGCGGTTTTCTTGTTTTCAAGTATATCCAGTGGTTTGTACCTTGCTCCAAACCCTCTAAATTTCCATTCACCGAGGCATATCTTAACTGTAAAAAAAGATACGTCTACCTTGGTTAGATGTTGCAAAGGGGTTTTTCTTACGCAAAGAAAGAATCCTGTGATCACACATTTTAGTTGTCTAATGTGATCTTCCAGGCTGTTTGAGCTTGTTGAGCTTGCCACTGGATTCCTTCTTTATAAGAATGTAGAAACACTTGCTGTCTCTCTGATAGGTTTATTTATTTCAGTTGGATGACGGCTTCCTCCATTTACGTCACCGTCTCTTTGAACCTCAAGTTCAAAGTTGCAATGAACCGCTACCAAATTAAAGTTCAACACTTGGAATCAACTGCAGATTTCTTCTCTGTTTAATTCAGTACAGAACAATAAGGGGACAGGCCTCGTGTGGATATGAAACTGGTTGTGACACAATTGCCCAATTACTTTTGAGACTCTGAAAACATGACTATATGAAAAAACTGACTGTAATTCTTTAACAATTACTATAACACTTCTGTAACACACCTTTCACTATACAGAGGCAAAACTACTGAATATATTATATTGTCAGAAATTCATGAAGTCATAGAATGTAGTGTAATGTTCATTTGATCACCTTTAATGTACTTTTTAACTTTTAGTAACAACTTAAGAGTAAAACTGAAATTTTTGTGTTATCATACATTTGCAGTTATCATTACAATTTCAAACATCTTTTGTAGTCATGTAAGGATTGTAAGGATTTTGTGACTCATATACAATCACCACATCTCTATTCCTAGACATATATTTTATGAATGGTCTATTAATACTACATTTTTATATTACACATCAGTGTATATGTACTTCTTTAAAGTATAGCCTCTCCCCTTTTTGCCAGAACCCTTTAGATCAATTTTCCCACCATTTCCTCCTTCCTCCAGTCATTTCTCTTTTATATTGTTCTCTGCCATTTCCTCCCCTCTTCTTTCTCCACTGTCTCTAGTGTTTGTGCTAGCAGAAAATTCCCACTTCATCTCTGGGGAGAAATGCATTTTTTCCCTGTTTCACTCATCTCTCCTTCTTCTCTTGTGTGTTTTCCATGCTGGCAAAGCTTCCCCTTCCTGCGTGCAGCAGGGAGCGTGCTCTGTCTATGGCTGTCCCATAAGAGACCCTACAGTCTGATGTTCCAATCTCCTCATCCAGAGGGATGCTCTCTCCATGCTCCTGTCTCTCTGGCTGCTCATTTCTGTTTTCTGTATAACTTACAATGTCTTTTTTTATTGTCTCTGCATAGTTTAGTCTTTTCTATTTTAATCTGTTTATCTGATTCTTACCCTTTTGACACTTTTATCCTCACATGCTCTCATGCGCTGTCTCCCAAATGACACAGAGATCCTTAAAATTCAGCTTTTCCTCTTTAATTGTCAGATTTCTATTGCATTCTTTCCAGCGTTGAAATATATGTAGTCTTTCAGAAAAAGTAAACCTTACTCGTTTTGACCAGGAAAAAATTTGCAAGGAAGTATTTTGAAGATCTGGGTAGGACCTTTAACATCGATACGGAGTTTTTTTGATTTCTACTACAGAAACAGTGTATAAAGTCTGAAGCATCATAACCAAACCATACTAGTTTGGTTATGATGCTTCAAATCTTACTAGGCTACAGATCAGAAACCGCCTCCACATGGTTAGGGATTGTCCCTTTAGATATTGATGGGCCACCTAGGGCAACTTAAAATGGACACCGTATCCTATCACCTGGATAGTAAACACAGATAACCTGATCACTCATATCACACCACACACTGGAAGTCTTCTTTTAAAGCACTAATTTGCAATCATAAAAAGTATTTTACAAACTCATAGGGCTTTCTGGTGTTTATATCTCACAGAGCACTACAGTTCGTGTAAAATGTACTGCAACTGAGCTACATAAAATGGAGAGCACTGTTTCATATAATCGTAGGTCATTCTCCTTAACCATACCACGCACTCTGTCAAAACAAAACTGGACGGGAAATGAGCAAGACCCTTATAAATAGTAAACTATATAATCCTATAGTGCAGTGCAGTTTACAAGAACTACTATATCTAAGGGGTATGATAATACTGTTGTTGATAAAATCTGAAAGACAACATCATTGAGTAAACGGAAAATGCGACAGTTTACAGATGGTAACAGAGCAGTTATGATGCTTATAGACATACCAGGAAATACCAGGGACTTATGGAGATATAAACAAGTTTTAGAAGATGAGGAAAATGTTCCATTTGCATAAAATCAGACTAATGACTTGACTACAAAGGAAGAGTTCATGTGTGGGTGACGTACCATCTATGGACAAGGTCTTTGCTTAACTATGCTACTTGTACACTCAACTGGGCAGCAATTATGTTTATGTTTTGACCTATGTATTTGAAAAAGCAACCGAAAAACAGAGAATCTGTTTTGGGTTAAAGTTAATCCACCTCTTTAAATGTTGCTCTTAGCTCAGGACAACCCATTATTCCACTGTGTTCTCAGCTGGACAGAGAGGAGAAAGGACACAAATGTCAGAACTTGTTGTCTGTGGGATCAAGAGCAATCACAAGGTAAAGAGCAAGCTGACTGTTGGCACAAAAGCAGACTTTGACATATCTAGGTAACATAATCCTTCAGTGTAAATGATGAGCGTAGAGGGCATCCAGTGTAAGTACGTTGGTTACACACTCTTCTGCCAGGCATATGTACATAGTCATACATCCACACACACATAGACACACATCTAATGAAATTGTGCATAATGTTTGTTTGGGTGGAACTTGAACCTGTCTGTGCCCCAGGGCCTCAGCCAAGCCGGTGTTTGTGTGTGCACACGCAATTACATAGAGAAAGAAAGAACACCTGGACACCTGGAATGGGCTGTCAGACTCACTGGAGCTGTCACACAATCCAGAATAAACGTGACCCCAGCACTGAGGGGGGCACACCTGTGCCATGGGAGGCCCCTTGTCTGTTAAGGACCCTCTCATAAAAACCCTCATGGTGACAAAGTTGGAGGTGTTTAATTGGCACTCAAACTTACTCATTGCTAAAAAGGTACTAATAACATCTCTTTGAGTCACCTAAACAATGGGAAAACGGGCTGAAGGTGCAAAGAGGGTTATTGTTATACAGATAAAATAACTCGCCTCCTAGGTACTTAACTAGTTTGAGTTTGGCTGCAAAGGCTGTCGTAATACTGTGTAAGTCTGTGTCTTTGGGGCGGTACAGTGAGCAGCTATGCACTTTATGCTGCTGTAAGCGCTCATCAAAGCCAGCACCATGCATGAGAGCCAAGGTTCCTGAGTTC
>NW_005187407.1:7667803-7681327 GCF_000239375.1 Pundamilia nyererei
TGCTCGGTCACTGTGTGTGTGTGTGTGTGTGTGTGTGTGTGTGTGTGTGTGTGTGTGTGTGTGTGTGTGTGTGTGTGTGTGTGTGTGTGTTTCAAGGGATCAGGAAATTGTTTGATCACTGCCCTGCGCTGTACAGCCCGGCCATTAAAGAGAACTTTTAGCCATTTGCTAAACGGTGACAGAAAGAAGTATAGAAAGAAAAATTAACCTGAGTAGGGATGGTGCAGGTAAACACAAAATAAGTGAAATGCTAAGCCAGAATACCTATAATACAATAAAACATAAAAACAATCCAACAGCATAATCATGACGCTACAAACACAGACTTGGCAGGTCAGATAAATATGTTGGGTGGAAGGGAGGACAGTGGGCTTGGGGGTCCTGTCCTACCCTCGACCTGCAAATGCTGGCACACCCTGTCCTGCTGGTGGCTAAATAAAGAGCCCCAGGGTGGGCTGGGCTGGGCAGCAGGAGAAACAGACACAGAGTCTGCATTACCCGGCTAATCTCATTAGGGAGGGAGCCCTGCCAAGCTACCAGGGGTCAGCCAGAGTGCCACGTCACTCAATGCACCTTTGGCACTCCCTCTGACCTGCGAGCAGGTTTGGAGTGAGACTTGTGTCCAGCAATGGTGAGTTGTGATGAGGTAAAGGTGGTAACAGGCAGTAAAATTAAGAAAAAGCGGGAAACTGGATAGGTGGATTTATAAACCAAGAATCATCTGCATGTAGTACTTTCAGACACATTTTCAAAGAGTAGCAAAACCTGAAACTTTAGAAAGTGGATAAAAAAAGTAAAACAGTTATAAACCAAATGAGAGAGAGAGGGAAGCAGAAGGTGATGGTGAGTAAGAGCTAAAGATAGAGTTAGAGCAAGAGAAGTAAAGAGAGATGGAAAAAGAGCCAGAGAGGATAGATAAGCAGCATCCTCTCCTGCAGCTTGGTTTAATGTATTTACAGCGGATTGCATCAGGGCGCTGTAGTTAAAAGGGCCATCGCCATCCAATGGGGTCATCTGTAGTGTGATGTGCCTCTCATAAAGGAGATGTGTGTCACTGCGATTAGAAACACACACACAATCACACAGACAATGGATATCATATACCCACAGAAACACAGACAGAGAAACATACATAAGCTTAAGCGCAAATGCTCACATGATCAAATCTCTTTGAACAAAAAAAAGAAGAAAGAAAAAATAAAAGCCAAGAGTGTTTTAAACTTTTGCCAGCTCTTTTTTTATAGAGCATACCCCTGTTGGCTCCTTATACATCTTTCTTCCCTTCTCTACCTCTGTGAAAACATTTGAGAGGGGATATGATTGCACTTTCAGATGTAGCTCATTGTTGGGTTGGTGCCTAGGGCACATGCTGCTCCTACACAGGGTCAGACAAATTAACTAAAACCAGTATAGAATCAGTACACTTTGGATTCTAGCCACCATCCTTGTACCAAATAACATCTCCACATAAGTGAAACAAGCATCAAAACTCCATGACATCAGACATGAGACTGGTTAAGAAACACATAACATGGAAAAGAGTAGCTGCAGTGGAAGCGGGTTGCAAAATGGCTTGCAGAGGCAGGAGGAATTCAAAAGCAACGTGCCCGATACGAGTTTTGTCAATAAAATGTGCACATCAGTTGTGCCACACTGTTCCCTCCAACAGTATGTTTACAATAGCAATACAACTCTGGCTTCTTCCCACTCACATGTTAGCTTAATAGGTGATTCCAACTTGGCCATCAATGTGAGGAAGAAGTTAATATGCATATAATAAATTGGTGTATGTGTAAAGTGTGTTGAGTGGTGAGTAAGTCTATGTAAATGGTAAATGGCCTGTATTTGTATAGCGCTTTATTTAGTCCCTAAGGACCCCAAAGCGCTTTACACTACATTCAGTCATCCACCCATTCATACACACATTCACACACTGGTGATGGCAAGCTATGTTGTAGCCACAGCCACCCTGGGGCGCACTGACAGAGGCGAGGCTGCCGGACACTGGTGCCACCGGGCCCTCTGACCACCACCAGTAGGCAACGGGTGAAGCGTCTTGCCCAAGGAAACAACGACCGAGACTGTCCGGGCCGGGCTCAAACCGGCAACCTTCCGATTACAAGACGAACTGCCAACTCTTTACTCTTTAACTGTTAGTTAATAAACTGAAAAAGAAATGTATCTCCTTAAGTTGTCCTTTTGTAGTGTTTTTAAATTAAAAATTCCATAGTAAGAAAAACATCAATTTCATATTAATATCAACATACCTTTGGAAAGCACTGCTCATGGACCACACATGTATCCTGGCCCCAAAACATTACTAAAGAATGATCTGAGTAGTGCTATAGAGGCCAAAATACCATAGCCAGGTGTGTACAGTGGCCCTGCAGACTGAGTTGTTTAAAATCCTAAACTACTAAAATTCAATAGCTAGAACCGTAAGGGGGATAAAGAGAAAACAAGAGTGAAAGTAAGGCTAAAGCTGAGGTTAAGTTGAGGATAAAGCTGCTGCTTTGTGTGTGTGTATAAATCAAGCCTGACTGCTGACTGGCACATATTGAGGTGGGAAGTACACAAGAGGGTACCCAATGCAACCAGAGCCAGGAATGTCTATTAAAGCAACATGTGAATCGCCTTATTTGTGGATGAGGCCTTTTAGCTTTACTTTTATCATGTGCCACTAGCAAGGTGACATACCCTAAAGAAAAAAGATTCCAATCACTTTTTTCACCATGAGGCCAGGCTTAGAGGTATTTTGGTAAACCCAGCTTTGCATAAACCATGATTGCTGACTGGTTAATGGGCTAAGTAACCAGGTAACTTGCTATCTGATCAATGCATGTTGTATTACAATTTCCTGACTAAGTGAATCCTTGCCTAGTTGTTCGACCGGTGTACTGGCTTTTCTGGATAACACCTGGGAGTTTATGTTATTATTGAGCTCTAATGAATACCCCCAGTATATTTGTAAGTGCTCTGTAAACTGTGCATAAGAGCGTGTACTGCATAATGAGGCCATCATCCAAAACCATTCTAAAAGAGGCAGAACTCGAGACTGGGTAAAGAGAGAGCCAGCTAAAGAGAGAAGGAAGGGCACTCAGAGAAAGGTTGAGAGTTCACAGCTGAGTTCACGTGGACCCTGCACTATGGGCCCCCGGCCAATGCTGAGATTGGGATAAGCCTCTGATGGTTCCACTGTGAAATGGGATCAGAGGAAGGACAGAGGGAGGGATGGATGGAAGGACTGAGGGAGGGCCAGTGGGAGGGAGTGTGTAACTGTATGAATAGGCCAGAGTTGGTGTTGAGATTTGAAATTGTTTAACAAGCTAGTTTCAGAATATGCTGCCAGGGACGGAGCTGATTGAATTGCAGCTGTACGCTGCGGGAACATGCTTGGAGGGATTTTTCTTCACCGATGTATAAAAAATTGGTGGAATTGTTGGACTTCATTAGCTTCCTAAAAAAGCCAAAGGAAATTATCTTCACTGTATCAAAGTAAATATAAAAAATGACTCCATCTGGATAAGTGACATGATATACCTCTAATACTTTGAACCTGGTACATAATAAAGGACTGGGCAGTTCTGGTAAACACTGAAAGTAAAAGTTATGAGTCAGTACTTACAGTGCCTGAGGCCCACTACAGCAGGTGCCACTTTTCTAACAAAAAGCTGTTCCAGCTAACCTTAAAGTTACCTTAGTGTAAATGCTCCACTGTTGACTAAGAGTGGGAGTGCCCTTATCCTCTCAGCAGGGGAGAGAATCGCATAAAAGAAAAGAGAGAGGAGTGGGGAGATAAAAAAGTCTTTAGCAAAGCGAAGCTCCCTTGACTAATTTTGGAGGGGTGAACAGTACACAGGTCGGATGTGCTCCGTGGCACAATTTGCAAAATAAGTGAATGCACCACTTTGATAAATATTAATAACTGAGAACAGCTCAATTATGTAGCTATTTAGAAACTTCATATTTTACAGGTATAAGATATATATAATTTGTTAACCAAATGTAATGCCTCAAAAGATGTTTTCTCAATAAAATGAAGTGAATTTGAAATTTGTACATATATATTTTCTAACTACCTACAACACATACAATGCAATATAACAACTAATGTGTGTAAGTTTTAAATGCAAGAAGTGAGTAAATCCATCTAGAAGCAAGTCTAGCAAATTGGGAGTCTGAATCCAGGTGGCTATTTTAAAGCTCCTATTTAAGCCACCAAGGAGAGAACCAAAAGTTTAATTTCTTTGGTCACGTGGATATAGAAAAAAAGAACTACCAGTTAAATCTAATAAAAGTGGTTTCAATGCTTTTGTGCAGATTTTTCCAGAAAATGTGATTTAAAAAGCATTTTTCCCCACTGAAAGTTATATGTGCCCTACACACCCTCACAGTTTCAGAACATAGTGCCTGAAATCCTTTGGACATCTATTGTGCAATAAATCAATGAAACAACATGACCGGCTAATTATTCCTATTTGAATGGATGAATGGCTCTTTAGGGGCAGAGGCCATTTTTATGTGTCCAGTTTTCCAATATCTCTGAATGTCCAAAGTCGGGTCGCAATGGCAGCTGGCAGGAAACCAGCAGGGTATTCCAAACGTCCTTCTCCTCAGCTGAAGTTTTCATTTCTTCAACCAGGAAGCATACCAACCACATGCTGTAACTACTTTAACCAGCTACTTTCGACATGGAGGACCAGCAACTCTACTTCAAGCTCCCTCTATATGTCCAAGCTCTTCACTCACTCTAATAATGAGCCCAAGATACTTGAAATCCCTTATCACGAGCACTCTATCCCCCAACTGAGAGGGAGCCCTCTGTTTTCCAGCAACCATGGCCTCAGACTTGGAGGAGCTGACTCTCTTCCCGGCTGTTTCACTCTGAGCTGCAAACTGTTCTGGGGCTGGAGGTCATGCTCAGAATGAAGACAACAGAACCACATAATCTGCAAAAACGTAATTTTGCAGTTCCCAAATTGGACTCCATCTTTACTTGGCAATGTCTCAAGATCCTGTCTTTGAGCAACACAAACAGAATGGAGGGGGCAACAAGGAGCAATCTGAAAACATGTCTGACTTTGTGCCAAGGACGTAGACAGAGCTCTCACTTTGCTATACAAGGACCTGATGGCCTGTAGCAACAGACTCAGAACTCTATACTGCATCAGTACATGCCACAGATGTCCTTAGCTTTCTCCAAGTCCAAGAAAGACATTTAGACTGGATGGTTAAATTCCTGTGACCTCTTCAGAAGTCCTGCAAGGGTGCAGATCTGGTTCACTATTCCACACTAGAACAGAATCCACACTGCTCCTCCTGAATCCAAGGCTCAACGTTCAGACCGAACCTCCTTCCAGGACCTTGGAATAAACTTTCCCTATCTGAGATCTCCATGTAACATTAATTTTTTATTCAGTTTTATTTATATAGCCCTAAATCACAATAACAGTTGCCTCAAGGTCTTTCATACTGTAAGATAAAGACCCTACGACACAATACAATACATACATTAAAGTGGCTTGTCAACCAAGACAAGCCCACAGTTCCCAGACACTTTCCCATCTCAGGACAAATTTCATCCTTAGCCTCTCGACTACCCACAGGAACCTCTGCCAGCGTAACTGGTGAGGCTTCTCCTCAACCTTTAGGCTTTGGCTTCTCCACAAGTTTAGAAGTTCCTCAAAAATTTCTCTCTGCCATCCCGCATTATCACCAGACCAGGTAAGCAGTTCCCCTGTCCACTAAGTGATGATGAGCTGCCTGGAGAAGCCCCATGAATCCAGGCCTGGAGGGAGATCCTAGTTATCTATTAAGGTTCCAAACCCTTTATGGGGTGATTGTGGCTCAAGAGTTGGGAGTTCGTCTTGTAATCGGAAGGTTGCCGGTTTGAGCCCGGCCCGGACAGTCTCGGTCGTTGTTTTCTTTGGGCAAGACACTTCACCCGTTGCCTACTGGTGGTGGTCAGAGGGCCCGGTGGCGCCAGTGTCCGGCAGCCTCGCCTCTGTCAGTGCGCCCCAGGGTGGCTGTGGCTACAACATAGCTTGCCATCACCAGTGTGTGAATGTGTGTATGAATGGGTGTGTGAATGGGTGGATGTAAAGCGCTTTGGGGTCCTTAGGGACTAGTAAAGCGCTATACAAATACAGGCCATTTACTATGGGTCTATCAGCAAGTCCATTTTACAAGTATTCTCTAAATGACTGTAACTCCATTATAGTTTGTGCTACAGACAAAATTCAAAGAAGAGAAAGAAGAGAAGACAAGCTTTACACAGATGTATCACAGTAGCACATGGCATCAATAACGTACTTCTGTCTGAACACAGATGGCAAAAGATCAGCTCTGTTAATCTTTTACCATATGAGTTTCACGTAACCTTACTTCTCAATCATTTGGGCTAAAGAGAAAATTCAAATGGTTATTAAAAGATGAAAAATAGTTTTTTTCATTTTACAGTGTTGTTGTGTTGTTGCTGCCTGTGTTTGAGTAATTTCTGTAACTGTGAGACACCTGCTGCTGCCTACCTTGGCCAGGTCTCCCTTGAAAAAGAGGTTTTTAATCTCAATGGGATCTTCCTGGTTAAATAAAGGTTAATACATAAATAAATAAAAGCCAAAATTACAAAATAAGTCTGTTAGGCCTGTATGAATCTTGGTCAATAAAGGGTTAAGGTTTCCTCCTAAATCTTTGACATTCCAGAATTCTTCCATAGTTTTTCATGTCCACCTGACATAATGTGTTTGTAGCCAGTCCATGTGGTTCAGGCATGTACTATATATATATGCATATACAGTTATATATGTGACAAAGGCTTTTGGATTTTGGTTTTAAGCAGCTTATGAGCTCATTCTGTCAAGAAGAGATACTGTCTGCCTTAAATGCACACACCACAACTCACACAAACCCTTTCTCGCTCTCCATCGTGGCCTCTGCTCCTACTGTATGTGTGGCACGCAGCATGCTTTAAAGCTAGAACTATGAGGCACAACACTGTTTGCCTGGGGAATTCTCTGCTTCAACATCACTCCCTCTTCCTTTGCACGTCTCTTTCTGTCTGACTCTTCGACTCCCACACTCTCTTCTCATACTCTGACTATACAGAAACCCTGAAAGAACCTTTGCTTGCACAGCCTTTCCACAAAGCACCCCTCCCCTTCCCTCGCATAGCCAATGAACAGAAGAGATGGCAACCCCATGCTCAAAAGTGATTAATTTTTAATTTCTCACCACTTTTTCAAGTTGTGTCTGAGAGAGATGTCAGCAAACAGGAGCCCAGGGGAGGCAAAGATGGCCATAAGAAAGGGGAGGAGAATAAGAGCTGAAAAAATCAGACTGGACAGATATTTTTTAAGCAATATCACTATCCAAAGAGATGAGCACTATAAGAAGATATAATATTAGAACTGCTTACTCATGCAGAGGTTTTATTCAGGCGTCAGCTGTTATTTTTGTGCCACAAGGTGGCTAAGCTCATTGGCTCAGTGCTTGGTTTCTCTTGGTGACATGGGCAGTGAAAACGAGCAGAAAATCTAACTGTTCCATATCAAGGAATATTTTTACTGCTGCTAATGTGACTTAAATACCTTGTTCCACAGCTGAGTGGGCTAGCACCTGCTGCAAGCTCAGCTAGCCTATTGCAGCTCAGTACAGAGCTGTTGCTAATTTTCTGATTCAATTAGCATGCCTCAGAGCTTTCTCGTCTAATTGCAAACTACTTCACAGTTACCTCTCTGATTAATCACTGCCCATCTGCGAGCTACTGCGTGCAGCACTTGGTGTAACATATTTATACATCCCCAAATATCAGCATCAAATGGTCAATAAGCGTCTGATATTTAACGCTTTTGTCTTAATCCCGTAGGTCTATATATTTTAAAGACACAATGGCCATAACCTTACTATTTACTCAGTGTGGGTTAACACAATGATGCTGACCCTTGCCAATCACACCACAGGGTAGACAAATGTCTTCAAATAAAATGTCTACATTTTATGTGAAGACCTCAAATTACAATCTATGGCACATATGTTACTTGTGGGAGACAACCCACACAGGTACAAGGGAGCACAAGCAAAGTGCACATAGAAAGGATCCAGCTGGCTGGTAGGTTTGAGCCAGGAAGCCTCTTGCTATGAGATGCAGGATGCATAGATATATGGGGCTCACTCTGTTAAACAAGTAGATTCCACCCACTCGAAAGACGGTGATCAGAGAAGATGGGCTTAAGACAGGTGTCTTTGGCTTTCCATGAAGCAACAAAATGCATAAGCTAAGGCTCAACAGATATCACTGACCCTTCAGCAACTCTTCGCTTCTATAACTGCCTCAGCACAGCTGAAGTCTGTCACCCTACCCACCCCTCATACACAGTCATGAAAATGAAAGTACACCATCTTTTATTTCTAAGGTTATACCATGTCAGTATTTATTTAATATACAGTGGTCCCTCGTTTATCGCGGGAGTTACATTCTAAAAATAACCCGCGATAGGTGAAATCCGCAAAGTAGCCAACTTTATTTTTTTAAATTATTATAGATGTTTTAAGGCTGTAAAATCCCTCACTACATACTTTATACACTTTTCTCAGACAGGCATGAACATTTTCACACTTTTCTCTCCTGTTTAAACACCCTCAAAGTTCAAATCTTCGTAGAAAAATAAGTCCGGTATTATAGAATGAAACCAAAGATCAAACCCTGTTTTCAGGTCCAGAACATGGGAATAGAGCAGCTACCAGAGAATTCAACATTAATGAATCAATGGTATGGAAGTAGAGGAAGCAAAGAGAATGAGTTGAGTAAAGTTTGATTGTTTTATTTCGCTTAATGCGCCTCATAATCCGGTGTGCCTAATGGTCTGAAAATTACAGTGAATTCTTCGTTTAGTATGTCCAGAAGTACAACTTTTTATATGATGGTTAGCATCTTCCTCTGCCTTTTGGATGCTACCGCAGGTGCCTTTGATGGTGCAAAACATTTCGTCGACATTGTTATGTTTGTTGGGGAGAGAACTTACTAACATACAGTACAGCACTTCAGAGTCACACTGCTAGCGTTTGAAGATTTATGTAAATTTGACAAGCTGAACTCATTCTCTACTGTAAAAGAGACACGGCACGGAGGAGACTGATTGACAATGGTCTACAGCTGATCAGGATGCAGCTGTTAAAAAAAAGAAAAGAAAGAAAAGCATGCAAAATTGCACAAAAAAAATCCGCAAAACAGCAAGGCCGCAAAAAGTGAACCTAGTTATAGCGAGGGACCACTGTATACTAAGCCAAAATTTTGAAGCCGTGTGTAAGGGTAAGTACACCACATGATCCGGTAGCTTGTACAACTACTGTTAGCAGCAGTAATTTGAAGTAATGGTTAGCAATTATTGAAGTTATAGTTTTCTGCATGACTTTATCAGTCATAGAGTCATGAAGAGATTTTGGCCCAAGTTTGCAGGCTGTGGGACAGATCACATCTGACTCCAGAGTTACTTTGGTACACAAAGGAGCTCATGATCAACTTTAGATACAAAACATCTGTCCAAAGAATAATTTTCCAGAACTTATGTGATTTGTTCAGATGCAACTTTGCAAACCTAATCCAAGTTGCCATATATTTTTTTTTTAGACCAAATGACTTTCTCCTGGCAACCTTTCCAAACAAGCCATACTTGTTGAGATCGTTAACATGCCAACTGACCTGTAGACTCCAAGACATAGCTCTTGGGTTTCTTGCAATTCCTCTGAATATTTCACAGTCTGACCTTAGGGTGAATTTGAAGGGATGTCCACTCCTGAGAAGATTGGCAGCTATCTTGAATGTTTTCCACTTGTGAATTATCTTTCCCGGTGTAAAATGATGGATTTCAAATTGTTTGGAAATAACCTTATAACCCTTCAAAGAATAATGGAGAACAACAATTGCTTCTTTAAGATAATTCCTTGTGTTTCTCCTTCACAACACTGTGTTAACACACACCTGAATGCTCCAGTCCTACAAACTGCCAAAGTGTTTGATTAGCAGCATCTGGCTAGCAGTAAGTATGGTTGTCAAACAGAAGAACAAATGCAGACTCATATGTTCATAAAGCCAATAGGTCTTGTCATCAGCCCATTAGATGCTTATTATGCTTACTAGGTAAGTTATCTCACACCAAGTGCTTTGTTAGTCCTGGAAAAACCTGACATAACATTAAGTGACCGTTAGCTTATGCTCCAATTTTTCTAATCTCTCCCAAATTAAGGATTCAGGATGGTGTACTCTAGACCTGGAGCTCATAACCTTTATCAAGATGCACCAGGAAACACATCACCTTTCAAACCAAACCAGATCAATAGTTCTGTGTTGTCTGGGCTGGCGGCCAGTGTTTACTTGTGTTGACCTCTGGAGCTCACGAAGACCAGCATAGGACAGATGAAAGCGGGAACAGAGAAAA
Source organism: Pundamilia nyererei (assembly GCF_000239375.1). Taxonomy (NCBI): domain Eukaryota; kingdom Metazoa; phylum Chordata; class Actinopteri; order Cichliformes; family Cichlidae; genus Pundamilia; species Pundamilia nyererei. The sequence goes on from NW_005187407.1 coordinate 7,678,237, forward strand.
GCACCATGGCAGTAAAGTTGCCTAGAGAAGGGCAGAAACCCTGCTACCAAATAAAACATGCATAAGGTCAGAGAAAAGACAAAGTGTACAGAGAACATGAAGGTAGGACAACAACTAGTTTTCAAGATATCAAATATCAATATCAAGAAGAAAGGAGTAGAGGTCAGAAAAGAGCTTTAACGATGAGAGAAAGTACTACAGACAGATGGTTAAAGGAGTCTAGGTTATGTCAGAGGTAAGGCTAAGGTATCTTAGGTTATCGGAACAGTCAGCCAGCTAGAGATTTCCAGCTATCATAGCCAAGGCACGTTGCTTTCAATCCCACACAATCCTCTTCTCTGTTCTCCAACCCAACCCTATTGACAAATCTAAAACCAAGGTCACAGCAGTGTTTACACAGCCTTTAGCCCAAATTACATCATCCAAATGCTAGCCTGCTGGATGCGTCACACTGTCACTGAGAGTAAATGACCTGGCAGACTGCCGTCCCGCTGAAAGAAGAGAAACAGAGAAAATGCGAGAGGTAACAGGGTGGGAGGGTTGGATGTTAGGGTAGGCAGAGCGGGCTACGGGTGGAGTCAGATGAAGAGCAAAGACTTAGAAAAAAAAAGAGAGGGAGAAATGGCACATGAGTGTTAAACGTCGAAACATATCAGGGTGTTCATTTTGTGCCCTCTATGAAAACAATTCAGTGTTGCCAAAACATGTGCACAACAATATTGTCCTACTGGCAGTATTTTCTGCTCATGAGTCGACACACTGAACAACAAGGGAACATAATACATATTGTTACTGGATCCCAATAATGATGCATAACCCAGTGGCTGCACAGGAATATAATACCAATATGTCAGGTCTCTGATTTGGCCGCAATTTGCATGGTTATAATAGCTTATCGACTGGCTCAAGGTTGAGCAGGGCCAGGCGGCTTCACTGTAATGACTGGCCGTGTGCCTTCGACAGTTTATTTCAAGCTTCTGTGGCTCAGTCAGCAGGCTCTCTATCTCATCAATACCCAATCTTGATCCTACTATCTGCAAGTCTACACAAACATGTTTGGCCCCTCACGCTGCCGGCAACCTCACCTCCACCTTTTCAATCCTCTCTATCCCAGTGATTCTTTTTCTGTAAATGACTCCTGTATCATAGAAGTATTTCCCATTAAGATCAACACATGTGCAATTCATTATGCCTCCCCAAATGTGATGTCTGTAAGTCTACCCATATAACAGCTATTGACTCTTCACAGTTTGGCCCTGCGCCCACTTTCTTCAACATCTGTGCAACAATACAACAGGCATCTCTAAAAGCAGAGACAAACTATTTGAAATTAAAATTATGGACTTTGAATTTTAAGAAAAGCTAAACTAGGCAAAGGAGAGATTATGGAAAACAGGCAGCTGTTTTTATTTGCAAATGAAATCACTTTGTGAACTGTATTATTTCAAGCATTTAATCAATATTAATTAAGTTAGTTAGTGTGACACAAGAACAACAACAGCATACAATTACGTATCATAAGTCAGTTAGCCAACAGAAATATGAAAATCAGTCAAAAACTGAAAATCTCACATGTAAGCCTGATTTTTTTTAAAAGATTTATATATGTACCTATTTATTGGTCTCACCTGTTGTTATTTGGCTTACTTAGCAGGAAATGCAGTGCCGTTTAGATATTATGGGTGTTTAGCTTCATATCTATCAGATGAATACTTAAGTTGTAGTACAGGCATTGATAATTTATTCATTTTGAATTGACTTTGAATTTTGACATGAGCAATTAAAAAGTTTACAAATCTCAAGTAACAATATTATTAAGGATCTGAGTAAAGTCAAAAAAGACAAAAATGATGAGAAATTGGAAAAGTTAAGATAAGCGGGACCTAAGGTTAAACAAGAGACTTGATTATGTACCAAAGAAATATGAGAATAAAAGCGATGGAGTTTGTCTTCCAAGAATATGCCGAGGCTTTGTCACTAGAGCTTTCTTCACATGAACACACAACACCTGACAGTGTGATTCCCCCCCGTCAAGTGCAGAAGTGCATAAAAAATTCTCAACTGTATTGGAAAAAAATAACTATTGGAAAAACAAGAGAGAACCGCCTGATTTCCATTCAGTGTGACTTCGAGTGGCTGCCAATCATAAAAATAAAAACTAAACGTGTTAGTCACCACATTTAGCAAAACTAAACTTTTTGAAATAATCGAATTCTGGGAACTATATATTGTATTGTAATTGTAATCTAATTACAACATTTAAACCAAATTCAATATAAGCTCCTCGACATGTTAAGTTAAAGTTAAAATGTTTTTTGGTTTCTCTATAATCATCAAATTGGGCTCAGTACCCAAAAATTTAATCATTTTACATGGGAGCAAAAAAAAAAGTATATAAGTTACATAAGTTGAATTTAAATATTAGATTTGATAGATACAAATGATTTTAAAAATTTTTTTAAAGATAAAGTAAAATAATATTGTTTTAAGATTTTTTAAAGAGCTTCAAAGACTTTGTCCAACTGTAAACCTTTCCCATTGCTTAGACAAATCAATTCTAAAATCTCAGGATACTGGCTGTTGTCAAGCCACTTTCAAAACACAAAGACAGAAGAAGACAAAAACAGAAAATCAAATGGGATCGTGGAAATAGGCAAGCCACAGTCCTCTATCGAGGGGTCAGAGTGAAGGAAGCACAGTCATGCCCGCTGTGGGCACTCAGCTGGAACTAAATATGGACACCGAGACGCCAACTGTTGGACTGCTGCCAAGGACCTCTCACCCTGCTGTGCTTTCTCTCCCTCTTTTTGCCCGAGACGCAACATTTTACACTTATTCAGTCATTCCGGTTGACATTTTCATTATGACAAGTCAAATGATGGTTGAATGAAGGAAGATCATTAAAGCCAGTAAGTAAAGGATGGAGGAGTACACCTTAGACCACCGATAAACATGTTACCCATGTGTAGCCACATGTGTATGTTTGGGCAAGACAACCGTCTCAGGGATGTTTCAAAGAGAAAATAGACCAACAGCTGTAAATGAGCTGGGCGTCACACGCACGCACACACACACACACACACACACACAC
>NW_005187407.1:7681347-7686877 GCF_000239375.1 Pundamilia nyererei
CACACACACACACACACACACACACACACACACACGCACACACACACACACACACACACACACCGTCTGCGAACAGCCACACATGACAAAGCAAATATGATTACAGTATGGAGGAAGACAAGGAAGATGATCCAAACACCATAATATAATTTCCAAGAAAGGATGGGTCAGGGCATGAGGCAGGTGTGGGGGCGGTGGGGAAAGGGGGTTTACCAGGGGGAAGGGCAAGGGCTTAGCTGGTCAGAGGTCAGGCATACTGTGCAGCGATCTAATGGCTGTTTGGTTTGTGCACTGCAGCTTAGCTCATGTTTTCCAAAAACATGATACAGAAAGTAGGCCAGGATTCAAGAGACGAAGAGCACCACAAGCAGCAAACCAGTTGAGTAAAATGCACCAAAGTTCGCATAGTTCAAACCTTTTCTCTTTTTTTATATGAATAGAACCTTGTTTATCTTAATTCCTCAGAGAACGAAGTTATTCAAAGGAAAGTATTCGGTACATAAAAAAGACATAAATCCCTGATTAATATTTATAAAATATGATCATAAATAGTAAATACATGCATTCAGGGAAAAAAACAGTCTACAGTGACTAAAATCTGTTTTTATTTATCAGTGGTGGCAATTTAATTTGGCTGGTGAGGTTCAGCTCCAGCTGTTTGAAGGCTACAGGCCAACAGCAAACATAAACCCTTTGACATGGTCAACATAAGTCCTGAGTGTTTACGATTAGACCTTCAGGTTAAATCCTTCGTATACCCTGTCATTCAAAAGAAACATTTTCATACCACTTTATTATCATGTGATTTGTCGACTAACATTCAACGTATTAAAGGAGATTATGGTTGCATTAGAGGATTAGAGGTCTTTTAAGGAACCAGGACTGAGTACAGTGACCCCCGCAACCATCTATACACACATACATTCATCAGAATTTTCTCGCCAGATATATGAAAAAGATTACACTGTGATTTCTAGAATGTGAAACAAAACAATCTTTCTCTTATCCAGCCGTTCATCCATACATGCATTCATTTCTCTGTTGATTCCTCAAAGACATATCTGTGTGACAGAAAAAGGTTGATCCTGGGGCCACAGCAGGGCTGGAATGCCAAGCATGGCTTTAAGCTGTAAGGTAACATCTATGTCAAAAGCTTCATCGTGTATAAGACTAAATCTCAGCTCTCGCCAGGGTTAGACAGGTCCTGAGTAGGAACTACAAGGGCAATCTAATAAGAACACATTCAACATTGTCCACAGGAACTAACCTGACATGTGACTGCCTGCAACACCTTAAGGTCAAAGGCCAATAGACGTTTCAGCAAATTTGACCAGGCATGGCATGAGCTAATATTCTGTGAGGGTGGGAGGCATGACCTCCAACCCTTACCTACTAAGAACCTTGAAGTTTTTTACCCTGACCTAGACTTGACTCCTTCATCTGGGATGTTAGCTATACTAATTACTACCTGATAGCAGCCTGGTGCCAAAGGCAATTCATCCCCTTCCATTCTCCACAACGCTGCTCCAGCAGCTGGTGCCAACCTCACTTAACAGTCGTGAAGTGTTTCCGACATGAAGTGTAAGCCTAAACTTTTCATCTACTCTGTTGGGACACTGAGAAATGAAAACAAGACCAGAAAGCTATGATTGGCAAATCATCTACATCCTATACTTACCTAAAATTAGTAGGTTGAAACTGAGAAACCTTAATGCCTTTTTAACAACAGATGACACTTTTTTTATTTGATGAAAATAGATTGAAATACATTGGAGATACGTTTGAAAGTAACATTACCTAGGATTTCAATGATCATCATGACACATTAAGATCATTAAAAGATTTGGAGAAATCCAGAGAAAACCTCTATGCATGGAATGAGGATTTTTTTTTTTGCCTTTTTTAGGGTGGGTTGGGAATTACCTTGGGCGAGTAGAACTACCTCTAGTCCTAGAGGTAATTCGGCAAACCCCCTGTCAACCTTCGATCAAACAAAAAAATGTACTTTTTCCCAAATAGCTGGAATCACAAAAACAAAACAAACATTGTGCACATATTACTTCAATATGGTTCTACCTTAAAATTCTCCAGGTCCTGCACTAGCTAACTACATTTGGGGGTTTGCTATTTGGCCAAAGCTATAACCTAGACTCCTTTAACCATCTGTCTGTAGTACTTTCTCTCATCGTTAAAGCTCTTTTCTCACCTCACCTCTCCTCTACTCCTTTTCTTTTTGATATTGATATTTGATATATAAACTATACTTTGCACCATCAGAAGGTCTGGAATTTATGCCTCACAATACATTTCATTTTAAAAAGTAGACTTTGGCTGTGAAGTCTGATAGGATCTGAAAAAGTGACAGAGCGGCACTAATTAGAGAATAGCCAGTGTGTCACAGATGCACAAAATGAAAATCAAAAATGTGTATACCCTATCTATTTACTTTCTGTCAAAAGGCCAGCTTATCAAACTTTCTGGTGGCATGTGCACCACCCAATGTTAGGTCTCACTAGAACTAGTTATATCTGGAAATCCAGAGGACCCAGATCAGTATGAGTTTCCTACTGATTATCAGCATGTAGTACGTGTGTGTGTGTGTGTGTGTGCCGTGCGTGTGTGTGTGTATACATTTGTAGGGCTATTTCTGAGGGTGCCTGTGAATCTGTGAGCATACATGCAGGTTTTGCTTTTGTCTATGTGGACGAGTGTCCTGTCTATGTTGATTAGATAGGAACTGTGCGCTGCAGTAGATGGACATAGTGACTGACCAGCACACAGGGACAGAGAAGGCAGGAGTGGTGTTTTTCCGCTGGCTCTGTGGTTTAGCCCTGAGAGGCTCAAAGAGGTGATAACCAGTCTGTCTCTAGGTCACCCTGATAACATGGTTGTACACACAGCATTCTTCATCTTGGGGGGATATACATAAGTGAGTTTCTGTGTGAGTAGGAATGTGTGCCCATAAGACTCCACTCAAATCTAAGGGCTCACACCACAAAACCACATTGATAAAGATTACTGGTCACAAATCACAGATTTAGGTGTCAGGAGAGGTAACCTTTGAGTTTCAGAAAAATAAGCCCAAAAAAGAAAGTGAAGAGATAAAGAAAAAAAAGTGACAGTAACACTGGTCTGATTCCAGAATCTTTCAGAGAAGACAGACACTATATAACAGGATTTCAAAATGTGTTGCTTGGCCAGAAATATGCATGTCAGTCAGCATAACATGGAATACCACTTAAGAGAAATGGGACAAGTGGGAAAATGTGGGCTTAGAAAGAATCATAAAAAAACACAAGTGCAAGTTAAGGCAATTGTTTTAAAGATGTTTGGTAGTTAAACAAAAGCTTGCACTGAGAAAAACATATCACACTGGTCTTTATAACTCATTTGTTGCTTTGTGCTTCAACTCAATGTCAAACCATTTTCAAACCATTGAAAAGTCAGCTGACACGCAGAGTTCGCTTGGTGCAACCCGGAGCAGTGACAAGCCAGTGACGGTCAAAGGGATGTTGGAGGATAAACAAGAGAAGCAGGAAAAGAGAGCTGAGGATTAGGAGCCATAGCATCAGTTAGGGATCAACACAGCCTATCTCATTACTCCCAGGCACAATAAGCACAACAACTCTCTGAGCACTTCATAATTACTGCTTGCTATGCCACAAACAAGCTGTGTTTATTACCCCTTTCTTCTTCTTCTTGGTGCTTTCAGTGAAGAAGAAAAAAAATCCTCTAATTGCCATATACTTTTAATACTAGAACACACTGGTTTCATGGGCGATTTGTCTGCTCTCCTGAAGATGGGTCGTTAATAAAGTTTTTATCTGTCAAAGTGGAACACAGCAAAGGATTCAAGGTCACCGCTGCATACTCAAAATCTGGTTAGCCACTGTACCTACCATCACTTTTGTTTACATAATTATATAAATAAGCTTAAATTTTCTTCTCAGAAAAAGACAAATAAACATAATTTGAAACTGATTATGTCTCAAGGACTTTCAAGGATGACTTTTTAAAAATTCTGTAATAATAGTTATGTGTATTTCTATTGTATCTGTGTGTATATTTAAACAATTTATAGTAACCATATTAAGCAGTTAATTATAATAAAACTGCCCAAAGAAGACAGGTGATAAACGTGATGCCAAAACATATCTAAAAAGGCTCATTTAAAAAGGTTTAAAAACAGACTAATATATTAAATATACCAGATTTTTTAAGAATAACAAAACAAAATATAAATAAATAAAATTTAAACCCACCCACTAACCCCCTGCTACTGTAGCTAAGTAATGACAAGATGATAGTTAAACTCATGTCAAAACTGAGTTTATTTCTTTACTGGATTTGAACTGATTATTTATGTATGGAGGACATATGAAATCAAACACACACACAAAATATCATAGGTACACAAAAGGGTATGGCACACAGATGCAAGTGTTAAGCTCTAAATATGAACACACTGACAAAGGTGACTGCAAAAAAAGTTATTGCTAACTTCTTTTTAAGTCAACTGAATGAAGGGAATATTTTCACTGTTCTGGGCATCTAGTGCAGTTATGTTGTACTAAAGTATACTAAAGCAGTTTATCAAGTCAGGGCTCGCAAAATTTCAAAATCCCTGGTAGCCCTTTGGGCAAGGACTCTTCAGCTTTTGGTGGCCCAAAATAAATTTAAATAGCCCGAATAAAAAAGAGAGCAATTTTTTGATTGATGTTTTGTTACAATATTATACATTAAAGTATAATATTGTAACGGAAACAAAACATTAATCAAAAAATTGTTGAAAAAATTGTTGAAACACAAATTACAATCATCAACTCAAATACTTGGTTCTAATTGAACAGAAATTTCTATGAACTTGTAAGAATTGTGTAGAACATGAATCAGTCTGTGTCAGATCCTGAATTTAAAATGTCCACTGCAGTCACGGGTAAGAGACAAGTGGAACCAAGATCTAGGCCATTTGCTTTTTGAAGTTTGCAAATACTGCTAAATTTTGCCAATGCTAGTTCACTCTTTGCAACATAGCACCCTGTTCTAAACAGATTTTTCGGGTTAATTTTTATTATGTTATTTGCAATTGGTGTTTGTTCTGGGTAAGATATTACAGACTGCAATAATGCATTACTTGCATTTCTCATGGGTTCTAATGGGGGTCTTTCTTAAAATTACTGGTCCCAGTAAAAAAGGCATTTGTTGACTCAGAAATCGAGGGAAAACCAACAACACACCCGGCAGAACATTATGTTATTTACACGGGTGCATTCGCTGTCAAAATAAAAGACGCGCACCAGATAAGAAGTTGCAACGCGCGTTTGCGTCCATATAAAAGGCACTGTTTTTGTCCGCTAGAGTGGGATTTTCACGGCACATTGTGCACCAAATCTCTGTGCGTTCATCATCTGTTTGAAGCCAGCTCACCTCCTGCAACCACTTGTCCGAGAATACACGCTTGTTTTGTGGTTCGGACTCCTTCTGACATTTCTTTGGAGGTGGAGGAACACCAAAGTAATTGCTTAAAGGA
>NW_005187407.1:7689430-7705203 GCF_000239375.1 Pundamilia nyererei
TATATATATAGACTTATAAGCCTTATGTGCTTATATATAGTAGGTGACTTAGTCTGGAGCTCTTTTACACAAGATTCAGTAGAGCTATGCAGATGAATAAAATGAACAGACATGAAACTCTAGCAGCACTGCAATCATGTAACATGCTTCACTTTTCTAACTTCGTGTATGAAAAACACCATGTCATTTTGGCTAACTTTTTAAGTTACAAAGTTTATCGTCTCTTATGTTAGTCAGTGTTTCCCTGCTGCCCTGTCTGCTGTTTCAAACCCTTCAACATCTCAGCACCCACCTGTAGGCTCCAGGGGATGTTTACTCATAACTTCCCAATTTCTGTATTTATCAATTTTGTGGGGCGTGATGAGCTTGGAGACTTGACAAAAACTCTAATTATATTCTGGTGCCGCAAGAAATCAATCTTTTCAAACCCAAATGATCTGACGTATTTTGTGATAGAGTTGATGTTAGCCCCTACCCTCACTGTCAGCTCTTCCTTGAAAGTCCAAACCATGTGACGCATGTGACATTTATTGTAACTTCTGAATGCTTTACGTCGACTTTGTACATTTTTTGCATGCCTATACAGCACCATCTTGCTTTATATTACGTTACGGCAAGCTGGCTAACTGCTAAAACTTTAAGGTATATAGAATGAGCTCTCAGGAGCTCAGTGTCTTCAGCGTGGTACCGTGCTGGAAATGCCACCTGTGCAAGTCCAGTTGTGAAATTTCCTCACTACTAAATGCTCCAGAGTCCATTGTTATGACAAAGTGCACGCGATCGAGAACAATAGCAACTCAGCCATGAAGTGCTAGGCCACGTATAATCACAGAGGGGGGTCAGCAGGTGTTGAGGTACATAGCTTATGGAGGTAAGTCAATCACTACAGACCTCCAAACGTCATGTGGACTTCAGATTAGCTCAAGAACAGTGCGTAGAGAGCTTCATGGGATAACTTTCCATGGCCAAGCAGCTGCATCCAAGCCTCATCAATCACAATGCAAAGTGCCAGATGCAGTTGTGTAAAGCATGACACCACTGGACTCAGTAAAAAGAAGTGGAGACATGTTCTCTGGAGTGACAAATGCTGCTTCTCCATCTATCAATCCAATGGATGAATCTTGGTTTTATCGCAGCTTGTCTGACTGCATTGTCTAAGGTTTCTGTGGTGGGGGTGTGGTCTACGGCTCCGCTGCAGAGGAGGGTGGGGCAGTGGGTTCTGCTGGCAGAGCAGCTGGGACTGATTGGTGTGATCAGTCCTGCTATTTCAGTTGCCAGCTGGGATTGGAGAGAGGATGGCTGTTCTGGGAACAAGTTGTCTGAAAAGCTGCACAGAGATCTTGAAAAAGTGTCATATAAAACATAATCAGTCCTGTAACAGTGTGTACATATGGATCAATTGTGTCACAGTGATGTCGAAAACCAGTTGCGGGATGAGCCATGACCAGTGCAGCCAGTGGCAGTACTGGCAACATTGCTGGCGGAAACGGCCACCATGCACCGGGAGCAGGTGGCGTTGCATCAAGGTTAGCTCCAATGGCTATGGGATCAGGCCGAGGATCAGACAAGAGAGTTGGAGGACCTGGTTGCTCTGGCTCTAGGCAGCAGAGTCGGCCAGTCCCAGGCCTGAGGAGGAGGCTCCCCAGAACCACTACAGCTTCGTGGGCTGCAGAGCAGCTGCCACGAGAGGTGGTCTCTAACACACGCTCTATTGCCTCCCCAGCAATGAAGGGTGCTTCCCCAACTCACAGGGAGCCTCGCAATTGCTGATGCAGGTGTGTTGGAGGTGAAGGCAGCTATAGACTGGCACCAGTAATGCCTGCTGACGGAGGTGGGGCAGGTGGTCAGTGTCACCAGCCCTCCAACACCTTCCCCCAGTCCAGGAAGGATGTACACCATACCTGTAAGGTGTTTAGGGGATACACGCCAGGATATGGTCGACTCGGGATGCACGCAGACCTTGATCCACCAAACTCTGGTTCGGCCAGGGCATTGTTGGAGACAGAGTGGGTGGAGGACAAGTGTGTACATGGGGACATACAAAAATATGTCTCCTCTGGGAAGGAGGAGACTGTGTTTCAGTTCGTCTCCCGAGTCAGCATCCCAAAAGATATAGTGATTGACCAGGGCTTGTTCTTGTCTCGCACACTAAAAGAACTGTACAAATGACTTGGAATTAAAACTTTTCGGACCACCGTCCACCACCCTCAGAATGATGGGCTGGTGGAGAGGCTGTATAAGACTTTAAAATCCATGATTCATAAGTTCATTCATGAGGATGAATGCAATTGAGATCGCTGGTTAGACCCTCTGTTGTTCGAAGTGTGGAAGGTTCCCCAGGATTTTCTCCCTTTAAGGTAACTTTTCGGCAGGAAGCCACCGGTGGAAAGGAACTGGAAAGGACCCTTTGTGGTCACACAGTGAGTGGGACATGTAGACTATGAAGTGGTACAGTCGGACAGGGGAGGACTCACACAAATATATCACCTCAACCTCCTGAAAGTGCGGAGAGAGGCTAAAACCGTTTCTCTGGTCAGCCTTGTTGGGACTGGAGGTGCCAAATTCCGCCTGCCTCCATTGTGATGGCCTTCTCACACAGGCCCCGAGAGCGGACATTGCTGCATTGCAACAATATTTTGCAGATGTGTTCTTCCCCCTGCCCAGCCATACCAGCCTCATAGAAACTGCATGACGGTACACACACATGTACATAAAAGACAAAGTGTTCAGAGAGAATTGGCTAATGGAAAAGTCAGACAGCACGTGGTGTAGTGCCATAGTTCTTGTGGTAAAGAGAGATGGATCTATATGGTTCTGTGTTGACTACCATAAAGTGGATGAAGTGTCACAGTTTATCTCATCGCCGGGTCAACAAGCTCCTGGACCGGTTAGGCACCATTTGCTTTTTTTTATGTTTCTGGATTTAACAAAAACGTGTGCTTTGTTAATAACTGTACAGTAATACTGGGAGACGTGGGATGAAGAAAGTTGCTAAGAGTCATAATGCTAGCATTAAAGCCTAACCACTGCTGGCATTGCTAAGAGTCATAATGCTAGCAGTGGTTAGGCTTTACTGTCCCCCTTTGGGGTTGATTGGATTAATTCCAGACAAAGCAAGAACCCAGAGTATTTTTAGCATATTCCCTACTTTCTGAGTACTCCCAACTCAAAAAGTATCAAGAAACCCATACAGCTCCCGATGATCAGGAATACACTAGCATTAGTTTTTCATCATGATCTTTACTTTTGATCCTGTTGATGCTGCAGCGATCACATGTTGTATATATAGAATTTGTGTTTTTTTTCCTAAGTAGTTTGCCACATGTCGAGGTCAGGGATAAAGGCATGGGCGGATTAAAGCCTATATCGACTCAATGAGAAAAGGCCATATGGGCAAATGAGATCCATGTCCATGAAGCACTAATCTGGGGATGCCCTGAGTGACGAAGGATGGACACTGCCCACATCTGCTAAGAGGCTTGGGAATTCAAATACAGCCAGTGGACTGCTCTACTGTATCCTGCACATTAGCGCCCCCATCTGACCCTGAATAATCAGAGAGTAAAAAAAGAGCCTTGATTGGGAAAGAAGATTAAAAACACTATCACAGTAAACAAATGTAACATTCATTCAAAACATACAGAAAGGAAACAATCATTTGAAGCTTACTGATTAAATTCAAATGAAAAGTTGTTTTGAAGTCATACATTAAAATTTAAATTCAAATGTATACAAGATAAAGGTGAAGATACTGTAAAGTAGATACAGATGTCTTTACAGAGAAATTACTACCACATAAAGAAACTTATATAGTCATTACCAGAATAATAGTTAGCGCGTGCCCCATAGCAAATAAAAGTAAAAAAAAAAGGCATAAATTAAAATGTAGAAGGTAAGGCAAGTGGAGATAAAGCAAAAAGGAGGGGGTATTTATTAGAGATTCTGTCCCAGTGATTGGCTGCAAGGCTAGTAGCAGAAGGACAAATGGACAAATCTAAGGAGCTAATAACACTGAATACGGAACGGCCCTCATGGGCAAATCTGGCACTAAGATGATAATGAGATTATAAAACCCTACTATATTGCGGCAAATTGTATAAGTGTTTCATTGAACCTTGTTGAACTTTCATTTATGCATGCCAGGCTCCTTCCCTTTTTGTCTCTCTCCTTTCTTCTCCTTCCCGGGATGATGGGTAGAGTATGAGTAAGAGAAGGAGTAGAAAAAATGCCTTCTGGATAGAGTTTACCTAGTGTAGGGTTGAATAGAAGACCACAGACTGGGCTTTTAAGACATGCTTGTGGTTAGCATAATTACGGTAGCTTAAAAAATGAAAGGGTATGAGCTCTTGTCAGAGTACAAGTATATGTCCCATACATTTATCTATCGACTACGTATACCTATTCCAAATATGTATACAAAATGTATGTAATAGGTGACAAGAGCAGTATTCATAAAACTGCGAAAGAAAGAATGGAATGAATTAATTCATCCCTGGTTCTGTTTCGTCGTCCCTGTTGGAGAGAGGTATCTCTAAGGCATAATGCTACCATCACCGTGCTTCACTATAAGGCTAATACTAGGTAAGTGATAGTCAAGTGACTGCAAATAAAAGTTGCCTGACATAGATTCATATGAGAGCATGGCTAATACCAATATAAGCTTAGGCACAAGAGAGACAGAGTCTTTAAGGTAATTTTGTAATTTTATACACCATGCTTGTAGAATAACAACTCTTTTCCAAAACAGTTGGGACATTGTGCAACATATAAAGAGTGAGTCTGGATTGTATATTGTAAAAGAAAGCATCACCTGTTTTTCTTAACATCAGTGATGAAGTATGATGCCTGATCATATCTCAGATATGTTAGTGAGATGTCACCTACATAACATACCAGTGCTTTTGTTGTACTTTGACTGTTCATATTGAGAATTCATCTGAATAAAATGGAAATGTAAACAAGGCGTACCCAGTTTTTCCCTCTCTCAAATAAAAATTTGTAGGACCAAACAAGAGATTAATTTTTCTCTCTAACCATGATTCTCTCAAATCAAAATTTTAATGGTTGTAAAATACAATTATCACCTGTCACTGAGCAGTTATGGAATTGTTATTGTGATATGTATTTGCAAGTCTAAGCTTCTGTTCGGTGTTCCACTTATTGTATGTGTAGGCGTGTGTAGGTATGTGTGCGTATATACGTGTGTGTGGATGCCAAGCACCTGCAGGCCTGATGGGCGTGGTCCTGCTAGAGGATTGGCCACACCTGAAGCCCCACACACACCTGCTGCTGATCAGGCTCGTCGGGGGAGCTATTTAGGAGACCGATGGAGCTCCAACCGACGCGGGATCATTCCATGAGACTCCACGTTAGTCTTCAGCTTGGTTAAGTCTGTGAGTGTATGCCTACTGGAATTAAGTGTCTTGACGGCTGCCTCTGTTATTTCTGCTCAGGAGGAGCGTGGAACAGCGTAGGGCAGTAAGCACGGGGTGTGGAGAACACAGAGCACGGACTTTTTGAGAAGACACGACACGGGAGTCACGGGAGAGCACGGGGATTTACTGTTATTGTTCCATTCACTGTAAATAAACGCACTGCTTATACACAGAGCACTACGCCTGGGTCCTCCTTCCCTACTTCCCCACGGTTTGCCATGCCAAACCGTGACAGTACCAATGAAAAACAAAAAACACTAATTCTGCCCTTTTAGAGTACTCACAACACAAATTACAGGATATATAAGAATGAAAAGGGGGTAAACATTTGGAAAAGATATGTGACATGCTGTCTTTCTCTCTGTTATGCAGGCAAATTTCAGTCAGATGTATCTGTTATTTAGGCTTATGGTCTTATGAATTGGTATTCTGATCATTTGAAAGACTTTATGATACTGAATTCAATATGTTAGAAATTCAATATGAACACTTTGAAACAGAAAAATACATTTGTGAGTCACTGACATCAGCATTTTCCACATCATCATGATTTAGTCTAGCAATGATTTGACCCAGACAATGCCCCGACCCTCTGGATCCAGATCAGAGGTTAGCATCCAGTTCACCTGAGTTTACCTCTGTGAACTGGAGTTTACATCCTGCACTTCTGACACAGAATGTGCAAGTGAGGCTATGAAAACACATAATAGGTATGTGAAAACACACTCGTAAAACACACATGCACACACACACATATACAAGATACACACATTCACTTCCATGTGACCTTCTACCAAGGCAGCGGACTTCCACCCTACCAAGCTGAAAAAACAGAGGTTAGAGGAGGTGAGCTTCATTTGAGTGGGTCTAAATTTCCCAAATCAGCTCACAAATATCAATCACACACTGTGTCTGTGTATGTGTGTGTGTGTGGTTGTGTGTGTAAGAGAGAGAGAGACAGATTGATGTTTTTGTGTGGTGAAGAAGTGGAGACAGCTAAAGGTGTTTCACAGTCAGCAATGCGTGGATCAGGGAGGTGAGGGTTACAGTCAAGTCAAACCTAGAGCAGGATGAAACACATTTGCAATAAAAGCTTGACATTATGTGTCAACATACCTACTTTTATTTAAAAGTACTCATTTTTTGTCTATGGGTCTAAGTACATTATTAGTTTAAAAAATTCAAAGTGTCCCCCCTTGTCATCACACAAAAATAATTCTTACTTCTGTAACAATTCATGATACAGATAATAATAATAATTAATATTTGATTTTAACAGCAAAAGTAAAAAAAAAATACATCCAATACATATATATGTTATACAGGAAATGAAAGTGAGTCCCATTCTGCAGTCCATTATGGTTAATTACAGCATTGTGCTGGGACTCTTGTACTAGAGCATGGTTGGTAATTAAAGTACAGGTAAGACATTAACTTACTTTTGTTAGCCATTAATCAGTGTTTACCTTCAGAGAGCTCCCCCTTTGTAATTAATAATCAGCTTGGACAATGAATAATCACCCAAGAGGAAGTTGTGTGTTCATGTGTGTGTTTTTATGTATTGGTGTGTTAATAGCAATGGGGTTTTCCCAAAGTACAGCCTTACTAATAAATGAATAATCTTCAGTCTCAGAAAACCCCCTCCAAAAACTTCAAACAAGACAACCCCCCCCCCAACTCCCCAACAAAAATAGAAGAGCCATTACAAGTAACACTCTCCTGTATTTGCTCTTTTTTTATCCATCTATTTCTGATCACCCTCATTCTCTCCAACTTTGAACGGTATCCTTTGCTTGGCATCTAAACAGTCCAGGTTTGGAATGATTACATGTTGGGAAGGCTTCTGCAACCCCCACATTAACAAGCACCCGACTCCTCAACTTATTTCTGTCAGCCTTGCTTCTACTCCAACACACACATGCGCAAACACACAAAGGGAGCTTTTCCAGAAAGAGATTGGTTCCACTTTATCTGCATATTTAGCCTGTGTTCAGTGTGCTGCTAACTGATAAAATTCTGCAAGTGTGCCAGGCCCCTGCCAAATGCCAGAGCACCGACCTTCTTAGGAGGAACAAATTCCTTTAGCAAAAATTTACAGAAAACAAATAAAAAACAAACAAACAAAAACCCCAAAACAAAACAAACAAGCAAAGAAACAAATAACGAAAAGAATAAGGTAGTGAAAGAGGAAAGCAAGACAGTCAAAGGAGAAGGGGATGGATCCAGGCTTTATTCCAATGATAATGATATTGATATATTAGTGAAGACTCCCAGAGATTATCATTAACATATAATATTAACATATTATGGTATACCAGCATTGCTTCACAGATGCTTAGGAATAGCAGACATGCCTTCAAGGCTCCTTTTGCCAAAAAAAATCTGAATCAAAACGGATCCTCATTTCTCCAGAGAGCCAAGAGGTATGCAGAGGAGTAGATACATAAAGGGTGAAACCAAGAATAATTATCTTTCTTCAAAAAATTATTTATTGCTAAGAAAGAAGAATGGATGCAGGAGAGCAAAAGAGCAATGGCAAGACTCACCCTTCAACCCATTCTCCCATTTTTCTGCCTGACCAATACCCTTGCACTTAGCGTGCGTGCGTGCGTGCGTGCGTGCGTGCGTGTCTGTTAAGTGAGTGATCATACGCCATTCTCAGCAGCAGCCAGGGGCCCAGGGCTTCCTCGGTCTGGCTACGTAGAAGAGCAGCGGTTCACATTGGGATGTCTGTCATTGCGTATGTGCATATGCATGTGCGTGCATGATAACAAGGATTCACTGGTCTGTTTTCTGTTGCTGAGAGGTTTTTATCTCCAACCTTGATTAGCAACACCTACACACACATATCCATATTATAGCAACCTAAACAAAGGCAGTCGTAGTAGCAGGAGTGACTGCTGATTGAAGTGTTGGGCCACGATGCCCTGACAGCCTTCCTTCAACCTTCTCTCAACCTCGTCACCTCCGTTGCTCTGCTGTGACTCTCACCACAATAGCTGCTGCTTGTGAACCTGCCAGGCTGCCAAGGACACAAAGATGACTGAACCAACCTTTGACATTAGAAGTGTCCACTAAAAGACCAGAGACAAGCCGAGTTGGCAGCTCTGTTAACAGGCTAGAGACCGAGATCTTTTCAGCTTGCTTAAAGTAGCAAAAGTCAATAGAGCACAAGTCAATAGTGCATACATTTGGATGGACGCCGTGTCAAACAAGTCTGTGTTTAGATATTGTTAGGCATGCCAACAGTTTCAAAAGGTGACCTCAATATTTTGGCACAACTGTTGCTGTCTTTTGACCGACAGCAGTCACGGAGAAGGAGCAGAAAAGACATAAATCATCAAAGTAAAAAACTGACATTTGAGCATGAAATACAGCATGAGGTTTGTATTGAAGGCTAGATGACATTTCAAGGAGCTGATTCACTCGAAGATGTTAAGGCCACCCACCCACACAGCTCCATGTGGAACATGCCGTTTTAGTGGCCGAGATGAGATAGGAGTGCTAGAGATGTATTCACAGACATGTGGAGCATGTGTAAGATGACCTATACATTCACCATGATGTCAGGGAGGATCTTTGAAGAGAATAAAATCACAAAGCAGAGCATCCCGAGCAAAGATGGAAATGAGGGAAGAGCTAAGAACGTGAACGTTCGAGTATGTTTGTGTGTAACACTGTAACAAAGCAAAAACAGGTGTTTTTAATACCTGCGACAGATATATTGCTTCCTGCTTAAGGCTTGACTTTCCTTCTTTTTTTCATATGTGTGGGACTGTGCAAGCATGCCTGTGTGTGTGTCACTCTTCAAACAACACTGCAATCATCATCTCTTATCAACGGTCATGTTGAGGATTACAGCTTTCATCCCTAATCCTACATTAAGGACACATTCTCATGATGGACGTGACATCATCAAGGCCAGTCAACCACAGAGAGGGCACAAGGACAGGAAGCCAAACACCACAGGAAAGGATTAATGAATATAGGAGACAGAATGGATGATGAAAAAAAAAATGCAAGAGGGGGTCACAAAGAAGATGAAAACAGAAATGAACTCAGATAGCAAAATTTCTGCAGTGCTGCTGATACAACCTCTCTATTTGTGTTTCAAGATAATCTTCCACTGCTTCAGTTCCACAGTTTGTCTAACAGTGACACTCAATCTGTTCTACTAAGATTTAAGATGTACCCATTACCCAGACACATGCGCACAAACATGGACATGTGCTAAATACACACCGTTCTGAACTGACTGAATTCCGATCCACTCCTTTAAATCACTGAAGGAAAAAATACACAAATACTGAGGAGTTTATTTTTAGTCTGCATGAGTCCTTATTGCTTTTTATTAAAAGAAATACCAAGCTGCACTATTACATCCTCTGTGACAGTTCCACATTATATTTAAACCAATGATATAGAACGAAAAAACCACCTTCAATTTTCATGCTAAATAATCTGTGGTTATGGTTTCTAGATATTTAACTGACTTTCAACATATACAAGTGTTAAAATCAATGGACAGATTATTGCATCGTTGTTTGTAACCCTCTCGATGCACTAGTTTCTCAGTACACCTCACTATACCACCCAGAGAAACCATGCCTCTTTTTTAACTGTTACTAAAAAAACAAATATGCTTGACTTATCTAACATTGGCACAATCCAGTTTCCTGCTCGCAAACGTGTGTCAAATTTTAACCAGGAACCTCCCAATACTTCAATGTTCAACAGCCTTATAATGAGCAAAATCTAATAAAACTGAAAGGGATCCCAATTATGCTGTGATTCACAGACATTGAGAAATACTGTTTATATTTTTGGACAGACAATTTTGGTACCTGCAGAGACTCTGGGGCAGTCTGGCATCATAGGCTCCAGTGGTATGTCCAAGGGCTCTGGACTTGATACCCAGTTACGACAGTGCTTTAGAAAGAGAAAAATAAAACAATTAAACTCATATTAAATGACATTCAAAAGAATTAAATATGACATGTGGAGAGTAATGAATATGTAGCAAGCAGTTTCTTCCACTATTACTTCCACAAACACAGAGAAAACTATTGTAAAAGATGAAGATATAAAAGGAAAGTATTTGGTACAAAATTTAAGTCTTTAATCTTGTTAATAATGGGTGTGTGTTTTTATTTTGTTTCAACTGCATCTAACCAAACACTGAAAAAGGAAAAGCGGTTGGAAACAAACAGAAAGACAGTACGCAAGAAAGTGTGTGTGTTTCTGTGTGTGTGTAGATGAGTAAGGTGGGGGAAGAGAAGGAGAGACAGGAACAAGCAATTAAAAGCTCAGTGACATGTTGCTCAGACAGCTTGGCGTTTGTTTGTGGTGGAGAGCTGAGGCCTTCTACCACAGTGGATGAGTGAGTGCCCTGGGGGAGGGTGTCTGCCCAGCTTGCTGACCCATAACCCCCTGCAAACACCCCTACTCCTCTCACAACCCCAGTGGTTGACAACTCTACTGTCAGAAAGAGGAGAAGACCTCTTCATTCGTTTTTTTTCCTTTATGCTGTCTTCATCTTCCTATCTGTCTGGCACTCCCTTTTTTTTCTACCTACCACTGCAGGTTATTTTAGACATATAAGGTCTTAAGCCCTATGTACCATTAATCAAAAGTATCAATGCTTCAGAATAAGACAACTTAAGTTTTCAGTGCTGTAAGTTTTCATTCTCCGGGTCAGCGGATGACAGCGCATCAAAGTTTGTTTTCCCTTTTGACTCTGCAATGTGGATTGGTATGCTGTGGCTTGTAAGGTAGGTACAAAAACAAGGGAAAAGGGAGAAAGAGACAGAGGGAGGCTGAGAAGGAATGCTTAGAGAAGACGTCCCCCAAGATAAGATAAAAGTTCAATAGAAGAAAGAGAAAATGTAAAGAGATTAGAATGTGCAGCTGGTGTCCTTCTGAATCACTGCTTATCTGCCCTTGTTTACTTTCACCCTGGCCCCCTGACAGCCATTACGGTATTGTACGTGCTTGTGTGCGCGCGTGCGGTTGTGTGTGTGGGTCAGTGACTGCATTTCAAGGGGTCTCCCACGAAGATGTGTAGAGTTGTGAACCCTTCAAAATATACACACACACACACACCGACGCACAGATGCTTTTGCATTTTTGCCCTCTGTGACGCCGACTCCCAAAGACCTAAAGCAAGACTCACAGAACAGACAAACCCTGCAAATGCTTTCAATTTAAATTACGTAACACAATCACCCAAACGCACACACATTACTTTTGTGGATATATATTCTGTTCTATAGTCTTTACAAGTTCTCTGGTTTCTGTACGAATATTAAAACTGCATCGAAGCAGAGACACTGAATACATCTAATCCAAACTGAGGTCCTCTGCTGTTTATTTTTGTTGAAAAAAGTCTGCGCAGCTAGGGCAAACCAAATCTCTCATCATATGCTTGACATATACTGCAGTGAGGGTACATTGTGATTTATTTACTGCAAGCTTATAGAGAAATATAGAAATTCATTACAAGAGATAATCATGATGAAACATCTGGAACATATAAATCCGTAGCAAATATTCATTTGGGAAATTTACAGAAAAGTCTGTTATTGAAATAAAGTTTGTTTTTCTTAAGAATGGATTACATATGAACCAAAGTAGTCAATCACTGAATGTGTCTCTTAAATGGTAGGAATGCCTGAATTACTCTTTTCTGGTGCTTTTTCATTTATTTTTAGCCCTGTCAATCAAAAAAATGCTAGCCACTGGAAAGCATAGAGAATAAAAGTAGCCAAAGAGGTTGAAGAAAGATCAGCCAAGAGATGAGAGGGGATGAAGGGGGGGTGGCTGGAGGGCTTGGTGTTCGGGGGAAGATGACAAGTCATCTTGGTAAACAGTGGCATATTGTGTATTTTTAGATCCTTTGGTTTGCCCTAGATGTGCTCTCCTCTGAGCCCGGGCTCGAGGGCAGAGTGGTGCAGAGTAGCACAGAAGCAGTGGGGCTCCTTGACTGCTACATCAAGTGTCTCATTGTATCTCCTTTAATTCATTCTGTCTGTCTGGAGGAAGATGTCAGCTGGGCTGTGGAGCAGTGGGCTGAAGGCAGCTAGAGAGAAGGGAAGGAGGGGAGTCTTTCAAAGGGCCCTCCTCCCTCCCCTACACCTCCACCACCAATGGAGGCAGGGAGGCTGAGGTTTGAATAGATTTGTCAAGGCAACAACACACATGTGCACACAAACTCTTGCATAAATGCACACACACACAGCACAAAGCCCCAGTACTGTGGGAGACCGCAGGCATAACAGCAGTCACATAAAGGCAAGGCCTGCTGGCTGGGATTAGAGAAGGGCGACATGACAAAAGGATGGCACATCACATCGGCTGCCTCTGACACATAGCATCATCACTTCAAGCAGCTCGTCCACCGATCAATGATGCCATTGAACTAAAAGCAGACAGAGAAACAAACATGTAAACAGATTTGGCTGTCCCAAACCTCTGCTACTCTGTGCATGTGCTTTTCTTTGCATGCTTGGATTTATGCTGGTTATGAACATACACATTTGCCCAGTCTTTGGGAAAATCTTTTGAAGTTTAACTTTGCCAACTACCAGTTGGAATATTTAGATTGATATGGACTTAGTAATGTGTTAGGAATGAAAGGATGCCACATTGTTTGATGGAGATAAAAATGATCAACTTACAGATTTCTGATAGAGGGTTTAAGAGTTCATGGAGCCATGGGGCGACCATAGCTCAGGGGGTTGGGAAGCGTATCTGTAACCGGAAGGTCGCCCGTTCGATCCCCGGGCTCTCTGTCCTGGTCGTTGTGTCGTGGGGAAGACGCTTTACCCTACTTTACCCTACTGGTGATGGCGCGATATGGCAGCCTCGCTTCTGTCAGTCTGCCCCAGGGCAGCTGTGGCTACAACCGTAGCTTGCCTCCACCAGTGTGTGAGAGTGAATGAATAGTGGCATTGTAAAGCGCTTTGGGTGCCTTGAAAAGCGCTATATAAATCCAATCCATTATTATTATTATTACTGATGGCAGTCAGCTTAGCCTGTAGAGGTCTGTGTGTCCCTCCAAGGATATATCTCCCCAAATCATCACTGACCCACCACAAAACTGGTCGTGCTGAACGATATTCTTTCTTTTTCTGTTTCTCCTGTGAAACAGTTTTTGATGATTTGCAAATGTGCTATATAAAGTTTATTATTACTTATGACCACTTCCTACTGTGCAAAATGCAGAATAAAAAAAATAAAACTATATTATTTTATTAGTAATAATGTGGATTGATAATTAAACTGTTTATCAAATAAATTCTAAATTTAGCAACAAATACCAGTCAAATGTTTGGACATACCAGATCTTTGACTGGTACTGTATATAATCACTGGATTCTCAGTGTGTACGCATGCCAACTTGGTACATACTGGTAGATGTTTTGTCTCCATACACACTTCCACTCCATTTGAGCATTTGCATGCAAGGTTAACCACATTAGTAGCTACCACAAACCAATTCGCCTTAAAGAGGAGTGCTTTATAATGGCCTTCAACACCAGAGCTGCATCAATGCAGACTTTCCAGTGGTGTGCAAGACTGTTGTGAGCAACTACCCACATATTTATTGGTTGGTAAACTGTGAAAGATGTTTAATCTGATGTCACAATTTAAAGGTTACATTTTATTGTGACTAAAAGATGCCTGTCTCTAGTCAAGAAAACTGAAGATGGGGTATTTTAATTGTAAAATGTGTATTAGCAGAGATGGTTACAATAGCAAAGCAGCTTACCAGAGTTAAAAAAAAAAACAGAAGATGTTTACAGGACATGCTACCAAAGAAACTTGTTAATAGCTTGTTTTTCCTCATAATGCATGCACCGTTCAGAGTGAAGTTTATTCTGAAGCTTGTACCTGTATTTATATCCTATGCATAATTCTTACTGTTTAATTAAGGTCACTGTTTTGTCAATTTTAGGCAACGAAACTATACGGGTTTGCATTCAGATACACTCTCATGTTTAAAGACAAACTTATCAGTTGATTCAGCCTTCCATCATATTACTTGTTGCTGCAATGATGAGTTCAGTGTCAGTGAAGTGCAGAGAGCTCTTGGCTAAGGTCTCATGATAACTACTTCAGACGTTTAGGGATTTAGGTTTCTATTACAGTACTTGGCATTTTGATACAATGACTTTAAAAGGGTACCCAGTGGATTAAAATGTGGAGCCAAAGGGTCCTGACCGAGTGTCAGATGGGAGGGAGACTAACCTTCTATATATGCAACCATCTATACCACCTCGGTTGCAAAACTGCATCTCCACCTCTCATTCTGAAAGCACACCAAACTGAGTCCCATGACAGAAACTCTGTACCAAGTGCACAAAGTCTCCTAAACCATAACACACATGACAGTCTGCTACCTAACTTCTCAGAAAGTAGTCCTGAGTATCAATTTTTGCTCACTCTCTCTGTGTCTGTTTCTAACCCACCTCCCCCAGTTCTTGAATAATCTCTATGGATTAGGATGGTTTATTCATGACCATAGTGTACTCTGAATGTGTGTGCATATGCGTGTGTGTCTGTGTGTGTGTGCGTGCTCTGGGCAGGCCACTAGAGTGTGACAGCAGGCCAGCACAGTGACAGGAGACACCTTGGAGATTGTGACAGGCTGCCAGCTGTACACCATCATTTGGATTTCTCTCTCTCACTCACTTCTCCTCACTATGCTACTCATCTACCTCCACATATATCTCTTCATCCTCCTTCTGCATCTGTATTCACTCCATTCACACAGTACCTGTGTTTTTTTCTCTTTCCACAGCTCTACACTGTGCTTTCTCAGTGGCAGTCAACAGGATTTAAATAATTGAATGTTTCTCATACTCTGTTTCTTTGTATATTTTTTTCTGTCTCAGTCAGTAGATGAGTCTTTCTATCTTTGCTCTGGCCTACCCCATCTTTTTTTTAATCTCACCTTCACTCACTATTTGGTTTCCTTGCTGTGACGTCAGTTCCCCCTTGTCTGACCCATCTGGTCTATACAACCTGGCTCAGCAGGCGCTGATCTCTAAATCCTATCTTCTCTCTTTCACCCGTTTCATCACTCCATCTCACCATCCACTGACCTCTTGAACCTCAAAAGAAGAGAATTACCACTGTCCGAGGAGAAAAGAACACGGCTGGGGTGTCCCAAACTCACATACATCCACTTGTATTGGCATCCATCTTTATTCACCAAACAGGGCATTAGTGACGTTCAGTGCTAGCTAACCTTCTATGATGAGCTGCCCATACATTAGTGTGCAATGAAACAGATGGGTTACTTATAAAAATGTCCTTATGTATGTATGTATGTAT
>NW_005187407.1:7706450-7726649 GCF_000239375.1 Pundamilia nyererei
GAGGCACTAATCATGGCAGCACAGGAACAAGCACTAAGCACAAGATCCATAGAGGCTGGGGTCTATCACACCAGGCAAGACCCCAGGTGCAGGCTGTGTGAAGATGCTCCAGAGACAATCCAGCACATAACAGCAGGGTGTAAGATGCTAGCCAGCAAGGCATACATGGAACGCCATAACCAAGTGGACATAGTGTACAGGAACATCTGTGCCGAGTATAATCTGGAAGTCCCGGGGTCAAAATGGGAGATGCCCCCAAGGGTGATGGAGAATGACCGAGCTAAGATCCTGTGGGACTTCCAGATACAGACGGACAAAATGGTGGTGGCTAATCAACCGGACATAGTGGTGGTAGACAAACATGAGAAGACGGCCGTAGTGATCGATGTAGCGGTTCCGAATGACAGCAACATCAGGAAGAAGGAACACGAGAAGCTCGTAAATACCAAGGGCTCAGAGAAGAGCTCGAGAAAATGTGGAGGGTGAAGGTGACGGTGGTTCCAGTGGTAATCGGAGCACTAGGTGCAGTGACTCCCAAGCTATGCGAGTGGCTCCAGCAGATCAACAACAACAGCGGAGATCTCTGTCCAGAAGAGCGCAGTCCTAGGAACAGCTAAGATACTGCGCAGGACCCTCAAGCTCCCAGGCCTATATATATACACACACACACACACACACCCACACACATCTTCATTTTAAGCCAATAATTAGCAAAACTGTGCAACAGTAGAACCCAAAGCTATATGGTTAGCATTCAAAAAGACTGTAACCAACGTTTTTATGAAGTCACTGTACATACAACATTCTTCCTTAGAATGACAGACGTAGAGTACAGTGGTAGAATTAATTAGCAATAAATCTCTATTGCTAAGTTTAACAGTTAAAACTATGAGGAACAGAGGCAGGTGAAATAATGTGTGTGAAATCTGTAGATGTACGTTTCTCCCACATTTTTGTTGTAGTTGTTGCATTTTAAAGAGCAAACCAAAGCATCAGTCTGCCTGTTCCCTTTTAATTAAGTGGGTTCCTCTCTAAATCAACGAAAAACTACAGTTGGATATTTTCGTCGTTTTTCAGGTGTATTGTTCTGTTTAATCATTCCAAACAGAAAAATTACTTAACATGCCAATTATGTGGTGTCCTACACGTCCCTTAAAAGAATCAAAAATAGGAAATGCCAAACAACATGAAAGAAAGGGGAGGCAGTGCAACCTTGAATCCCCGCCAATCAAACCAACATACATAAATACGTGAACCACACACACACACACACACACACACACACACACACACACACACACACACACACACACACACACAGATTTGGAGATGACAGAGATAGCAAAAACAAAAGGCAAGGGATATGGATAGAGGATGTAATACAAATGAAAGTATGGTATGTGATGTGTGCGTTTGTGTGTGAATGGTTGTGTGAGCGTATGACATTTGCATCTCTGGCTCTCCAGCAGCTTTGGTCTTGGATGTTATCTCATCTGTATGTGCATACTGAGTGAGCCCAGGTGATGCATATGGCACAGAGGTCACACTAGAAAGGGCAAATGCTAAAATGAAGCTAACACAAATGCACATGTGCACGTGCATTCTATCCCACACACATGAACAAATGCACGCATTCTTACAGATACTTCATCCGCCTAGCTTCATACGCATGCACCAGCGAGGGTTAACTGTCTCAGTTATTCCTTGACATGCACCCAGGGAAAAAGTGAAGACCGAAAGAAAAAAGGACAACATGCAAACAATGGTTCTCCATGGCATCTTAGGTTTGCTGTTACTCAAGGATACCTGTGTAGGTCAGTAGGGTTATACAGACAAACTGTACGGTATACAATTTACATGAGATGAAAAATCATGGATGGACTACTGTAAATTTTGGAGCATCTTTGTTTCTATCTACAATAGCTTAGATGCAATTGTTTTTCACCTGTGAGTCTGGGCGTGGTGGAATTAAGGCACGGCGGGACCACAGACCCGTGTTTTGAGCCATCTTTATTTACCATTTTTCCACACCACCACAACAACCACCAACCCCTGAGTCCCTGTGTTTTAACACGGCGGGCATGATTGCGGATGCCGTGCAGGTGCGTCCGCACTGCACCGCAGACCACGCCCCACCACACTGGGTTCGCGTGTTTATGTGCCTGGTTGTGTGTGCTTTTTGTGTGACTGTTATCACAGCAAAATGTGGTTCTGGACTACTGTACTGTACAAAAACTACCACAAATCAATCCTGAAACTTAAAGGTGCATAGCTGCAACCAAAATAAACGCCGTGTTGAAAATTATTGTAGTTCAATCCATCTTTACTGATTAGTAATTAGTAATAACTGAGCAATCAGTACTTAGCATTCTCACAGGTCAGAACATTATCATGACGGGAGTCATCATTGGCATGATCCCTGCACATAATATCGCTGCTTTTAAAACGTGATTGTGTATTCGAGCTTGTGCCGTTATTTCACCTCCTGCATCCAGTCCTGTGTGCTCTTTGTGGTCTCCTGTAGCCAGATGTTGTGAGCGGAATCAGTCAGAGCCACGGCACATACTTTGTTTTTCACCTCTAATTCCCTCTGATTCATCTGCAATAAAAACAAATAAAGCTTGTGTTAGTCACACATCCAGCATGTTAATAACACCGTCATTCGTGCTGAGGAGGAAATATTTGCTCGAGAAAGAGGAATATTATAAGAGTCATAAACTCTTTTGAATAATAAACATCTGCATTTTGAAAATCATACATCTAAACAAATGCATTTTATTAGACAAACCAAATATATATTTATGAATACTAGGCCCAACTGCCTACTTCTTAGAGTGCACTGAATGCATATTTCTTGGTGACATCAATAGCCCAGTGGACAATTTTGTAACCCAAGGATACTGATTCAACCTCATGTATAGAGCATAATGTTGTAAAGTGAAATATGAAAGAGCACTGCTCCACCATAGTGTGTCCTTGTCACGTTCTGTGCAAATGTCCTTTCCTGCGCACGTTCAGATACCTTGGTCCCCATTCTTAATACCCTTTCCCTTCACATGTCACAGAGAATGTGGTGTTCGTAGGCCCGTCTTCCTATTCCCCTCTGAATGTCAATGCCAAGGAAAATGTCACACAAAGGACTTGTTACCGCACTACAATAGACTTCCCACACCGCTGGTGCTACCCCAAGGAGTACTACAGCCAAGCCTTGGGAACGAGCCGCTTCACTCAACTTTAAGATAAAAAGGACAGAATAGAGAACAGGACTTGCAACAATAGGTTAACAATCACTTACTTTATACATTTAGAGAAGCTGAGAAAGAGACTGAACTAAGGGATCGGCATAGTGCCTCTGAGGAAGCAGTAAATTTAGAAAGTGTCGTCGACTGCTAGGTGTTTATGGCTACATGCCGAGAAGTGGTGAGGTTAAGGCTGAGGGAAGAGTTTAGAATATAAGGCATTAGTTGGGACTTGTGCTGGATAAATATTTGCCTATAAAAGCCCAAAGGTATTAAACCAAAACTGGCTTGAGCCACAGGTATGAAGCCATGTTTTTAATGGGCATAGAGGTTTAAAATGGGACAAGGAGATGAATGTTTGTCTAAAGGTGGAGCTATCAAAGAGAGCAGCTCTGGCTGGCTATGCAATAAATGAGATTAGGCATTTGAATACATCCTCCCATACCTAGCCAAATTAAAGTATATAGAGATAAATGGATCTATTAAGGCACAAAAGACTCATATCATCTACCTGATAAGGCTACCAAATGAACATTTTCACTATCAGAGAAGAATAAAGCAGCCTGACAGGTGAGGTACACACTTGAGCATACTTAATAAAAAAAAGTACACAACTTTAGAGTTTAAAAGGACAGACATTGTCCAGACATATAGGTTCATTCACAGAGAATCATACGAAAACATACACACTGATACACACTCCTCACTGTAATCCCTCCTCATCCTTGCTTGGCTGAAAAGCTTTCCTCTGGCAGAACTGGGCTCATGGGAGCTGCAAAGTCAACCTTTTAAAATTGGAGGTGTCAGTCAGGGCCTTGTTTTCTGGTGCTAGCCAAATGGGCCCTTTCCTGAGTGAAAGGACTACCAGTTTAGACCAGAAAACAAGAGTGGATTGACTGCCCATGGAAAACACTGAGCATGTGACTTCAACCTAGTCGAGAGCATTGCCCAAGCCTGGGCAGAAATCTCAGCATCTTTTCAAATGCCCAGGTGGACAGACAAATGAGTCTCTGCTTGCTACTATTGTTACTGTAAAACAATTATTCCAACATGTATTTCTTTTGAAAGGAAAACTTAAACATACTCTATATAGGTAAGGTTTAGTTGACATCGCTGGTATATTAAAATTGTAGGAACTGTAGGAGAACTGTAAGTAAAACCAAACATTTGTCAGTGTGTCAAATAGGCTTTTGTTTTGTAAGCCTAACTTTGTTTAAAGTACTTCAGCATGTCATTTACTTTACTTCTAAAGTACTTACGAAATAAGAGAGGACATGAGAAGCATGCCATAGCTGAAAAATAAAAAAAAATTAACCGTGTAGGTGTAGGCCTCCATGTATGTGGGCATGTGTATAGGAATTATAGTGATCAGGTAAGATCACTACTGATCGACAGCGGTTCTGTTAAGCTGAGAAGCCGGTGAATGACAGTGATTAGACAAAGATAAAGGCATGTACATAGAAAAAGATGGCTCAGAGAAAGGATGCTAGTAGGTTACATATGCTACTGTGCGCTGGTGCTGCTTTAGTAGAGATACATTTCCAACCCTCTGAGGAATAAGTCATAGTTTGTGATAACACTAATCCAATCATAAACCTATATTTTGGAGAAAGACAAAACAGGGTTTTTGTTGTTTTTTTTTTTTTTTTTTTTGGGGGGGGGGGGGTTTGATTTTTTTTCTTTGTTCCTTAATTGCCATGGAAAAAAGAACATTAATAAAAACAAAAATGACACATTGGGACTGCCCAATGTTAAAGTGAGGATTAGTGCTGAGGACATCTAATGATAACTAACTACCAAACTAATGGCAACTTAGACCTCAAAGGGTTAAAGAGAACTTGTTAGAATCCTAAAATTACCTTTTAAAATGAATATATTCAGTTGCTTTTATTTCCGTTGTGGTAGGCAGAGCCTACCTGTCATCCTAATTTTTAATGATATGAAAATCAACAACAAAAAAAGTCTTTTATTTTTCTTAGCCTTTTTTTTTTTGTTTAAGTTTCTCTATCATTTGCTACTCAAAGACATTCACTTTGTTGTAAATTTGCTAAAAGTAGGAGTGAAAACAAATTAGGAAATCTCACCAAACAAAGTCTGCTTCCCTCAACCGAAGATTAAAGAGCAAAGAACTCCATCTCTCACCAGTGCCTATATCAATCACTCATTCTGACAGCTCTCATTGCCGCAATGCCTCCACACATGCACTTGGCTGTGGTAACACTTGGGGTAATAGGTTGACAAATAATGACTCCAGGAGAGAGAGTGTTCTATGCCGTGTGGCCGTTAACCACAGTAATTTTGACACCCACTGGGTCCCATGTTTTACAAGCCACAATGACATCTGTGGTTAGCTGCATGTTGCAAGCATAATCTAAGCAGGTCTGTATCTTCTTCTAAGAGAGTAATGCTGTTAACTCACAAGCAGAAGCACGAAGCCAAATATTCTCCAGTGGATATCAGTGTAAGATGTTTTTTCATATGACTCATCATTCCACACCACAATGGCCTGTGAGTTAGTGTTAGCCACGTATACCCGCAATGTTAAATGTGCTAATTCACTATGTAACTGCAGACAGCAGCTTTTACAAGGAAACAAGCCAGCTGTTGTGATCAGTCAAGTATCGGACAGGGAAATAGGAAAAGAAACATGTGGAAATACTTGTTGAACTAAAACCAACACACAGATGTTGAGACATTTGCTGCCTCTCGGCTGGCCTTTCCTTTAATGCTAGAGCAGCTGGATAAGCAGAGTAAAGTTCAAATGGGTGTGGGTGGATGTTGGACATGTGGGGCTGGTGTGTAAAAAAATGTAAGAGGAGTATAAAGGCGGAAGACTATAAGAAGCTCAGTGGATATCAAAAGTGGGAGAAAACCCCCCAGAAAGGACTATGGAGATAAAGCTAGACAAAGGAGACACATACAGGCAGATGTGCACAACAAAGAGTATTTATAAATACTTTATTAATCCCCAGGAGGAAAATTCTCTTTTCCCTCGTCCCACTTCACAGAGAGATCGGACCAAAGAGTCAACATCAGAACAGCATCCCTGAAGCAAATGGGCTTTCTCTGGGTTACTAAAACATAAGTAGAAGATTATGTTTAAATGGGACCAATGCTCTGGGGTTTGATCGGGAAGCCGGAACTTAAAGGGCAGCCGCCACGCACCCAAGAAGAATTTGATGAATTGTTTATCACCTGCCTAATGTGGTTTATCTATATCCTACATCATAACAGCACTGTAAGTCTAATTCAGCGCAATTATCAGGGATTTGTTAATAGCATGATTTAAAGCGCCACAAAAAAACAGTGTAAACACAATTTCTTTACCCATTTTCATGGCCGTGCAGTTTTTGAACACACTCCCTCACTGTGATATGGATTCGATTTGACCCCAACTAGCATCACATTTACATTCTTTTGAACCACGATAACAAATCTGAGTCACAACTGACGATGCAGACTTGAGCTCACCCTCAACCCACATACATTCAAACTCTGGATGAACTTTGAAATCCTTCTCCCTCTTTTTACTTCTCCCTTTTTCCCCCTCCTCGTAAACCATTTCTTTTTGATTTCTCTGCAGAGGGCCTGGTTGCTAAAGAGACCCACAAATATCACATATTCTGACCCCCTCGGTTGGCACAACTCTGCTAAATCCAGCTTTTCACAAGCTCTATGAAACAGCCAACCCCCACGCATTTGGAGTCGCTCAAACAGATGCAGATACACACACGCAGACTTGTCTATAACCCATGTGTCTTGTACCTGACCTCTCACACGGCCCTCAGTAAAGTACAGTGTTTAGCGCTTTAAGCTGCTTCCTACTACAAAGCCAGCTAATTGCTAGACTTTTTGTTGTGCATAATCTTATTTTCACCACTGACACAGAATATGATATGCGATGGGTGTGTGTATGAAGGAGGGGAGGGGGGTGGGGGGGCATATTAATCATGTTTATTTATCTGGACTAGGAGTTGAAATAAGCGACGAGACATCATTTAACAGCATGCTAAGCTAATCTCTGGTCGAGATAAATACTTCATTTTCTCTCCTCTCCCCGTGACGCTCCCTTGCTCATGACTGCTCCACTGACGCTACATCTAAACACCGGCAATAATAAAGACAATTATTTAGGCCTTTGATAATTATGTGTCAAAGGCAGCAAAAGCCACTAGATAATTGGGCGAAAACTGAATGGTAATCCACAATGGAGTTCCCTGTGGGGAGACAGGCAGACTCATCCCTAGAAAGAATGCAGAGTGAGAGAAAAGAGAGAAGCAGGCAAAGACAGAAAGATGAGAGCTCTTTAAGGGGCCTTGCTCACTGTCAGACAGTCAATGTGAAAAGCCACAATTATACACAGAGAGAGAGAGAGAGAGAGTGTGAATAGAGTGCAGCAAACAAGAGAAAGGAAAACAAGGGACAGAGAGAGAATGACAGAAAATAGGTGAGAATGAAAAAGGACAAAATGTAGAGTGTCAGTGAGAGTGAGCAAAGACTGAGTAGAGGCTAAGGGCGAGAGAAAGAGAGAAAGCGAGTGAGAGCAAGAGAGAGAGAGAGGGAAGCACCCCGCAATGATGCCAGTCAGAGACAAGGCTTATAATGTGGCTGCGCCATGCACTGCCAACAGCCACAGATAATCTAGGACTACCCACTGAGCACTGAAGCACTGCTTAAATATTTGATTGATTAACTGTCCTGTGCCTGCCAGAGAGTAAGAGGAGAGCATCAGAGAAGCCAGGGCGAACACAGAAAAAACAAACAAACACGCATGTGGGTGCACACCGGAAGGTTTGAAAACACATGGCTCAGACACACTAACACATACACCCCCATAAATCCATATACAACAACATTGGAAGAGGGGCACAAACACAAACACACGCAAACATGTACACATTGAAGGCATGTGCGGACTCTGCAAAGACAGTGGCAAGCACTAGGCAAGGGAAAACAAACTGACTGCTGCTTTAACAGAGACTCCATTTCCTATCATTTCCATCTAAAATTAATGAGGACAATGTAGATAAATAGCAGTTAGGTTGATTATGCTTATCAGAACTTGACTGACCACAGGAATGATGATGATGATGGTGTATGTGTGTCTGTACATGTGTTGTCTCTTTTATTTCTACATACTAATGTGTAGCTAGGAAGTGATCTGAGGTCATAGAGGGCGGACAGGAGTTGGAGTGCAGCGTGTTCAGATATCTTACCAATGATGTGACACACACACACAACACACTCATCCTTGTTCGTCCCTGGCTGTGAAAACACAGGCAGCTGACCCTCCACGCTCCAACACCCTCCACAGGAAGAGACAACACTGGCGCTTCCTGTGGCTTTGAAGCAGCGGCCTCAGGTCCCCTGTCGGTCCCCGGTTTCCTTTGTCTTAACTGCAGGAAGGAAGGCCTCTCTAGCATGAGGCCACTGGGCCCTAGGGAACGAGAGGGAGTATGTTTGTGTATGTGCAACCTTTAGTGTGGTGGGAGTGTGCAGAGGTTTTGCTCGCTGAGGTCACATGCATTTACTTGCAGGGTTTCCCCCCCTCTGGTTCTCTCAGGTGCATAAACTTCTGTTGGGGCAGGCAGAGCGACAGAGCAGGAGAAAACTGCAATAACTTCCTCCGCTGTTTCCTCTCACGACTGTCCGCCAAAAGCATGATGGAGCAATGGAGAGAAACAGAGGATGGTGGGTGGAGGGACGGGGTGACGGGGCGGCATTGCTGAGATGTGTGAGTGACGGCACCGGACACTGGGTAGAGGGAGGTAGCGCATGTCAGTGTATGCGCTGGGAAGGATTCTGTGTGTGTATAAACATGCAAACCACACGCACTCACAGGCGCACAGACACGCACCGACAACAGTGGGGGTGATGAGGAAAAGGAAGGCCAATAAATATTTACTGACACAGCAGAGGTGGAGAATGGTTGTTCACTGGTGGAAACAAAAGGCAGAGGATGAGGAGCTGCATGCCAGGAAACCTGCTGGCTGCGGGCGTTGCGCCCCGCTTGTGCCCACATGGAAAACAAGAGAAAGATCGGAAGACAGGAAGGAGGAGAGAGAAAGGGCAAGAAGAAAGGGATGAATGGTGTCGGAAAAAAGTTTATCGTAAATAATAGTATAGTGTGACAGAGAAAAGAGACAGCCCTAAACCCGATTAATTTAGTTTATTACAGGTTTATTACAGGTTTATTAGTTTAATACAAATGAACAGGATTGAATGAGAGTTTTTATATGTAATACTGTATGTGTATATTCATTAAACTACTTTCTGTTTGCCCGGAAGCCAGAGATTCTAGGCACATTGGCCCCCTGGACTTATCACCGTTTGTTTTGGGTTTTTTTTGGTAATATGGGACAGGTTTGATATGATCTATTTCAACTGTGTCCAGAGGCACTTTGCCCTGCGCTGGCTGATAACATCCTGTGGAAATCCAAAGTGAACTGAGAGGTTCCTGACTAATTTGCATTTGCACATCTGGCTGGTGAGGCCAGGCTGTTTGGAGCTTAGCGAAGCTCTCTTCACATAGTCACAGATTTTCTACATCAATCTCGCTCTTCCTGATAGCGACATGTAATTGCATAAGCACTTAAATGTTTGAATTCCAACAGGGTTTCACTAACAGCTTATTTACAAATCGTGAACACATGGTAAATTAAGCAGCAGCTTAAATGGACAGCAACAAGGTGTAGTTACTACAACAAAATTTAACAATTTCTTATTAACATCTGGACAGTGGTAGTATTTATAATACATTTATAGTACACCCATAATGTTCTCTGAAATCACACGGACAGTTAAGAAGTGGACAAATATTTGTAACATTACAATTTGGAATTTTTATTTTTTGAAATTTCTTAGTGACACTAAAAGAAATTCTTCAAATTGTAAATCTATCTAGACAAATTTTTATTTACAAAGTGAAACTGTGGCATGTTGAAAATTAATTTTTAATTTAATTGTATTTTTCTCATGATAAGTGACACAAGGTATCGTGGATAGTGACTTTATTGTTCCCAAATCAGTGGCCATATTAACAGCTTCAATCTAAAGTTTGGAATGGGAAAGTTACTTTGCGCAACGCACACAGGCCTCCTCGTTGTCTTTTCTCTCCTTTTTTTACTCTAAAAGTGCTTCTTTCTTGTCTTTCTCTCTGTTTCCCAACCCTCCGGCAATGCTGTAAAATAGAAACCTAACCTCAATATTTTCCCTCACGGTGCTGGGACTTGCTGGCCCATTAAATTCCCCTTCCCATGTGTCAGCTTGCACATTTCTACCATGAAATTTTTGTATAATTAAACTTTCTTAATGATTTATAAGCTATAATAATAGCCCTAAGTATTTCGGAGCAGGTTAAAGGGACAGTCTTTAAGTGTACACCGGGGGATGACCCTGTTTTAACATAGATTTGGATGGGTGACTCTCAGTTGGAGACGAGGATGGAGAGGGCAAGGGAGAATGGGATTGATAGAGGCAGGGAGTGAACGAGAGGGCCTAACAAGGGTGGATGGAGGAGGAGGGTGAGACCTCTGGGTTATAACTCAGGGTGATACTGACACTGAGGAAAAGCAAGGGCTTCCTGAACCCACCCACACACACACACACACACACACACACACACAGATGTTTGCTCTCTGCTGCCTCTGTGATGGTGAGGCTGATATGATTGCCACTTAGGAAATCAGTGTGTTTTCACACCACTCTCTGCTCTGCCAAAGCTAATGTGTTAAATATCCATTGGGTACTGCTGTCCATTTCTAAGACACACACAGCCTTAGGGGCTGATAAACACTGATTTCTTGTACTAACGGAGCCCAGAGTTGGCATCGAAGCCAACATTTCTAAATTGGGGTGTAGTGAGAAAATTTCAACAAGCTATGAGTTGGAATTTTCATTGTGGGAATTTCCAGCCAATTTTTCTAAATTTGTTATGAGAACGGTGAAGTACAGCTAAATTTTAATCCTTTTTCCCCCATTCTTGTTGTTTTTGGGAACAGAGCCTGTTTCTTCTTTTTTCCCAGCTCAAGCTTTCTTTTTACAAGTTTTTTAGTTTTCATACAAATCCAGTTTTATAGTTTTACAGATCAAGACAAAAAGTCCAGCTACTGTACGTTCTTTGAAAGGGTTGTGTCTGCTCATGGCCAAATATACCAAATATCTCGGTGGAGAGTCATACACTTTCACTTTAAATAAGGAAAAAAGAAAGAGAAGTAAAAGTAGACAGCAAAAAACCCCTAATATGGACAAGCATACTACCCTACTTAGTAGAAGTGTGTGCTTAAACTACCCGGGCCACTTGAAAAACACATGGGAAAAAGTTCCGGAAAAAAAGGAAAGGGGAGGGGAGGTAAAATGACAACGAAAGTGTTCCTCCCATCAGTTATCATCTTCTGCTCCTTCATATTTGCTCGTCTCCTGTGCCGCGGGGCAAGGACAAAAGAGAAGGGCCAGAAAAAGAAGAAAAAAAGAAAAGAAAAGAGGAAAAGGCTCTGTGAACTTGCTGTACTCAAAGGCAGAAGAGAGTGAGGGAGGGAAATTTACAGAAGGCCAAATGAAATTAATGGTAATATATAACAATCTGAAATTAACTTCTCATTGCCACTAGCCATGATTTAAAACAGCTTTTTAACGAGAGGAAAGATGAGTCAGAAAAGAAAGAGAGGGGAAGGGGTTGAGGCCATATTACAAATTGGACAGGCTGGGGGTAGCTCCAAGTTAATTTTCCCCATCATGTAAAAAACTTTGCAGTTCGCAAGGCATGCTCACTTAAATTATTATTATATTTATGCCCAAAGTAATCAAGACATGAGACCAAAATCTAAAAAAAATAATACTGAAGCAGAGTTTAAGAAAACACAAAGTAATTCAATTAGCCAATTTTATAGACCGGATAAAGAAAAAAAAAGTTCATTTTAGATTATATCAAAAAATACTCTGTTGGACCAGATTTATTATCAAATCAGAGGACTATAATAATAATAATAATACTACTACTAATAATAATAATAATAATAATAATAATGTGATCAACAACAACAACATTCCTTCCTCTTTTGAGTACATAAAAAATGACTACAGTATTTAACAAATTAAACGTAAACCTCGCAAGAAAAAAAAAGCACACCGGTTGAAGTTCTTTTCAAGTGATATTGTTGATTAAAAACAAAGCTGTAGAAGAGGAAAATGGGCACACACACGCACACACACACACAGAGCACACACACACATAACTCCGTATAAAGCATATTATTAATCTTATAAAAAAAAGCAATTAAATCAAAGTGGTATAGAGCCTGAAGCTATGAGGACTGTCAATTCTGCTGGAAATGCCACAGAAGATTACAGTTGGGTTTGTGGATTCCATGAACCCTTTTTTGATTAGGGGGAGTCAATTATTTCTTATTACTGAAGATGCTATTTCGGAAAAAGACCTTGTCAGTCAATCATGCAAAAAGTCCTCGAAACGCGTGAGTAAATCGTTAAAGAGAGAGGTGGAGGCAGGCTGGTGGATGGGTAGGTTCGGTGGTGGTGGTGGTAGTGGGGGAGGGGGTGTCACTGACCCTTTTCCCTACCCAAACTCCTACTTGTAGTGAAATTACCTTTTAACTATTACACTTCTGTCAGGTCTTTGTCAGCGTATGGTAATTAGGGCCTTCGGTGGAGCACATTTGAAAAGAAAATATATTTATTAGTTTATCTCAGAGAAAGGCATTTATGCAGAGCTGAAGGTAAGTTTGAATGTAGTGATTATCTTGTCATTTTAAAATATTTTTTTCTCCGTGTGTGCACCGTCTGTGTGTATGTGTGTGCATGTCAGCACGAGTGAACCCTATATACGACGTCAGGTAATGTGCTATTGTGTGAGATATGTGCCTGGGTGGACAGACACATGTGCATTCATACATATATAAAATATATATTTATACGCGCGCGTGCACGTGTGTGCATAAGCTGCATTCAGCACACTGATGGGCGAGCGCAGCACATTTCTCCCGTCCTCTTTGTTCTGTGTTGGGTTTGACACCTCTAAACAATAACAGCGCCTCACTTCGCCCAGCCCCAACCCACCACCAACCACACACTGCATGGATGGGAGCTGCCAATTAGCACTATCAAACACCCCTCATCAGCTGTCTCCTCACCATAGACAACAACGCAAATCAATAATTCGGTTTTCTTCAAAAACAATCACATTCATCAGCAGACTTAACGATAAATGAGGCAAAAGAACATGGTCACTAATTGCAAACTATAGCTTCTGCAATATACAAAGGATACAAAGAACAAAACTAGAGTACTGCTGGGGTATCCACACGAAGTGGAGCGAAACTAGAAGCTGCCGACTAGCAGAGTAAAAACAAAACAGAAACAAAGGTCTGCGTCCTCTCCGTCTCCTCTCAACAGTGGCATCCAAATCCTAGTCCGATTGCTAGGCATTTGAATAAACAGGACAGTTGTTCTCGTGCACTTGTTTTTACAGACATTCCCCAGTCTGAAAATGTTCCACCGTCCTTCTTATTTATTTTTTTTATCATTTTCAAATGCTGTGTTTTGTTGGCGGCCAATGGGCAGCCAGATGACATGGTATGACCCAGGGGATAGAGGCCGAAACAGGGAGAGAGACATGAAGAGGGGGGGCCTGTCATGGAGTGAGAGTCTCTGAGGGCTGGAGGTGAACAGAGGTGGCTGAGAGATGACTGTCGTTCTTCTCAGTGGTCCAAGCCCTTTTCATTAACCCACACCCCTGGGTTCACCAAACAGAAACAGGGGGTGAGTGTGAGGACAGGGGGACGCGGATGGGTGCTGAGCAGTGGCCCCGGTGACCACCAGAGACCTGCCGCCTGTCTGCCTTCCTGTCTGTCTCAGTGCAGATCTGTGTCATCCATTACAGACAAGGGACTGCTTTTTAACAAAATGCAAACACAAACAAGAGCACATGCATGGTC
This sequence comes from Pundamilia nyererei, assembly GCF_000239375.1. Lineage (NCBI taxonomy): Eukaryota > Metazoa > Chordata > Actinopteri > Cichliformes > Cichlidae > Pundamilia > Pundamilia nyererei. The sequence goes on from NW_005187407.1 coordinate 7,720,639, forward strand.
ACACAGACAAAGACGAAGCATGCATACAAAAATACACAAGCATCGAAACCTTCTAAGGAAAAGAGAGGGGTAACAAAAGACAGGCAGTGCCCCCTAGTGTTTTCATCAAAGAGAACTCAGACCAAATCAACTAACCATCACCCCAAGCAACACCACGAAAACAGAAATGAAAGGACAGCGAGGGAGCGCGGAGAGATAGAGGCGAAGGGAGGCAAGAGGTGAAGAGGCTTAATTCATGAGAAAAATGGCTTCACGTGTGGAAGGCACAGTCAGGGCAGCGGGTGGAAGGAGCCAGACTGGTGAAAGGAATACGAGGGATGGAGAAAACAAGGCAGAAGAAGAGATGGATGTTAACAAACGACGATGGGGGATGGGGATCTACTGAACATGTTAGTTGGTTGGTGGTGATGGGGTTAAAAGTTATCTGACACCACCGAGCTATTTTTAATGCTCAAGGCCACAAAAGTAAGAACGTAAGTGGTGGAGAAAGAAAGAGGTAGAGGCAGGCCATGCATGAAAGCCAGTGTCAGCGGAGTCCAGAGGAATAGTCAAGTGTGAAGCCATCTAATAGGAACGCAGAATATATATGAGACAGAGACACACATGCTTTCAAAGACCCTTGCCTGCTAACTGATCTGAATATGAACCATGAACTACTGACATCATGAAGGGAGGAATCAAAAACTAGTTCACTGGGACAACAAACAGGCCTTATGGAGTAAAATGAAAACTCTCGTTTAACGATGAAAACATTTATACCCAAATATGGTATTTTCAAAAAAAAAATCTGTGAATGTGTGTACGATTTTTTTTTCTTTTTAAATCGGATCGCAGGATCAGCCTCATATTCCCACCATGAAACAAGGCCTACCCTTCAGTGAGCTCCATATTCAACTCCGAGCCGGCTAAGACATCAAAGGGTGCTCCACACCAGGAGTCTCTGCCTCACTCTCCTTCTCCCTTCCTCACTCTACCTTCCTTTGGTCTTTCATAACCCCATCGTATTTCACAGCACATAAAGCCTTAAAATGGCACATAAAACAGTTCATCTCTTTTCACTGTCGGCTTTCCAGGCTTAAAAAATTAAATATGTTTTACTGCAGGTACATAACTAAAACACATCCATGGAAAAAACTGCCATAAAGGATTCAAACAAGGCTTTCCGTGAGTATTGAAGGCTATAGAATTGGGAATATATCAGCTGAATAGCCTATATAGGATAAACCAAGTTTAAAAAGCAGAAAAAAATGAACCGACTGAAACACTGTGGCACTGCCTGTTTTCCATTTACCATCAGTCTCATCAGTATGTGCCTTCGGCTTAAACGCTGCACTTATAAGTAGAAAACAAACCCCACAAGTTACGCACTGCAAGTTATGCACTGACACAAAAAAATGACAGGCACTAAAAAATTCCTGTGACCCTGGTACTTAAGGTTTAGACCGATACCACAGAAAACCAACACAGCAGTCACTGAACTTTAAAAGCAGTGGTAGACAGACAGAGAGAGAAAGAGGGAGAGAGATAGAGGATGAAGTGGATGAAGATGCAGAGTTTGAAAGACAAAAGCAAAAAGGGAAAAGAGAATAAAAAGAAAGACAGAAAAGAGGAGCAAATGAGAGAGGGTTTAAACTTCAACCCTAGAGTCACTGAGTTCACTGACATTTGCACCAGGATCCGCCTAGCTGTGCCTCACAGCTTTTCAAACACAACACTTTCTCTCCTTTCAATCCCTAAGACGTATTCTCCCTGCTACATTTGCCACAGAATGAGACCATTCACAGTCTTGAGGGCAGAGTGGAAAAATAAAAAGCAAAACAACAAAAACGTAAAAGCAAACTGGATTCCAAGTGTCGAAATCGAGCGATGCTTGCGTGACAATTTGCAACCCTGGTACGGGCTCGAGATTCCTCTCCTATATTGTATTCTTACCGAAGGATTAACAAGTGGGAAAGAAAAAAAAATGACACGTGACAAGTGATTCATTTGAGCTGTCAACATGTCATCTTCAACACATTCAAACCTCGTGTCAAGCACTTGTATTCCCTCTTCGGTGAAGGTGACCTAGGTCGTAACCAGATGACACACCCAGACACAGCAGGTGAATGCATGAAAATACCACAGTGGGAACAGCGAATGTGAGATGATAAAAGACAAGTCAGAGTAAAAAAGGAGAAAAAAAATAATCCACTTGGTAAATATTTGGGGAAAGTTTTTAAACTTGCATTTTACGATCACTTATTATTTGACATACTTGATGGTACTGAGTTATAAGGTTGAGATCGCTATTTAATTTAAAATGATTTCACACAAAATAAACAGCACTCGAGGGATTTTTTTTCCTCTTCTTCTTTAAGACTGTAAGCATGAAGTGCGAGAATGATGAATCACTGGGAAAAATGAGTGGTTTTAGGGCGAGATGGTTGAAAAAGACAAATCTAAAAGACATAAAAAATAGTGTGAAGGAGAGAGGAGTGAGGTCATTCTCGAGTGAAGGATAAGAATCGCTGGGAAAGAATAGAGCGGCAAAATCTGGTGTGAAGTTGAGGTTAAGAGAGGGAAGGGAAAAGAAAGTGACTGAAAGGGGAAGAGCAAAGAACAAAGTAAAATACCATATACACCATGAAACCAAATAAAAACAAGAAAATGAAAAGAGGCGAGTTTAAGTGGTAAAAGAAAGTAGATACTAGGAGGGTCACCAAAGAAGCTTAGAAGTATTTTATCCACAAAAAGCAGCGGCAGGAGGGAGTGGTTTGACATTAAAAAAAAAAAAAAAACAGGGGCAAAGGGAAAGTAAGAATTACGGCGAATTTGGTTGCCATGTAAAGGAAAGAGGCAATAAATGAGAGAGGAGTGGGGGGAAATGGATAACAGTGCCCAATGAGTATTAAAGAGCGAATAAAAGAAAGATAGAGGTCTGAAGAAAAAGAGAGGGAAGAGATTGAGACCTTGCCGCTGAGGCAACGAGCCGAGTGGAACGGGAAAGGCAGACAAAGCTGCGCACTGCTTTCACAAAGCAGAACAAAGAGAAGAGGTGCATCATGGGAATCTGATCCTTGCGCCGCTACTGACGCCATGCTGGATAAAGACACAATGGCACATATGCACAAGTCAAAATGCATGTATGGCTTTATGCGACACCCAAAGTCATGACTGCATGATTAGACCCGTCTGAGTGAAATAAGTCTACTTCAGTAAATACTTCAAGAAATATAGCTGTACATCTTCAGCCTTTATAAGAATTCACAACTACAGTAAGACTATGGATGGTTGACAGCAGAGAAACCGTGAGCAAGCCCAGACAGCATCCTCTCTGAGGAAGTGAAAGGTAAAGTGAGGGAAGACTGTCCAAGCAGCCTACAAGGACGACAGTTTTACTGAGAGGGAGAGAGAAAACAAGTAACAGACAGCTTAGAGGAGAGTTTGCTCTGTAGCACACTGATACAAGCAGACCAGGGCGAGGATGAACAGGAAGGGAGGAGGTCTGCTCAATTTCAGCAGTACTTCAGGTAGGAGAAGAAAAGGCAATATATGTTTGAGTGTGCTGAATGTTTTATATATTTTATTGTGTGCGATTTTACTGAATCCTACTTTCTTAAGCAGCTTACTCGAGGAAACACGGGCTGAAAGAGGGATAACGTAGGTGGCAATGGAAAGTGTTTCATACTTTGATAGTTCTAAAACTCATAGAAAAAAGTATGCAAAGTATTAAGATATCGGTGCATTATTATTGGTTTTCCATCTATCAGCTATGACTCCATCTTGCCCCTCTCTTTCTTTTTTCTCTCCTTTCTCCCTCCGTCGGTCCCTCTCTCTCTTCCTCCGGCAGGTCTGATATGCTAGAGCTGCAGCTGAACTCTGAGTAGCACTGTCTCCGGGAAAAAACAAAGTGATCAATGTGAGAAGGCACGGGGCGCTCATGGACAGGCCAATCAATGGTGGAAAGAACCTTGCCCAGGGCCTTATGCAAATGGAAGCACGTCCTGTAACCTCGGGAGTGAACATGCGCACTAGATCAATGGGACGAGGGTAGAACCTTACAGCAAGATCAGCCTCAGCCAGTAAATATGTAATGATGAATCCCTCAAGATTTAACTGAACTCAAATGAACTTTAACTAGCTCTGTGTTTTATATCATAAAGTGGTGAATAAGACCCTGTGTTGAATAGGTTTGGCTATGGGGTGGATGGGCAGCGCAAGAGGGATTAAAAAAGAGCCTTTGCACAATGATGCACTAAGGACAGATGGATTTTGCACTTCCTTTTTACTAGGAAGGGGAAAAAAAACAGGAAGACAAAAAGGTGAGACTTGTGAATAGTCACCTCAACAATACTTGTTTGAGATGTAATGATTTTCAATTACATCACCATGGCAACATCTTTGTGTTTTGAAAAAATAATAATAAAGGAGAGGAGTGGGTAACCGGGACGAGCTAGTGAAAGCTTGCTCGACCATTCAAAACCATGGATGGTCAGACCAAGGACTAGACCAGACAAACGATTCATAACCAACATTTAGTAATGCCTCCATCTGCTGGAGTCTAAAATTGGTGCCAATCAAAGTCTAATATAGACAAATTAGAAGGAGCATCTTTATTATGTACAAGATAACTGTTGCACTCAGGAAACTGACAACTTTGTTGCTTATAAGCAGATGTCTATAATAAAATGACAGCAGCTTACCGAACTGTTGAGAAAAGCGCACACGCCTTCATACATACAGAGAGAAAGAGGGAACTGAGGAAATGAAGTCCTAAAGTGTATTGACTGATCCGGCATCACAGCTTCAGGTGAAAGCAACAGCTTCTGTCTGCCTCTGGGCTGTTAAATGCACTATAGGAAAATTTTGATCAAAACAAGATATATAAATTCCCCAGATTGTAAAAAGTCTGGAATAACAACTGGTACCTTGAATTGGCCTTGGTAGCTGGCTACGTCTCAGATAAGCATCTACCTAGCCACACCTGCAGTAGCCCTTCAGCTGAAACAAAGTTCAGGGAAACAGCTGTTAAAACATTAAACACATCACTTTTTTCAGAGCTTCTCTTGCCTGTCTACCTTTGCTGTGTTGTAAAAACATTCTATATTAATCTCTCTGACTGGCATCGGATAATTACTTAAAATGTGGAAAAAGACAACTGACTGCAATAATGCAAATGTGAAAGGCGGTAGCAAAACAGAAGGAAACTTTGGGATTCAAAAAGGTTTTACATACTTTTTTAATCAATGTTAAATTCAATGGCACTTAAAAGCCTTTTTTTTACTCATAAGCAGTGTTGGGACTAACGCGTTATTAAGTAACGCGTTACAGTAACTACATTATTATTGTGGTAACGAGCACGGTAACTAGTTATTATGCCAAAACCGGGAACGCGTTACTCGTTACTGGGATTTAGATAGGCTCGTTATTCGTTACTTCGTGTGGTGGCTATCGCGGAGCTTCCACTCAATAACATTCAATAACATTCAATAACATTAGCAAGCGGTGGAAGCCAGCAGATGGATGAAGGAAAAGGGAGGCAAGAGGAGAGACCCAAAGCGGCTGATGGTCCGAGAGTGTCAGGTGAACTGAACTTCAGGTAAGAAGTTATAACCTGCAGTCCATCTGGGTCAGATATGAACCAGGTTTAGGTGGAGTTTATTTTCGTTATGCTGACTTTTTCGTACTGCGTGCTAGCTAGCATGACGGAGTTTCTATACAGCTGGGTGGTGCTATGTTACTGATGTTGAACTTTATTTTGTTCATAAGGTTAATTATTAGAGTTGCCAACCGTCCCGTAAAAAACGGAATCGTCTCGTATTCAGAGAAAATATTAAGCGTTTCGTATTGAGGTGAAAAGGAACAGTTTGTCCCAGACTTCAGCTACAATGAAAAAGACACAAAGCTGGAGTTATTCTGTGTTTACGCTGCACAGCTGCCTCTTCTCCTCTCATTCTCTGCCCCTCCCTCTCCTGTTTCTACTTCAATCATGAAACTGATCAATGATCAGCTGATCGGCTTTTCTCTCTTGT
>NW_005187407.1:7727314-7752907 GCF_000239375.1 Pundamilia nyererei
CTCTAGTCAAAATGCCCGGGACGATTTTTTTGTCCCAGTCCAGCTCTGTATGCAGCTCATCTGCAGTCTGGTGTTACCTACATCTTCCTATTCAGAAGGCAGAATTTCCGAGTTCTGAGTACAATCGAAAGCACCACGACTGCAGTTTTTATGTTGGATGTAAAAAGCAGGCTAGGATAGAATCAGGCGTGGGATTTCTCTCGTGGAAATGTGCACATTATTTTTTCCTTTCTATTGGTAGGTGGCACAGTGCACTTGTGGCAAGTAAGCAAGCTAGAAGACTGGCAATCTTGCTGGGTATCCAGTTACGGAAGCAACACATTAACAAGAGAATTCTGAGTAAAACCAAAGTTACTTTCCCTAGTAACTAGTTACTCTGAAAGTAACGAGTAGCTTGAAGTAACTGAGTTACTTTTGATAGAAGTAACTAGTAATGTAACTAAGTTACTAATTTAAAGTAACTTACCCAACACTGCTCATAAGATATCAACTACTAACTAGTTAGCTGGCCAGTTAGTGGTAGCTACCAATAAGACAGTTTGAAAGACAAACTAAAAAGTATATCAGATGCTAGCAGAAAACAGGAAAGAAGAAGGTAAAAAAGTCAACAGGCAACTGGGAGCAACTGTTTTCTAGGAAGGTTCTTGGTAACTGAAGTCATTTAGACTACTTCTCGTCTGCTTACTGTTGTAAACAATCTGACTAAAGTGAGAAAGGCAGTTTAATCTAGAGGCAAAAAATATCCCTATTTTTACATTTATGCTCCTGAGATCTCGATTAACCTGCAACTTCAAAACAATAAAACAACATAATTAATAATGAAGGAAATTAAAAGCAAACCTAGGAAGCAAACAAAAAACGAATCTATCACAAAATCAATTACCCTTGATATTATTGAAGGAATAGCACAAGAGACATAAGAGGTAAGTATTTTCAACCCCCCACTCTTCACTAACACCACAAATGCAATCTAGAACCCAAAGATGCTCCTGAAACATAGAGAGAAATACCAACAAAGGTGAGAATAATGGCGACGTATTGAAGGGAATACTTCACAAAGCCTATTGTGTGAGTATCCTTTTCAGGCAGCAAACCCGCTGTAATTTGGTCTGCGTCATCTGCCTCTAGTCACAATGCAGCACTACAGCTTTGAAATGGATGGCAAATGAAGGCCATTTGTACATAATCACAGCAGATAGAAGAATTCAGGGGCCCTACAATGTGTTGTTGAGGTGGAAAGAAAGACCTTGGTCTATCTGTGGCAACCAGCACAGCTAAGGTTTTGGCAAGGGGGGTCTTTTTTTTTCCAGAAACAAGCAAATCAATTCAAATCAAATCAGCTTGCTAGCCGTGACATTTAAACAGTTCAATTTACATCCTTATGTTAAGAGGAGAGGCGCTCTCTAAGATCCTATTCATTCACAAAGAAATTAGACGGCTGTATTTCAGCCGCTTAATAGAGCAAATATGCTGTAGTTGTACAGAGGAAGAAACCATATCTTTTCATGGCACACAAAGGGCCAGGCATTGTCTGTCATTACGACCAGACCACAAAAACACACAGAGAGATAATATACATAATATAGACAGGACAAGAAAACAGCGCCATGCATTAACACGTACGTGCACACCCAAGTGCGCACCAAAACACACACACACATCCAATTACACATGCACACTTTGTCAGTGGAGATGGTGTATGTCCTGAGGGCTGCTGTCCTGCCGTGCAGGCTGGCAGGCACTTTTGTCGTGGTGGTCCTTTTGTTTCACATCAAACAAAACGCCACAGCTTTGCATACGGCTCCACTAATTTCTGCTAGTGTGCCCCAGCCATTTATCATTGCCTCTCACCCTCTCCTCCTCTCTTGTCCTCTCCTCTCCTAACGTGGCGCTGATAGCTGCTCTCTTAACCAAGCTGTTCTGCTCAGGACGATACAGGCTTCTCCAGGCAAAGGCTGAGACGCACAGAAGTGTGCATGTACATACGTGCAAGCACATAAACAAACATGCAACCAGACAAACACAGAGCCCGTGCAGAAGACACAGAATCACGCGCGCACACATATAAGCACAAGCAGACAGACATACATGCAGGAAACTGCTCTACAACTGCACCGCTTGCAAGCCCGCCAGCTATGGAGAACCTTGAGATAAAAACAAACCTTCTCTTCATCCCCTCCAGAAGCAAGAGACAGGCAAGCACTTAGAGTTTCGAAGGCAGGCGAGACGTGCATACAGCATTGGATGAGGGGATTTTCGAATGGACGACTTCAGAGCAGAGATTTTGTCAACAAATTTAAGTGATTTTTGCTTGTGTGTTCATGAGCACAGGTGAAGGTTGCGCCGGCCTTAAAGAGTCTTTCAGATAAATCTAAATGTGGAGTGTAGCTTGACACTGTTTAAAGGAAGGCTCCAACAGTTTTGGAGAAATCGACTTGTTTGCTGGCTGACTGGGATTTATATAATGCAATAAGATCGGTATCAATTTTACCTCAGTGCACGCATGCATGGCTGCAGCGAGAAAAACACCCAAGTACTGACCAAAGAGAAGACATCCAATAATATCATATTTGTGCTATGTTAGCTAACATGGCCATCACCAATACATCTGAGAATCAGCTGAGCTTTGTCAAGAGTTAAGAAAGCGTGAAATGCCAAGACACTTAAACTGAGCTCCATGCAGTTATTTTGCTAAGTAGCCGAATAATAAACAATTACAGTTCATGAGCTAACATATATAACCCTGAGCACCTTAAACTATGATGTCATGTAAAGAATATATATATATGTATATAATTTTTTTTTTTTTAAGTGGCAGTGAGAATACCCACATTATTGCTTCTTGGCTAAAAAATAAACATTAAGATACTATACTGATAAGAAATGAAGATAAATTCAAAACTAGCTTTAGATCAGAAATTCATTTTAAGTAACTAACCCTTTAATCCTCTTGTTGTTGTACCATTTAATCACACATTCAGATAACAGTCAGGTGGATTTGACCAATTCATGCAGTCATTTTTCACACACTATAAATGTGGCTGAGTCTCAAGTTTCCAGCAGAACAATGCCAACAAAGTAGCACTGGAGTAGTGAGAAACATGGCATGAGAACTAATTAAATGCATCACAAAAAGAATAGAGGGGCTTCCTCAGCGTCAGATAGTGGCTCGTGTGACTGTTTATGAGAAAGGCAGTGAAGGACACTTAAACACTTTGTGGAAATTACATCAGTTGTTTCCAAGGCAGAGCAAAAGTGACCATACCATCAATCATACCAATATATTGTTTTGTTTTGCAGCAGGTGAAAAAAATATTGAATTTTCACACAAGTTTCAAATCATAAAAGTATTCTTCAAAATTGAATCTAGTAGTGTTTCAGAAGGACAAAAAGTGGTTTCCAAACCGCTGCTTGGAAAAGTAAAGCAAGACCAAATACTTTGGATGGGCTAAGATAAGAATTTTGAAGTGGCTAACTGGAAAAAAAAATCACATTTACTGATGAACACAATTTTAGATTTATGGAAGTAACAGAACTGGCAATAAAACACAATGGGGGAATACTAAAGCCTAGGAAGGTTGGCACTGGATATTTTTACTGAAATGACTCCATCCTGGCCAAGGAAAAATAACACTTCATTCTCAAAAAAAATGTCCTCTCTTTAGCATCTTAGTTGAGTAAGATTAATTCTGCAGCAACACAATGAACCTAAGCATACCTCCAAACATTACAAAAACTGTTCGAGGACCACAAAGAATCCAAACTTGGCAACTGTGATGGATTTTCTAGCATGGTCACCTCAACCCACTGAACAGTTTTAAAAGTACAAAAACTGAGAACGCCAAGAATTTGTGACATCACAAAAAGCTTTTAGGAACACACAAAAATCTGGCTGAAAAAACATGGATCATCTTTTTCACAAAAATGCTTTAGGGGCACTGAATATTAAGACATTCTAAATGTACATGAGCCAATTTTTCATTCAAACTGCATGCTGATATTATAATGTATCATTAGAATACACTCATGTAAAAGTATCATTATTATCTATTCCAGAGTTTTAAAATGGGTAACAACAGGAAACAGGATTGTTTGCAAAACACCTGTTACCACATTCCAGACACCTGTCTGGGTCCAGCCCTGCTGATCGCCACAGGCAGGGCAGGACCTGACATGTCAAATATAGTATTGTAAAGATGATTGCGTACAAGTTCAAAGATTTCAAAAAAGAAGCAAGAAACCTAAAGCCTGAGAATGCAAGTGCTCTTAATCATACTTCCAACTTATAAATTCAAATCTCTATACCACGATGTGCAGCAAACAATGCTTACTGTGCTATAAAAATTAGGTCCATAAGGAGGGGATAAAAAAACCCTCAAGCAACCCTTCCCACATCTGACACCCAGCCACAACTTATATAAAACTGCACAAACAATTACCACCCAGAGAGAGAACTTAAATATATTTGTATATTATGTATATTTACTGCAGATGGAAACAGGTGGCCGTAAACAGAAAGTGTACTCGAAGATATTCTGCAAGCATGTAATGTATGTATGTGCTATATTCAAAGAGGGCACTTAAAATCTGTAACCATGTTTTTGAGGGGCTGTTGTGGTGGCTGGCTGGTTGTCTGGTTGGCACCCACACATTTGTGTACTAGGAGACAGATGCATTCTTACATAAGACCTTATATAATGATGCCCTGTCCTATCCAATAAGAGTGCTCCTTTTTCACTCTGTGAGCGGGAAGGTTAGTGTGGGTTAGACAACCCTTCCTCAACAGAACCACCACCACTTACACTTACACATCCACCCCCCTAACTCCTGGCAACGAAAAATAATGAAAAAAACAAGCCGAGCGGAGGGAGAGATGGATGCAGGTCCTTCACATCCTGTATGGCTCTATCTCCTCTGTCCATTCCTTTTTTTCTGGTTTGGTGTGAGATAATGTCCTAATCACAATGGAAATGTGGAACCCAAACAAGCAGGGTCGTGTGTGTTTGTATGTGTGTGCATGACATGGAGACGGAGAGAAAGAAATAGTACTCCACAGCTGGGCTAAAAACTTCTATTATGTAGTTACTGTACAAGAGCTGGACTAAGGACAAGGAATCTAGGACAGCAGCTGAGGGAACACGATCCATATTTCTTTAAAACGATACAGCTGACAGACAACAAGAAGGGGCAGGGTGGAGCAGGGTGGAACAGGCTGGCCAAGCATCACAGCAAGTGTCAGAGCCTAGGGACTCTGAAAGAGAAACTGAGGAGCAGTGAACAGAGATGGATGGATGGATTCTGTGATCGCTTAAGGACACAGAGTGAAAACGGTAGGGCAAAGTGCAGAAAGAGCAACTATGTTCCTCCCTGTAGCACAAGCTTCTCTGTCTCTCAATCAGAGGCAGTTACTTACTGTTTGATATATCTATAATTGGTCAGCACACACTGTGAAAGGTTTTAAAAGAATTGAATTGCAGTGAAACACTTGCGTGCTCTAAACAGGGGCTAACATTCTTGGCTACACAGGGAGCGAGCGGGAGAAATTAATGGCAGGCCTTTTTGAAGTGCTTGATCAGAAATGTATTTATTAACTGCAAAGGGGAATAGTAATTAACCCACAGACAACTTGTTTTCTCTCGGTCTTCTCATGTGTCAAATGGTTCTTCCCACAAGGCCCCAGTCTCCACTTGCCAGCTCACACACACACACACACACAGACACACACACACACACACACACACGCACACCTCCCATCACATCCCACTGGACTACTTTCACTTCAATTAAGCAGACTGTGTGCAAGCATGTATATGTATGTGTGTGCATGCTTGTGGGTAAGAGATTGCAATAACAAGTAAGAAATACATAGTGGCTGATTTAAATCCCATGTGTATATTTTTATGTTATTTCTGTAGTACATTCCTTGAAGCAGAGAAAAGTCTAGAAAAAAAATCACAACAGTGCTCTGTACTGTATATGGGCTCTGCGTGTGTGTGTGTTTGTGTGTATATAGTGGTTAGAACTGTTGCCTGACAGCAGAAAAGTCCTGGGTTTGAATCCACCGACCAGCTGGTCCCATTCTATGTGGAGTTTGCATGCTCTCCTTGTACTTGCGTGGGTTCTCTCCGGGTACTCCAGCTTCCTCCCACAGTCCAAAGACATGCATGGATTAGATTAATTAGCAATTCTAAATTGGCCAAAGGTGTGAATGCAAGCGTGAACGGTTGTCTGTTTCTCTGTGTTAGCCCTGTGATAGACTGGTAACCTGCCCAGAGTGTACCCCGCCTTTCACCCATGACAGCTGGCATAGGCTCCAGGCCCAATGGGGCACTGGATTGAATATATATATACACTACCAGTCAAAAGTTTTTTGTCTTTATTTTTACTACTATCTATATTGTAGATACAGACTGAAGACATCAAATATATGAAGCAAGATATATGGAATTATGTATTATATCTCAGTGAGCTTCATGATGCAGTCTCCTGAAATGGTTTTCACTTCACAGGTGTGTCTTGTCAGGGTTCATTTGTGGAGTTTCTTGCCTTCTTAATGGGGTTGCGGCAATCAGTTGTGTTGTGAAGTCAGGATGGTACACAGCTGACAGCCCGATTTGACAACTGTTAGAATTCATATTATGGCAAGAACCAATCAGCTAAGTAAAGAGAAATGACAGTCCATCATTACTTTAAGAACTGAAGGTCAGTCAGTCTGGAAAGCCGCCCCAGGAAAGACCAAGAATCACCTCTGCTGCTGAGGATAAATTCCTCTAAGACACCAGCCTCAGAAATCGCAAGTTAAGAGCACCTCAGATTAGAGCCCAGTTAAATGCCACACAGAGTGTAAGTAGCAGACACGTCTGTACATCAACTGTTCAGAGGAGACTGTGTGAATCAGGTCTTTATGGTCAAATAGCTGCTAAGAAACCACTATTAAGGAAAAGCAACAAGCAAAAGAGATTTTTTTTAGCCAAGAAGCACAAGAAATGGACATTAGAGCAGTGGAAATCTGTGCTTTGGGCTCATGAGTCCAAATTTGAGATCTTCAACTCACTGTGTCTTTGTGCAATGCAGAAAAAGTGAACGGATGGTCTCTACATGCATGGTTCCCACCGTGAAGCAAGCAAGGAGGATGTGTGATGGTGTGGGGGTGCTTTGCTGGTGACACTGTTGGGGATTTATTCAAAATTGAAAGCACACTGAACCAGCATGGCTACCACAGCATGCCATCCCATCCGGTTTGCCTTTATAAATGATAGTCCACATCATTTATTTTTCAACAGGACAACGACCCCAAACAAACCTCCCGGCTATCTAACCAAGAAGAAGAGTGATGGAGTGCTGCGCCAGATAACATAGCCCCCACAGTCAATTGACTTAAACCCTATCGAGATGGTTTGGGATGAGATGGACCACAAAGTAAAGGCAAAGTTCCAACAAGTGCTTCGGCATCTCTGGGAACTCCTTCAAGGACTACGCCATGAAGCTCATCAAGAGGATGCCAAGAGTGTGCAAAGCAGAGCAAAGCGTGGCTATTTTAAAGAGTCTAAAATATAAACATGTTTTGAGCTAACACACCCATAACAGAAATCCACAAGATTTAACTCAACTGGATGACAGCAGAATTCTGTTTTGATCTCTGATCAAAAGATGCCTCTGTGAATGTAAATATGGACAATATAAGAAAAGTCCAATCTCACTAGAAAATACTGTCTAATATTGGAATAAAACCTTTTGGACAGGTGAAACCAAGGTGATCGCACAACAGATTGAGGTAAGGATAAGAGTTTTCATAGCTGTTTTCAAACATGAAATCTGGAAAATGTCATGAACCATGCTGGAACACTGCAAACAACGGTTATGTTTTTATTACTGGTAATATGGTTTAGTACACTATAGAAGACACGCAATGCCTACCTACTGTGAACTTACTAAAGCATTACCTACGTGATTCTCACTTCACTACAAATGCCTGCAATCGAACATCACACGGGTTTTTGTGTAGCTGGCCTGTTAAAGACAAATGTCTGAAACAGCTGGATCAGGCATTTGTGGTCACATGCACCTCCATCACGTAATGTCTAGAAAGTTAAAGTCTGCACTGCATGTGTGAAAATGGCCAATGTCAAACATGGTGGAGGTCCAAATAAAATCTGGACTTGATTTGACGTGTTTGTATTAGTGTCGAGATGAGGTCAAGAGCATTTGACATTTAAAGGCATAAACTACGATGGTCTCAGCAGAAACTTGATAAGAACACCCTGACACAAAAAGGGAACACAAGAATCTTTCAAGTGTCTGTTTTAATGTTGTTTTCCCCCATACTGCATCTGGTATATGCTAATTATTCATACTGTATATGCACATCATATATATGCATGTTTTGTACATCACAAAAGCACACAGCCTCGCAAAGAGTGTCTGAGTGAAAGAAACACAGAAAGACAGAAAGATTCAAATCGAGAGAAAAGCTAGTGTTCGTCACACAGTGAAAAAGCCCAAGAGATTGTGAAGCTGTCACAGACAAAACAGTGCATGAATATTTAGCAGCCAAATTAAAATTACAAAATACAAAACAAAAAAAGAGTAGGTGAAAGGAAAACAAAGAAAATAAAACATCCCTGAAAACACCAGTGGGAGAAGTGGCCACCTTTCATCCCCCCATGAAAGGCCCTATCCTCTTAGCTTCTTTCCTCCTCTCCTTCCTGAGTAAAAAGGAGAGATATAATAATATTGGTTGTACTGAGTCTAACAGCGATTCCCCAGATCAAGAAACCTGCAGCAAAATAAACCCTGCTCTCAGATCATAGAAAGGCCTGCAAACACAATTAGCGCAATGTGTTAGTTAGCAAGCTTCTTAAATTGCAGTCCAAACTAACCATAATCATATTTTGACAGTTAATGCAACTAATCACTGTTTCTAAGAATAAAGCCATATTTACACATGTACTGCAACTCTGAGTCTTTCTATACGCTAGAAAGACTGCTTTGAGTACAGGAATAGTCAGAAATAGTCAAAGTTAGTACTTAAGAAGTACTCAAGTAATGATACAGGTACTAATAATAGCATGCTCTTATGATGAAAACAGTGTATTACTCAAATATTAGTAAAGGCACTTTTTGATTTCTCTGGGATGAAAACCAAACAAGAAATAGTACCTAAGCTTGGCTCTTAAATGCTATTATGGCTTGGGAAGGATAACCCACTAATATTGCATTTATTATCTGCACATAACCTTCATTATTGCAGTTGGTAACTCTCACTAAAACACTTACAAAAGAGTTGGATCATTATTATGCGATGCACAATCCATAGTAAATTTAAGACTAGAAAATAAAACATTAACCTCAGAGGCCTTAGTCTAAACCTCAAAAGACACATTGTAGGCCCATTTAGCTGAAGGGCCGGGTTATAAAGGTAAGAAGCTAGCCAAACGTTTATTTTCAACCTCTCCTTTGAATCATTCATTCTGTCAAATTCTCTTCCCTCCCACCATCTTTTGACCTATCTACTGTCACTCTTAAGGTCACTCTTAAGGTGGAGAGATCTACATGCTGCACAGCAGATCTCACTTTTGTTGGACTGCTATTCTTTCCTTATCAAGACAACTTTCCCTTCTTTCCCTCCTGTTCTTGATGTGCAGAGAAGTACCCAAAGATAGTGATGAAGCAGATTGTCTAAAAAGGTAAAATGAATTAAATAGTTGTAGTAGTTTCTTTCTCAAAGAGACTACACACTTTTATTCTTAATCTTTTGACCAAGCTTCACACATCGCCAGCCTGGTGTCTGTATTCCTGCGGAGGCCAATGCTAACATCACTGTGTATTTGTCTTTACAGTGCTGTGAACAAGTATTTACCCCCTTTTTTATATCTTACTTTTTGCATAGTTGTAACAATAAAACATATCAGATCATTAAAGAAACTTTAATAGTGGACAAAGATGACAAATACAAAATGCAGTTTTTAAATTATGATTTTATTTATTAACCGAAAAAAGTGATGCAAACCTAACTGGCCCTATATGAAAAAGCAAATGCCCCCTAAACTGGTTGTGCCACGAACTGCAATCAAGCATCTGCAATAATATACAGCATTTGAAATTTCCCCCCATCTTCTTTGCAAAGTTGTTTAATTCAGCCACATTGGAAGGTTTTCCCCTGTCCGTTCATGCCAAAGCATTTCAATTGTATTTCTGTGTGGACTTTAAATAACCTTCCAAAACCTTCTTTTTTCTTTTCTTCAGGGCACAAACTGACATTCTCCTTCGGCAATTTCCGGTAGAGAGCAGAATTCGTGGTTAAATATATTACTGCAAGTTGTCCAGGTCTTGAAGGAGCAAAGCAGCCCCCGACCATCAGACTACCATGTCTGAATGTTACAACGGAACGTAATGGTGACTCAAACCTTTCAGAAGGTTCAGCATTTGTCTCGTCAGTCCAGAGAATATTTTCCCAAAAGTCTTGAGGATCATTAAGGTGCTTTTTTTGGCAAACGTGAGATGAGCCTTTATGTTCTTTTTGATCAGCGGTGGTTTTTACTTTAGAACTCTCTCATGGATGCCATTTTTTGCCCAGTCTCTTCCTTATTGTCGAATCATGAACTCTGAAATTAACTGAGGCAAGTGAGGCCTGCAGTTATTTAGATGTTCTGGGTTCTTTTGGGAACTCCTGGATAAGTCATCATTACGCTCTTGGGTTCGCCACCGTTGTCTCTATTTGTGAACAATGGCTCTCATCATGGTTCAGTGGAGTCCCAAAGCCTCAGAAATGGCCTTGTAACCCTCTCAGACTAACAGATGTCAAGGATTCTGTTTGACTTTGTTTCTCGGGATGTGTTGCTTTTTCAGATCTTCTAGCCAATTTTATTTTGTCAGACAGGTTCTATTTAAGTGATTTTTTTTATTCAAAAGGGCAGTAAGTAATCAGACCTGGGTGTGGCTAGTGAAATAAAAAATAAAGGTACTTTTTTACATAGAGTTAGATATGTTTGGATAACTTTTGGTCCCTCAATTTTACTCTAGTTATTGTTTATCATTTACATGTGAAAAATCTTCAAAAAAGAAATCAGGAAGAGCAGGAAATACATTTTCACAGCACTGTATTATTGTGTGTGTGTTCGAGAATAAGTAGTGTAAGGGTCAAACACGTACAATAGTGTTTGTGTTAACAGGAGTGTATTGTCCATTTCAGTGCATGCTTTTGTTGGTAGGAGGTAGAAAAGACAAGCGGAAAACTAAAACACTCACCAGCTCAACGAAAGACAGTCCTCCATAGCTATGGGCCATGATGAAGACATTCTTGGCTGCGGCTTTGGACACAAAGTGGTCCCACACGTACAGCACATGTTCCTCTGAGGAGCCGTTTTCCTGCAAGACAAAAAATATGCTTTGTCATATCCACAACAAAGACAATTCAAAGAAATCCTTGACGCTTGAAGGCTACCGACAAACTCCAGTTGTGCAACTACAAAACATTTAAGAAGGGTCTAGCCAATGACAATGAAGCATCAATAGAGTTATTAAACTCTATTGATGCTTTAATGCTACAGCATCAAAACCTGCCCCTCTAGGCCCAGCCAAAAAGAGAGAAATTCAAAAGAAAAGTGGATGTAGCCTGAGGTGATTTCTACAAAGAGCCACACTTCAACAGATCAATAAGTCTTGCATATTGCAAATGCCCTAAATGTAAAACTCAATAGGCAGGATGACGTAACATTTAAATCTTAATTTGTACCCCGTTGCTGAATCAATGGTCCATCTAAACACCAGTAGAGGCATAATGGGAAGACACCAGGGCAAGGTCAAAAAAAAAAAAAAAGACGACAGAGAGGAGACATATGCACGTACACACAAAACACACACTCAAGCACAATGCTGTACCACAAATAAATTCCCCTACATCTTTTCTCAATCTCATCTGCATGTATACAGTTGTGCGCGCACACGCACACACATGTGCAGTAACACGCAACCAGAAGACATGTTTAATTAACCTGAGACGTAAGTGCTTATCTGGGACTGGAAAGAACAATAGCAAGTGTACAGCTGCGAAAAGGGCAACCATTAATGAACTTGTGACATTGATTCCAGACTTTGATTTTCTATCAGGCTGTCTGGTTCACAACAGAAATCAACAGCGCATTCGCACAAGAGGTTACACTGCACAAGAAACTGTGTTAACTGAAGACACCTGTATCCTGCGATTCAACAACAAGAGAAACTGTAGCCATACGAAACGCAAACCTGATTATTTACACGCATACTTCTCTTAATTGGCACGCTTATGCATACAGAAATAATATCCTAAAGTAAACAAACACACGGCTTGTTGGAGAAGAAATCCGCATCTGTTAATCGAGAGTCAAACTGTTCAATCAAACTCAAAAAAGTAATTAGCAATTTTATGGTAAAGGACAGAGGAGATATCTTAAGAGACCATCCTTTTACTTAACGCAATTCTGCTTTCATTGTGTGAGGACACTGTATTATGTCAGACAGATAATTACTTCAATATTCAAGGTGGTAACTGAGAAGAATGTGCTCAACACACAACTCGTACACACACACTGCAGACAAAGATGTGGTTTAAAGTTTAGTTTTAGTACAAAGTAATCGAGCTTGTGATTTGATTCAATGGTTTCACTCACGTGCATCAGTGTGTGCAAGTCTGTGTGCGGTTGTAGTATTTGATGATGTGCTGATGTGTGTTTTTGTTGCCGTGTTTGTCTAGAGGTAAATTAACCTGTCAGAGTGTTTGTGTTTGCGCTAGATTAGCATGAGGGGGGTTGTAGTGTCAGCACCAACCTCCATTCACAGAGCGTGATGCAAGAGCAGGCAACTTCACTCTGCCCTGCCCTTCTGCCATCAGGGCTATGCCTTTACTTTTCACGCATTCATGTGTATGTGGTCTCCGGCATGTACGCGGCGGCTGGCTGAAGAAGAGTTGTCTGTCTGAAAGGCTGTGACATCAAAGCCCTTTGAAGTCTCCCTCTTCTCTTCTCCACCATGTCGCCCTTCATCTATGAAGCCCATTTTATTAGCCTGCCTCCTTTTTTCACTCTTCCCTTCTCTTCTACCTTCTTTTCTCCTTCACTGATGCCACCTGTTCTTCTTCACACTCATTTGTCTCATATTTTATCACTTCTCCACCCAAGGTTCACTGACATAGAGACATTAGACATGGCTTGCTGTTCTATGTAGCACACATACCAACGCCTAAACAAGTCCAAAAGTGCTGTTATCAATAGGGCAAAACCTGGCTATGAGTAAAACTGACACGATATTAGTTTTTTGCCCATGTGAGGACAAGATAAATGTCTTTATTTGTTCCTATACTATGACTCATAATTTTGGAAAACACTGCAGGATTTAACATGCGGTGGTGTGTTCCTGACTCCTTCACCTAACCTCACGCACACACAAATTTGCACATACAGTCTTTGCCTTAGTATCAGGCAACTGTGACTGACTACCTGACATGACATCGTATTGAATTATCTAAACAACATTTGCATATTGTTGCAATTATCTCCTAGAGTTAATTTGCTGCAGTGGAGTCTGCTGCCCTGTGAGACTAGCTTCCCGTCACCAGCTCTCACACGGTATCTTAGTTTATTTATTTTCCAGAGATTTTTTTCCTCTGCCTTTGAGTGTGTGTATGTGTGCACATTCGTAGATCTGTGTGCATCTGCCAGTACTGTCAGAACAGCCTCCCCACTGCACACCTGTTGCCAGCACACTTCAACCATAGCTGTCAAGGGACATTTGAGAGTGTGTACAATGTGTTTACCACATATATAGGAATCCATACTGTCCCCTCAGTGAATATAAAGTACAAATCCGAACTCTAGACACCCAGGACAAAACAGTCTCCAGATGCTGAAAGACAGCTTTTTATCAGAAAGTTATAGAGAGTGAGAAAGGGAGTGAGAGAGAGATACATAACAGGAGTACAATTGTGTGTCTAGCAGAATTACTCAGTGAGAAGAGTTTGACGTGTACTTCCAGCTTCAAACTTGGAAATTACAAACCTTTACCACGCCAACATTCATCCAAATGCACCTACATCAATGATGTCAATAAAGTGCAATGTAGGTAGTGACACAACAAAGACTTTGAGAAACATTTAGGGAACTCCATGCTTAAAACATACTGTGTGCAAACTATTCACACACGTAAAAAAAAAAATACAAATGACTTCAATGAGTCAGCGAAACAAAATGTGGTTTTAGCCAAGATCCTGCTATGCAATCAGCAGAACACTGATTTCAAGTAATAAATTAGAGTAACATTATGCATGAAGATCTATCCCACTTTCAGTCCATAAGTGGTTCCAACTGTTAGCCCTCTGTTGAAAGTGTGCCTTCCAATTGTCTAGTTTCAAGAAATTGTTCAATTTAGCTCTTTCCATTACTTACACAATAAAGACTTACTCTCCAGTCAAAAGCCATACTTAATTGCAGGCACCCAAGAGTGTGCACACAACACACACATGTACCACAAACACACACAAACAGGCATGCTCCAGTACATTCACACAGATTGAAACTCGCGTTCTTCAAAAGTTTGTCCGGTCCAGTACTTGCCCTGTGTTTATTCAATGTAATGAGAAGCAGGGAGAGGAGAGCAGAAGAGAGGAGTGCACTGCAGCCAGAATAACAGCCTCAACGCCAACACAAACCCAGTGTCTGACCAACACAGGAAACAATGAATCTAACAACATCAACACACTCTGACAAACAACCACTGCAGACCTCCCTGCTCCTCCCTTCTGCTCCTCCTCTCCAGTCGTCCAAAAAGATAGCGGATGTCTGAGGAAGCTGAAATTTCAAGGTGGGAGACGGTGAGCAGTGTGGGCTGGAAGGAATCTAGTGGATAAGAGCCATTCTACTTTTTACACTCAAAAACCTTTCAGCAGAAGCCAGAAGTGTCAGGACAGTGTCACGGGGATCTCTAAACAACTTCATTGGGTTTAGACTCTTTTGCTTGGGCAGATACGGTTCCAGTCCCAAAAAAAAGTATAGGGAAAGACAGAGCACAGAGAAAGCTGAAGAATTATTTAAACGCAACAGAACGCACAGGTCACACAACAATGTCTTTCTGCAAAGGAAGAAGAAAAAAGAAATTAGTGAAATTACACAGGACTCTCGTACTCACTTTTGCTCTCTCACTGACAAGCAGAAACACAGTAAAGACTGGCTGACCAATCTCTCAGTCCCCTCATGCTCGCAGGCCACACACTGAGTAAACCAACCTGCAGCCCTAGTCATTACAGTCTTTAATATGTCCAGCTCAGTGCAGAACAGGATTGTTTTCATTTGGGCTAATGACTAAATATTAAATAAGCAATGTAGGTAATTACATGTTTGGTATTAGCAAAGAGGTTATTAGAATCAGTTAGTTTGTGTTTGTTTGTGAATGACTGCGTGCATGATTCTGTACATGTCTCTGCGCACACAATTAAATAGCGGACCTCTACGACACCTGTTTGCAATTGCATTCTAATCAATGTCTGGGACGTGCAGTCCTTTGCCATCGTTTTCCTGTTTTTTCTTCCCCTCCTGTATTTGTTTCATTCTTTTCTCTCTTTAAAGGCAGACAGAGAGCTCAGGCGAGCTGGAAGCTGTCTGGGAGCTGATGGGTCTGCTAGAGTGGGGGGAAAAGAAGGTATGGAGCAAATTAGCGGCAGAGATGGGAAAATAATGACTGTGGCATTGTAGGTAATTAGCAGGTATACTACCTATGGAGAGTTGGGAATATAATGATGCGAGAAAGAGACGGAGAAAAGGGAGAATGAGGTGAAAAACATGTGCAAGACTAACAAGGGGGGGAAGAGAGAGAAAGACAGAGAGAGAAATATATGTGTAGGTGTGTTACTTGACTTTGCAATGAGGGGATATACAGTGTAAGGGGGAAGAGAAAGAGTCAGAGAGAGAGAGAACGAGAGAGGGGGATGCCAGAGAAAGGAGCAAAACTACGGCGTACATGTCATCCCACGTTCAGATTAGCGTGCAGAGACTGTATACAATAAAATAGCATGACCTTGGTAGGGTCAGTCTGCTCTGACAATATTTGCCAGGGCATTGTTTCAAATCAATAACTCATTAACAAAGTACAAAGGAAGTTGCTGTGGGTTTGTGAGATTCTTTATTAGAAAAGAGCGTCTGCGGGCCAGAAAGGTCATCACTGTGACATCTTGGCTAGCCTCGTGCTGCCGCCAGGATTGTCAGGTGAAATTACTGCGAGTCATTAATTGACATAAGGCAAAGGAAAGCGGGCAGGCAGACAAGGCTGTGTTTGTTCCAGGATGACCCTGAGGTGCTGTGTGTGTGTGCGTATGTGAGCGTGTGTGTGTCTGACTATATCTTCATTCGGGTCAGCCAGTATCCACAACAGGGTTGTGTGCAAAGAGGGAAAGAAACAGAGACAGGGAGCTCAGTGGGTGGGGAGGTGTGAGCGAGGGCAGGATGGATGTGTTTGATGGTTGACCTGAGTAGAAGATTGGGAGCAGGGATCTGAGACCAGCTACACTTGTTCTGCCCCAAGCGAAGTCACAAACACACAGGTATGCATGCATGCACATATGCTGTGTACTAAATAAGTGCGCTCAGAATTGCACACACACACACACAAACCAACAGCGCTGAATCCAACAGACCTTCCCTTTTAAAACTTTGAGAAGTTAAAGCTAAACTGCCGTAAACAACTCTAATATAAAATAAAGTTAAAGTTAAAAATGCCACACGCAGCATACCTAAAAGACTTGGCTCATAAAAACAGATACACAAGCACACACATCAAAGCTCCTTCACTGCCACATTTACACGGACATACACACCCAAATGCAAAAGTGGCATCCAGCCAATTTGCTCTCTGCAGCAAGCTTGTGAGCTGCCCTCTTGCCCGGGTCATTGACCTCTCCTCTGACTAGGTTCAGAGGTTAATCAAGTCCCTACCTGTCCTTAGAAATGCTGAGCCTCACTTCTTGGCAAGGCTACAGATCAAAGGTCAGGTAAACTATGTCTGTATGACTGCTTGTGGACCACAAAATGGGGCAAATAGGTGAAGGTGACAAAGAGCAAAAATCCACAGAGAAACATGGTAGTACCGTGTCGCAATACAAATGTCAGACTGTGCACTTACGTGTTCACGTCTTAAGTTTATGATCGAGTTCTGGTGTGTTTGTGTGTAGATCTGCGTGCATGTACCTTAGAGAATTTGTAGTACAGCACGAACAGCAACTTCCTGAGCTAAAGAAGGGAGCCAACCAAAATGCCAAAACTTCAGTTCAAAACCACTGGCTCCTAAAACAAGTCTAACCCCATAGACTTCAATGCGCAAATCATCCAACTTTACAACTGAAATAAACACGTGACAACTCTGTAAAGTGTCATTTTTATAGAACCTAACTAAATTGTATTAAGGCATAAAATTAGAGGTGGGAATCACCAGACATCCCACCATATGATATTATCACAGTGCATCACTCAAAATAGAATATTTCTTTGTTTTTAAATGTTTTGAGCTATGCCAACTATTACAGTAGCATATATTGCAATTCATTAATTAAGCTCCTAGATACAAACAATGACCCCAGCTGATTGGTGTGGACAGCTACAACTGGAAATAATGGGCCTTCAGAAGCAAAACCTAGAAAAAGTAAATGTACCGACATACACAACACACTACGTGCATCCAAAAAGATCAGTAGTAGAAGACCCCTAGGTTATGTAAAAGATATCACCAAAAAATTAAAGATAAAACTTTTCTTAAAAAAACAAACAAACCTCCAGTTGCCACTATGCAGTTGCAAGTCTATAACGAGTGAAAAATATTAGAGAAGAGCACAAAGATATCATGGTGACAACTGAAGTTGCAGTGAATCTTATATAGCAAAAGTAAAGGAAAAGAAGGGATAGCCTCAATCTGAAACCCTAATTTCCTCTAGGAGTGAGGGCCTCTCTTTTTCCCTCTCTTTCTCAATATTTAAGAAATGTACAGCGTTGAAAGGAGAAACATAAAAACACGAAAACAGAAAGAAGGAAAAGCATTCAAGTCATTTATAAAAATAAGTGGTGCTTAAAGAAAGGCGAAGCTCTGTTTTTTGTCCTCTTTGCTCTTTTTTCCCCTTCTTCTTTCCAGGGCCTGCTGGCCTAATCCCAGCCAGCCAGCCTTGGGTGAACTCTTTGGAAGCTTCTTAAGCCCATGAATGTGCCTTTTGTTCCTGCCATTCCTCCGCTTGGCTGACAGAAAATAGCTAACTGGATTACTGCTAAAATTCAGAGTAAAGTGAACTCCCAAACTTCTATATGGTTAAGTGCTAAAAAAGTACCCCCCACCCGCTTCCCCTCCAGTATCCTCATCAGCATCCCTCCGATCAGACTTTCTATCCCTCCATGCCTCCCTGTGCCCTCTCTCTTTTTCTTTCTCCTCTACCAATATCCCCCTAAACATGGCCCATTGGTGTGTGATCTAGAGGAGCAGAGAAGAGAAGGATTAGATAAGGTTGAGAGGTTGCACACTATGAACCCAAGGCTAAAAAGTAAGAATCCTAAAAGCAGTTAAGAGCTTACCAATGTGTGTAAGGAAGCGTATTAATCAACTCAACTCTATCAGTGGGCTGCTGTGTATTTGTGTGTATCTGTCAATCTTTGTGAGTCAACTGGAAGGAAAAAAAGAGATGATAAACTGTAATTTCAGGAGCGTCACAAATATAAACTCAGAGCAAGACAGGTGTTATTTCAAGCTTAAGGTGCTTCTTCTGTCTTGTTGGGTGTCATGATATTGCCAGGACTAGAGGTTTATAGTTTGAATATGTGTCTTTCTGAATGGCTATGTGCAGGTGGTCTGCCAGCCCAGCGGGAGTAAGACTGTGAGGTGTAGCGAATACAAAGGTTGGTGAGTGAGTGTGTCTTGGGTGGGTGCTGTATAAAAAAAAAGATGAAAACAGCCCTGCTAAAGAGGTTTGATTTGATCCACCACCCACCTTGACCAACAGAGTTGAAGGAAAAAAGCGCACACAAGCACACACAAACACACTATCAGTTCTCTTTTCACCTTCTTTACTCTTTTGTCTGCTGGTATGTGTGAGCCTTTGCATATCTCCATGTGTGCATGTGACAGCTTGCTCTTGGACGGATAGAGGATGAGCAGTGGAGTAGTGATGTGGCGAAGGGAGGGGGTGGACAATAAAGGCGAGGTCATACATGCTAACATCCTGCTCACGTCTGGGTCAAAGGTCAAAATTCAAGAGGCACCAACACAGATCCTAACTGCTCACTCATTAATCGTGCAAAGACAAGTATATTTAGCAGCAAAATCTAAGTCCTGCTCAAGGTGAGTGAGTGAGTATGATATTGCTTTGTGAAGTGCTAAATCAATTAGCAATATACTTCAGTTGCCGAAAGTTTAATAGTTGAATAACAAAGGAAGTCAACATTGTGCTTGGTTTAAATGGAAGGTTTTCTTTTCCTTTTTTTCGGTCATTAATTATGTCGTCTGTCCTTGCTTTCATCTTGTTGGGATGGGGAATGTGAAGACTGTCCACTGCTTCATACTGCCTCCCCTCAATATATCTGACTGTGGCCAGCATGCATCACTGGGTAAGCAAGCAAAGCTGAATATAAGGACACAGAAATAATACTGCAGCTTACTTGTAGTAAAAGGAAAACTAAGTTGGGAGTGTAGTTTTGATCTAACTCTGCTAACATTACTTAGCGGTAAAGATCCCAGGCAAGAGGATGACAACAGAAAAAGAAGATACATACAAGTAGATACAAAAAAATTGAAATGGCGAAAGCAAGAGATCAGTTCATGATATGAAAATCATTCAAGCCTCAGCAGATACACGTGGTGTACAGCTATAAAATAAATCAATATAGAGCTGAGAGTAGATGCGGGTTTGTTTGGCACCATTATTAGAAATGACACGATGGATCATTTACAAAGATCTTCATGTCAGTGAGTGAGTTCATCGCTTGTATGATGAGGAAAGCAGCACACATGCAAAGTCTGATAGAGTAAGAGAGGACAGCAGCTAATTATACCTTATTAGAGCGTGTATAAAGGTACTGCTGGAAGGGTGGGGGGTGAGAAAAAGAAGCCCGTGATGACAGCTCACACACCGCCCGCTAGTCCCACAGCAGCCCTAACTCTTGTCAGACACCAGAGAGTGACGTCTTTCACACGCAGACACATGCACATACACTTACACACATGTACAAACACCACCCACATACACAAATGTACATCCATTGCTGCGATGCTACTGCCATCAACCAAATGAAGACTCATATAATCAGTGAGGGTGCTTTGCCTATATGAGACCCAGCCATGGAGCATGATCTTAATTTTTAAGATTTTACGCAATGACAAAAGGAAGTGAGGGACGAATGACAAAAAAAAGAAAAAGATAATTGGGCTGGACCCTGTTCAAGTGGCCAATGAATATTAAATTTGTCGGCAGGGGTCAAACAGAAGACATCAGAAGCTTTATGCAATGGGTCACTTCCTTTGTTTGACCACAAGGTAAACTGGCCAAGCTAGGCGCCTCGAGTGCTGCATATGAGCATGTGTGTGTTTATGTGTATTTGTATGTGTATGCATATGCGTATATGTATGATTAAGGGGTGCACAGTCAGTGTTGCACGATAAGAATGTTGCAGTGTGTTTGCACAGTGTGTGTTAGGGAGATAATAATCCCAGCGGTCAACAAGAGTGAAGGGCCAGAGCTGCACTGACCAGCCCACCATCTGAGAGGGGAAAAAAAGTGAGGGAAAGAGGGGGAGGAAGAAGGAGAAAGGGAGGTAGCCATGTGGTTAACACTTGCTCACTGAGAGGCGACTGGAGAACAGCCAACCTCTTCACACACAGGCTGACCACACAAGAGCCTCTCTTTCTCCCTCTGCCTTCCATCCTCCCTTCATCCCTTGTTACCTAACATATCCTTCCCTCACTTCCTTAGCTAGCTTCCTCCTCCCAGCTCCCCCTTGCCACATTTGTCTTTCGAAACTTAGCCAAATTCCTGCTATCCATTTTCTCACCTATGTCTTGCCTCCTACCTCCTCCTACGACCCTAGAACTGTCACTCTGTCCACCTCCACCATCATGTCTACATTTCATCAGCATCTATCATCTTTTCCTCTAGCCCTGGCTCTGCAAACACTTCCTTCCTGCCTTCCTTCTCTTTCCTCTCTCCATATCTTCATCGTTCCCTTTTTTGGACTTACTCGTATAAGAATCCGTTCTGTCTCAGTCTCTCTTTGTGGGTTACGGTATTTCTCATAAAATTCCTTCTTCTTTTTCCCCTCTTTATCGTCTTTGCGCTCCCTCTTTTCAGCAGGTTCGTCGGAGGTCTCCGTCGGAGAGGGCAGGGGAGACTTTGTCGGTTTTTCCACTTCCAAATAGTTCTCATTGGGGTTGAGCACCATCACGCCATAGCCCTCCTAAAACAAATAGGAAACATACATTTGTGTGTTAAATCCAAGGCACGAGCATCGTAAGATAGTTACCTTAAAGTGTTAAAAGTGTTGGATATTTTATCCATTAACACTATAACTATATGGTATTTGACTATTTCCGATTTACGTAAACCTTTTTAAAATAAAATATTTGTAAAAGAAAAAATAGAAATACAAATAGAGGCGATAACCTTTAATCTGCATTTATTTCTATAATATATCAATAAATAGATGCATCTTTGTAGACATGTATATACAGAAACATATGTGTGATAGGGGTGCAGATTTTTGTTTCCTCTTTTTCCAGATTTTTAGTTTCCAATATGTTGAGGTGTTTCGGTTATTTCGTTTTGTTTTGTCTCCATGATACAATTATGAACTGAATTAAAAAGTGATGAGAATTTAATGCTTTTTAGAACATGTTTCTTTTCTTTTCTTTTTTTTCTTGAGAAAAATCTGATAGTCCCTTTGTCAGGCCGACTAGGTAAGTAAACAGCAATATACATGTAACAATGCAGAGTAAACCACAAGAAAAAGAAGCTCACAAACATTCCTGTGTAATCTTGGTCTGGTAGTGGTTCGTAGTCTTTAACAAAGAGCCCAGCAGTGGATCTTTATGAGCAAATAATACCAACACGACACTTAAAAGACACAGATTGTGACATGACTCGGTGAAAAGATGCAAATCCAGACTGAAAGAAATGGCAGCGAAAGAGATAGAGGAGAGAATGTCACTGCAGGGACAAGCCTAAGGAGTAACTAGGGGATTGGAATTCAGTGATGGTGGTTTCAGTAAGTGAGTAGCATTTAGTGACTCCAAAGGCCATGTGTCACTTAATATCAGACCCAATCGATCCTACCATCACTCAGTGAAAGGCTTAGCTACAAATGTAAATATGACTTGAAACTTCTGCAGGCAGCACCGCAGATAAAAGTTGCATTAAGAAAAAAAACCTTAAGAAAGAATTACGGTTTTCACGCGAAAAGAAAATATTTGATTTACATAAAATGCCACAATAGTAAGGGCTTAAAAAGACTGGGAAAAGGAGAAGAAAGAGCCTATGTAGTTATTAAAAAAGAGAATAACAGAAGGGATGTGCTGCTATATGCACACTGTAGAGGAAAGGAAGTTTTTTTTTGTAGCCTAGTGACTTCTTCAACTTTGAAGCCATTTTAATTAACTGTGTTTATTGTCCTAAGCACTCTGAAACTAAAGCAGGAAATGGATGGATTCCTGTTTCACTTTGGGCTGGCTTTTCACACACAACCCCCATTGTGAACACACACACACACACACACACGCACACCCACCCCAAGGCCTAAACTTATGGGTGCAGGACTTTCTAACTGCACACCGACACAGACATGAACACTAAACTGTGGGACACTAAAGATATGTGTGTGACAAAAAGACCTTTAGGAGTTCTAAGAGAGGCAACTTCACCGGGCTTCCCCACAAATCGCCGTCACACACACTGCCTCCTCACAGCGACATGTCATCTATTCCTTAATAAGTGTTATTGCAATGTGCATGTCTTTTGTTGACGCAGCATGTGTGTGTCCCTCCTGTGCATATTGACATCAAACCTGCCACACACCCTTTCCCTTAGCACTTACCATGTGTTGACAATGGCGACTGACACTTTCTCACGTCTTCTGATTATTAAAATTAATCTTACGCTCACTCTTATTCAAATTCAAAGGTTCTTCTCTTCTATACAGATTTTTAATAGAAAAAACATTGTGTGAAGAAATCCAGACATTATTAAATAATTAATTATTATATATTATGTATATACATTTTTAAACTTATTAGCTTTTACATTTTAAACACCACAATAAATATATTTAGATAAATTTAAATAAATTTTCTTCTACGGTACATACTTCAGTTCAGTTTTGCTTTTTACTACAAGGCATAACAAGTCTGACATTAATGTAGGAAGTGGTTTATATTAAAAAAAAATATATAGATGATGCTTCCAAATCTGTATTTAATCACTTTCTATGTGTGCGTATATGCATGTACAGCATGAGTAAAGTTTAAGAGGTAATAAATGAGTTTCTATTAGCAAGATTAAATTTAGGCTTCAGACATCACAGAGACATCTGCACGCAAGAAGTTTAGACAGACCAGAACATTCAAGCAGATGAATTACCAGATGAAAAAAACAACAGAAGCCGGTGAGGGTAAAAGAGAGCAGTGAAGACAGAGAGATATACAGATGGATTATAAAAGGATAAGACCGAAATAGACAGAGAAGGAAGGAGAAGCAGAGAGATGTACTCTAGGCCGATAGACACCAGCTTTGTGCCACTGCCCACTGGTGGTAGTCTGATAAAATAACTGACAAGACCAGTTCAGCCTATGGGAGCAATTTCATTACTAAAAACTAATACTAATTATATTATGAACAATTTTCAGGGTAATACACTGCAGTACATCAAACTCACCTAATAGAATCTGAACAATATACATGAAATAAAAAGATCAATCTTTATCATATTATCATCTTTAAAATACAACCGAGAATGTGCAAGCTCTGTAAACTTTAACGTTTATGGCAGTGTTATTGGATTAGACTGGATGATGGTTAACAGGTGTCTCTTATAAAGTATAACAAGGCTGAAGGAGAAGAATACAAATGTAGACTGAAAGATATATAACATTTGAAGTGTATAAAACAACATGAGTCCAATGGGGCTGCCCATTTTTCTCTTACCTAAATCCCAGTTCACAAGGCCAAAAGTTAATGGTTTAGCAACAGTGGCGCACGTGTTCTAATGGTAGCCCTATGGCTTATAACCCTTTTTAGTCTTCAGTGCTCTTACCCCAACTCTTACTGGTCAATAATGCTCCCCAGACTTAAACACACAAATGTCAACCTCAAGTAGCCCAGTCCTGAGCCTTTAGTGTCCTTATGGTAACCCCGAGTGCCCTATAGCCTTTGCTTTGGAGAGGTAACAACACCTACCCAACCTAACATTACTAACCCCTTTCAGTTGGCCAGTCACCCAGAAGAACATTGCTGTAAAGGCGACCAGTGTCGTTGGCGTTCTTAGTCTGGAGGAGCTGGGCCGCCAAGTTCACCTCTATGTCGGAAACCATCATTCATTTGAACACTAAGAGGTCTGCTTTGATGTCAGGGCAACAGTGCTTTCCCTGTCCAGTCATTTCCTCCTCTTATTGTTGTCTCCATCAACAAAATATATGACTCTGAGCTCTGCGGGTGGAGAGGACAAGTAGATTTTTTTGTGCTTATTTTACTTTAATAGAATTAATTTTAGGTTTGATTCTACTTCTTTTCTTTCTTTAACTTCCAGATACAACTAATTACTGCGACCCCACGACTGGATATAATAAATTCACTTCCCTAGAAAATACATGTTTTGTAAGAAAAATAGGGTATTCAAATTAAAAAGCAGAGTATCAATGATGTCCTCATGTATCACAGGATAAGTTTTTCATAAAAAGCTGTGTATCATCTAAATGTGTGCAGCTTTTTTTTTTGTGAAAACCAAATATATGGAGATATGTCTTTCTGTCTTTTCGCAGCTTCTTAGCTACCGCTAAGTCCAACTACTCCCCATCATTCACACAACACCCGGCCGTGGAAAAACTGATCTTTGTATTGTGATGTGCTGTCAAAGTGTGAATCTTACACAAATGCACATTGCCAAACGTTGGGTCACCCTGCCTTTTTATCACTAAATCTCTCTCACACACATTGCTAACACTAGGTCACTCCCTTTGTCCTACACGAGCACACACTGTCTCGAAGAAAACAGACAGAGACTCGTACGCTCCTCTAGAATTCGGTCAGTCTTGCCTTTCTGCTGTAGTATGCAGCCTAAGTCTCTTCCCATGCCCCGCAGGTGCCCCTGTGCCACCACCACACTGAGCCCCTGCCCTGGGGCCAGCGGTCAAGAGGATCACCCCGACCCCTGTGAGAGGGGGGGCACCCCGACCTCATCACCTCGCTCTGGATGCTCCTTAGCTCTCCTTTGTCGGCCTGTCCCACACCAGATAGCACAACAAAGGCTGCCGCTGCTACGGAAACCAGGGCTCGACTCATCATCATGATGAAACCTCCATCATCTCATCAAACAAAGCAATGCTTTAAATGCAAAAAAA
>NW_005187407.1:7753047-7793465 GCF_000239375.1 Pundamilia nyererei
GTGTGTGTGTGTGTGTAGAGGATGTGATTGTAATTCCTGATGAAATATTATCCAATAGCATCTTATGATGCCTCTATAGAAAAATAGTTGTGCCTCCTGTCCACTCTTTCCCTCTAGTCACATTATTTAAAAAGAAAGTGGATAGTGTTTGTGTGTGTGCGTGCGTGCGTGTCGACATGTGGGCGAGCGCGAGTGAGAGTAAATAAGGTGTCCCTTTAAGACAGCGGCACCTCTATTTTTCCAGTGGCGTTGTAATGAAATGAAATGTGTCTAATGTGCAGGAGCGGGGACAGAGGCGGCTGGAATGAGAGGGTGTTTCATCTGTGCGTGTGGGGCTCCACGAAGCTTTGATGTGAGAGCTCTCATGTAGTGAGCAGGGCTCTGGGCACAAGGAAAAGGACAGCACTTGACAGGTACAAAGCATGGCTGATAGCGGTCATGGGTGCATGCAGTGAGGGAAAGTGGATGGTATGGTTGTGTGAATTGGAGGGTCTATGTGTTGTAGGTGTATTGTTTGGTGAACAGGAGCAAATAAATGTTCTTCTTCCTGTTGCACTTGTATATTAATGCACTGATGTGTGCGTGTGCATGCAAATTACATCTCAAGAATCAGTCTGCAATCTATGGAGTCCAGCGAAATTGGCCCTTAGGCAGCTTACATTATTAGTTTTCTGTCAGGTGGCTGTTAGGATCAGGGCTCTTACAATCAAGTGGCTCAACAGCCTTCTCTCCACTTCCTTGTTCCAGCAATATGCAGCCCCCCGATTCGCTACTGTGGCTTGACTGACAAGAGCGAAAGGGTCAACCAGCGTGGCATACCCAATGAGATGAGAACAAGGGGAGGGATGACTGCAGGCCACAGTCAGGTTTGAGTGTAACAGGCTGACTGAGGTGAAAGGATAAGTTGGAAAATAAGCATAAGCAAATCTTTGGTATCACAATCCGTTCACATTTCACTTACTAGCGGCTGGAGTGGCTGACAAACATGTGAAAAAACAGCTTTTTGGAAGGATGAAGACAGAGAAAAATGAACAGTTTCTCAATGAAGAGGTACACAGCAGCTGAGCGAGATGGTAATAACAAGTACGCAGTCGTTTGCTCTACCTCTCTGTCAGGGCCACCCTGCTCTGCGTGACCTTGTCTGTCTCAGTCTCTACGTGCACAAGCTTTGCATGCAGGGCCTCTTTATCCATTGGATCCCCTCGTTTTTTTTCTCTCTCGCTTTTCCCACTCCCCCTCTCCCTGAGGTCGAGATACCACACACTTCGCACAGTACTGTCAGATTAAGTCACGGTGCCCCTTTCTCATTTAACACAGCACCCGTCTGAGACCCCCAGCCCACCCCTCCCCATACCCACAAATCACACAGCTATAGTTTTTTTTCTGAGAACAGAAGGGTGGGAGAGCACTTACTGTACCACAGGGGCTATGAAAACATGTGGATCTTAGAGGGGATGTGAGAGGGGATGAGACGGGATTGTCATCAGCTTGTCAGCCGAAATCAATCAAGCTCTTGATTAGACGAGATAACCAGACCGTCATGTAAGCGTTTGCTGGGGAGACCTAATGTCCTTAAATATTATTTTATAGGGTCTTTCTAAAAAAAAGGCCAAGCAGAACGGTAGTAGAAAAATTGTGTCACAGGT
Source organism: Pundamilia nyererei (assembly GCF_000239375.1). Taxonomy (NCBI): domain Eukaryota; kingdom Metazoa; phylum Chordata; class Actinopteri; order Cichliformes; family Cichlidae; genus Pundamilia; species Pundamilia nyererei. The sequence continues at coordinate 7,754,694 of NW_005187407.1, forward strand.
TGTTAAGATGTCATTGACCTAAAGTTACCTAAATTACAAGAAATAAATATGATTTAGTGTTTGACTTGCTTCTTCTTAGATCATCTGTTTAAGCCCACATCCGTGCATGTTTAAGAAATCAAGTGAACAGCACACATAAATGTGTACAGAAAAAGTAAGACAAACTGGAGCTTCATCTCACCATCTGCCCTCCCGAGTTAATTTTGAACAAATCACCTACTGCATGGGTTTCTCCTCTCATAAAAAGAGTACACATTTAATTAAGTTTCCCTAAATTCAACTTTTCACTTCAAGTTCAAAGACTCGCTTCTGCTAATGTAGTCGTACACTAATTCAGCCAAAGTAAATAAGTCTGTGGTAATGATTATCTTTTTCTTGATCTTAATGAGCACAAATAGTTTAGGTCAGAATAAGAAGCTAACCTTTTGAGCTAGTCAAGTAGTTGTGTCTGTAATAAGCAGCAGGGTTTTTAACCTTGGCTTGGATGTCTGGGTTCATTTGGATATTGTTTATATGTGGAATTGAATATTTATAAATGAGTTCAAAGTGGAGCAGTGGGGTGGAGGAAGTGAAGAGAATAGTGCAGCTTCTGATCCCTCATGCCTTTGCTTCTTTTTATGCTCAAATTTACATTTCTTTCTCTCCGTTTCACTCTTCCTGTCTCGTTCCTCCCGACCCGACTATTTTCAGCACCTTTGTGAAAGAACAGATATAAAAACACGCAGAAACTGTTGGGTAACTCACTCGCTGAAAAGCCGGTTTATGTGTCGGTTATTTACCACACTCAATCTGAATTTATCCAGCCAATATCCATGCTCAATGGTTGATCAAACATCGGAATGGCTAGGCAGAAACTCTGACACATAAAACACGCACACACACAGATTTCAGAGGCCTGCTTCATCTGCTCTCAGCACGACACGCAGAAGGAGGTGTAGAGTTGGGGGTGGGGGTTGCTAGATTGGGGGTGGATGTAGCATTAATCACCGTCCAGGTGGAAATTGTCAGAGCTATCGATTGTGCAAGTAAATGTTACACAAGTCATTTGTCAACTTTTTCCCTTTTTTTTCTTCTTCTTTCTTTAAAGAAGAGCACGCCATTGGTCAAGACACTGATAGCATGTAAATTCACCGAGACCATCTCACTAGATGTGATAATGACTATGCTTTTGAAAAGTTTGATTTAATTTTGGTTTATTTGTTTACTTGACAATAAAAATATAATCTATAATAACGAAAAGAGTTTTTGCAATCTCTGCTACTTTAAATGTTAAACCAGCTGCAACAGAAATTAATATTTCCAGAATCTGTTAAGATTAGACCAACACACATGTGTTTGCCACTGAAAAGGAAATGCAGTAAGCAGGAAGAGTCCTCAACCCGCAGCGGGAAAGCTATGGGGAAATAAATACAGCAGGCTTACTCTGATGCTGTTAGCATTTTGATTTATATATTCTATATTGTCTCCCCTAAGCATACACATGTATTTTTAATGAGGGCACAGAGAGATATAGATCATGGAATGATAGGTGCCTCCCTTTCCACCCACCTAACTATTTAATGTATAAATCAGGGGGAGAGGTGAGGATAGCGGGAAGAGCTGTGAGGCTACAAAAACAGAAGACAGGAGGAGTGGAAGTGTCCCTGGAGCAACCCTGAAGTTATTGTCCTGAAGGCCACTAACAATAAAAAGAAGAAAGCCAAAGGAAAGAATGTAATGACAAATTAAACAGAGATGTTTATAATCCTGATGCTTATAAAAAGTACAAAAAACAACCCCAACAATCTGCGATTACAATGAAACATCAATTTCTGTCTTTCAGTTTAACTAAAGTAAAGAAATTCCCCAGCCATGTGAATTCCAAAAGACACGCACTGTCAGTGAATGTTTCTACTTTACCATCTGGACAGGTAGTTGATACATGAACACACACGCAGTGGGTGCGAGACGCATGGCCATATGTACAGACTGAGCCAGCTGGGGTCAATGGCAGGACAGATCTAAACATTTTAGACACATGTAACACATGTATGCACGCATGTGCATGCACAGACCTAGGCACACAGCCTTTACACAAACACATGCAAATCATCCATCAAACTATATTCTTCCCCTTTATCCTTATCAGGGTCACCTGCAAATCATGTAACAGCAAAATATTCGACCCTGAATTCAGATTTTGACTGATCAGCGGTTTTGAAAAAATGTGTAAGAGTCCTTCACTAGGTGTCACATACCAATAATCAGCAGTGTGAGACTTACTAATAGCAATCTCACTGAACATCAGAGAACCACTATGATCTTGGTGGGTCAAAGGTCGGAGAACATTCCCGACACCCCTGGACTCTTACTGTGATCTAGTAAAAGGCCAAAGAAGAGCTGCAGAGAGAACTGGAGGTCCTGGCGATGTTGCTATGTGAGCTGTGTTAGATATTTCATATTAAGTGTGACCTTTCGTGGGATTAAATTTTCAATTCTATATGTGTAAAATATTCATTTCTATTTGCGGTGATATTGTACGCCGTGGATTATAACAGGGTACCCATCAGCAATAAAGGCCACAGTATTAGCACACGGACCCACAACTATAGTGACACACTCCAACCGCTCAAAAGTCTGACCTCTCTCTAAGTGGAGCTGCACCACAGGTCCAGGAGTCACGGGAGGTCGCTACAGCCAATCACAAGCTGTATTTGAAGTGTGAAGGGTAAACACTATGGCTGGCCTGTCCTGCCATTTACTCTGCTTATTTTCACAGCATGTAACCTAGAGAAGCGGTTGCAGAGAATATAGCATATCTGTGAGCGTGCATGTGTGTGTATGCATCTATATCTGTGTTCCAGCACATTTTCCATGGTGTCATTACCACATGGCAGGGTTTATGCTTCACAGCACACACATGGAGCTACGCAATCCCCGTCATCCTCTCACCACACAGCCAAATACACACGGAGATATACATGCTGTGGTAACAAAGTAAACCGTACATTAACCTGACGCAACCTTCAGAAGCGCTTGAAAGCAATTAACTATAGAAAATCAAAAAAATCCCCTTTCTCCTCAGAGCTTTCTCACACACAGACCACCCTCAACCCCACCACCGCCACAATCCTTACTAGAAGCCCTTTCAACTCTACTACTTTTTTTTAAGACCACCTGTTGTCTATTATTTTTACATACAGCTTTTCTCATAAATCATAACACTGGGTAATTAATCAAGCTGTCAAAACAGTGACCGAAGGTCACCTGAAGGGGTCGGAGGTGGTTACAGGGCCGATGGAGGTCAGGGTCACACCACATTCCTCATCTTTAAGTTGGGACGGGATAGGGGCTAGGCAAACAAAAGCGAAAGCAGATGGGGGGTGTGGGGGGTGGGGTGGGGGGGCAGATGAAAAAGAGAGCTAGGGAGACGGTGAGAGTGAGAGAAAGAGAGAGAGAGAGGGGAGAAATTGACAAAGAAAAGTGAAAGAAGCTGTCAGCTGCCTACAGATGAAGACAGGGGAGGCGATTCTGAGAAGGGAGGCATCACATGAAGAGGTGGAAAAAAGGGAAGAGGCATGAAAAAAGAACAAAAGAAATCTGCAAAATGTTTCTACTGTATAGACCTGAAATTGGCTGCAGAGAGAAGAAAGAGAAAAGAAGGAGGTAGGGCGATGTGCCTTCCTCGATGAGAAAATAAGAAATCAGCTGTCGAAGTATGATTGTTATCTCGTCCTTTTTCCTGGTGCGTGTGTGTGTGTGTGCGCGCATGTGTGTGCCCGCACGTGTATGTGTGTGTGTACACGTATAGGTGATGAGGCAGACTGATATCTTTCTCAGAGGAGTATGTATCGGTGTCTCAGCGTGTTGAGAGTCAGTTCAGAGAAAGGACCATGGGCCTGGAGTGGCATGTCACCGATTCCACAATTCACACTGCTGATTAGATCATACTGATTAGGAAGGTACACACACACACAGACACACACATGAATACAGTAAATACCCACAAAATGACCACAAGAAATCCCAAACAAACACGAATGTACTGTCTTTTCTACAAACAACGAGAAAGGAAAGAAGAAAGGAAGAATTTTAAAGTGCAAATGCCGTGGAACTCTTCACACTATGTTTGAGTCCCCCTTCCCTGCGTCAAGCATGAATTCTCAGGCGTGGCTTGCGCTATCAAAAACATCACTCTTGAATGAGGCACCGACCATTGCGCAAAATTAGCTGTCACCCTTTCCTCAAAATCTTTGTTAATCTTGTTTCCAGTGTTTGCGGATTTATCAGCACATGCATCAATGTCAGCTCCTTGGTTACTGAGCCGCAATACTTGGGAGAAGATATAATTAAAAATGTTTGGGGTGTGGGGGGCAGAAGGGGATGGCTGCTGCAGAGAGCGAGAGTGCTAGGAAAGACGGGGCGGAGTGGTGTCTGGGAGGAGGAAGGTGAAGTCTTCCCTCTCGTCTCATGCTTTCCCCTGGGAGCCCGTGGAACACAAAGCCACTGATAACAGACAAACGGGCCTGGCTGTGCCTCTCTTCCTCTCCCTCTCTTCCTCACTTTCTAGTATCACAGAGGTCAGCGTGTCACCATATCTCTTAATAACACTAGTTCCACTGATCTGGCTGTGGTCCGGGAAACTTGTCTCCTTGTTAACAGCTACCTGACACAAAGGAAAACAACAACTAAATGCATTTATGAAGCGAGCCTTAACAATCTGATAGACAACTAATCCATCTAGAGCGTTTTATACATGGCTCTCATGCCGACGTGGGGCATCATTTATGAACTCTGTTTCAGTAGATAAATAAATAAAAATACATTAGAAACAAATACTTTGTGCTACTGGAATTGTGTGATTATTTAATTATCTGTTTGCATGTTCGCTGACTTAAACTAAAACAGTTTGACATCTGGAGGGGCGGTGATGAATTACACTGTGCCACCGCAGCTTGATCCTTGATATATTTCCAGCACATCTCTTATTATCATGTGGCTTTTCAAAAAGCATCACTTGCCCATCCAACTCGTGTCAAGGGAAAAGGGACATTGTGCATTTGAAATTCAACATGCAAATCCTCACACATACAGATACTACCCACATCCGGCACACATATACACACACACACACACACACTCATACGAAACTGCACACGAGCCTGTGGAAGCGCCATTGTGATGCTGAGACATCCCAGAGAGCCGTGCCACCGTGCCAGCAGGTTTCAGGGCTGTATGGATGGAGCTCCCTCCTTAGACATGAAAGCTCCAGAGAGTGTCAGACACATGTTTAAAACATTACACATAAATGCAAATTCCTTAAGGTATGAAATAATACCTACAGTTTTGCCCCTCTGACCTCCCAAAATTAAGGCGTTGAAGAATGCGGCAACTTTGTGCCCCTAAGTGTAAATATCTATCACAGGTAAAACGAAAAAAAGAAACAGCAAAGACTAAATATATTTAAATTCAGAATCTAATGTGAGGAATAAAATACAATCGGGGTATGTTTACCACTGTGTTGCAACACCTTTTCTTTCAATGATACACTGTAAGTGCTTGAAAACTGAGGAGACCGATTGGTGCAGCTTTGAAAAAATACTGTCCAATTCTGCAGAGCCTGCTTTATCATTTTTATATTATAGTTTGGCAACGTCTTACTGAAATAAGCAAGGCTTACGCATACGATGCTGCTAAAAGGCTGTACCCAGATAACAAGCTCGGTTCCTCTCCTCTCTATCCTCGAGGATGTGGAAACCATTATTGCGAAAGAATTTCAAACTCAGCTGACAGTTTTCCACTTTGCATTAGCCCAATTTAACTGAGCTACAGTATACAATATACAGTACATTTCATTTACAATTTTAAGTTGCACGCACACACTGTCAGTAGTTTTAAAATGTTCTAAACCCACATTAAAGCTTTTAATGCAGTGCTATCTGAAGAACAAAGAGAACCACAATAAAGTCCTGGTTTTTGATGTAGTAGATTGTGTAGAAACTTATCTATACTCTCTAAATCTTTTAATGATAATGTAAATGATGAAATCCCCACATTATTCACATTGAGAAACATTATTCCTGGGGCGCCCATATAGCTCACTGGGTTGAGGGGGCGACCCGTGTGAATTTACTGCTTGTCTTCCCTTTGCTCTTTCTCCCAGCTTTCCCATCATAATAAAGACTAAAAGCGTAAAATCTAATATTTAAAATAAAGAAACACTGTCCCTAACATTATACCTAACTATTTGCCCATGCATTTCTTTATCTTTACTTCAAAGTAAAGATAGCATGCTCTTTTGATAGCCACTTATCATACTAATATGCATTCAGTTCACCTAATTAGTTGTGATATGTTCCATCAGGTGTTTCTGTTACCTTTAAACAACTGTTCAAGTCTTTTGATTGCCCAGTGTCACCTTTATCAAAAGGAGCCGGTGGCATCAAATTGTCAAGGAAATATAAGGTTTATTTGATTTGCAAATCACTACTGTTTTTCCCCCAATTTAAATATTACAGTTCCGCATGGAAAAAGACCCCCTGCCCACATCATAGTCAGCGCTGAAATAAAAGCCAAAAAAACAGAACTCATTGCTCTCCGTCACAAGAATATGGCTGTCCAGTGGCAGAGGCTTTTTAGGCTACGGCCCCAGCCTTAACCTCTCACCATGGTTGATACAACATGTCAACACTGAGAGCACAGCTTTTTTTATCCATGCTCACATATTCTCTTCTTCTATCCTCTTCTGGCTCTTCTTCCTCCCTCTTTTTCTCCTCCATCCAGACCTTTAAGTGTGGTCTGGCAGGTTTGGCTGGGAGGTCGTGTATTCCCCCTCTTCATTAGTGAGAAAATGGACTCTGGTAAACGCTTGTTAAAGCCCTTACCTACACTCTCCCAGTTAATGGGAGTGATCCATTTGTGTCCGTTTCTGCCTGACAAGGCTTTACTGGAAGATTAATAGTGCGATGTCAGGGCACGGCCACCCTCTGTCCCGTTCTCATTTCCTTTCTTCTGGGATGGACACATGCAATAATGGAGCCCCGTCTTTTGTTGTAACACCGTGATTAGCCAGGGACGGGAAGAAAAAAAAAAGCAAAGGAATGACAGAATGAGAAGAAGAAAGGAGGAGAGGAGATGAAAACAAAAGGAATACGAGAAAAAAAAGCTCTTTCCTTGACATTGTACAAAGGTAGGTTTTAAGGTTGTGAATTACAAGCACTTGACAATAGTAGAGCAATATCATTAATTAATCTCAATGCGGGGTGAAGAGGGATATAATGAATCACTTATGGATATTTCCTCTGTTTTAAGGCAGGATTTATCTTGGTATGATTCAGAGAGGTTTGAGCATTGATGATGGAATGTATTACAGGAGGAAAAAAATAACAAAAAAATAGAAAGACTGAGAAAGGGAATGCCAAGGGAGAAATAATAAAGACAGACAAAAAGACAGCAACTGATAATGAAAGAGAGAAGTGGGGAGAAGTCCTTAAAAAGGCCACCCAGGGTTTCGTCCATCACCCAGGCCTCCAGCCATCCCTCTTCCTTTTGGGGATGACACTGTCAAGTGCTCTGTCCCTTCACTGCCTGAACAGGATAATCACTCTTAATAATTACACAGATATTCCCGGGAAGTCTTCCCTGTCGAGCAAGAGAATCCCGTAGTGTAAGAGGCCTGCCTGGAAAAGTGCCAAATAAACGTAAAATTAAAATCTCTCTTTATTTTGTTTTGGTTTTTTTTCTCTTTGTATTTTATCTCCTTGGGTCTTTTCTCTCTGGTGAGTTCTCTGATGGGCAGACCAACAATCTGGTAAACACACAAACAGACACAGAGAGGAGACCTGCATCACAACCCCCTCCTTACTACATCACAGTCAGTGCCAACGGAGAGCAGGGTGTTTCTCAAAGCAGAGGATAGGGGGACTGGGGCTAGTGGTGTCTCATTAAATTCTTGGGATTGTCTAATTGTCTTTCGTGGACCTCTGAGAGACTAGTACATTATACTCATTGCAATTAACTAAACAAAAGAACCGAACCGCCCAAGCACTAGGGACAAGACTGGCTAGGGGGAGCAAGCTTTCCAGCCAGGACCACTACAACAAAATACAAACACACATATACCAGAAAGAGAGTGCAGAGAAACACTAAAGAACAAGAGAAAAGATATGAAGGAGTGTGAAAAATGAGGGGGAATAAAAGAGGAGGGGATGACTAAGGACTCAGACAGATCTTGGGATTGGCCAGATGTCAGAGTTGGGTGGGAGGTTAGGGTGAGACAGGGTGAGGAAAAAGAGAAGGAGGGTGTCTGTGCTCATTTGAGACGCACCTTTGTGCTGGACCTGTCTTGTTTACTGCACTACAGCTTAGCAGTGCGAGGGTCCTATTCAGGGTGCAGGCCTTTCAGTAGGTACTGAAGGAACCCTTAAGCCCACTTAACTACCATTTTCACACACTCTGCCTGCTCTCCTCTTTGTCCTTGCCTCCATTACATCAAACGCAGGAACAAAGGCGGGGAACAGAAACTGGGGCTGGCAGAATGGCGCCCATCACAAATATTAATTTGAAAAGGTGTTGGAGAGTAGAATCTACTTTTATGCACAAGGACAACTTGGGATTTTTTTTCCCCTGCCGTGTAGGGGGGCTCTTTGGGGGCCGCAATGAGCTTGGTTTTCAGGCTAAAGGGGAGCTTGAGGACTTGCAGCACAATTATCCAAGAATAAGGGGCTTGAGATGTGGCACACTGCTAAAGACTGAGCACACACAAGCACAGACACATGCACACGTATTGCCTATAAAATATCTTTCTAACACTGGGCCTCATTCATTTGCCGGGGTTATTAGGCAAAGCAACAAAATCAATAAACACTGCTTCTTCTTCATTACTGGTACTCCAGAAAAATACACAGGACGCAGATAATTACAAGCGCCAAAAATTAACCCCCCAAAAAAAACCGTGAGGTAAGAACAACAGCAACAAAATATCACACGTATACTGAGATCTTTGAAATGGTGCTTTCATTCAGACACACTTCACTGAAGCATATTTGCTGGGAAGTAAATGGGTTTGTAAAACTGACCTTGAATTGACTGGTAGAAAAATAATTGTCTGAACTAGATGTAATCCACAGTCCACCGCTCTTATTGCTATTAATTTGGGAACACATACACACAGATTCACACAGGTGGAAGGCGCATGCGTTTTCTGTGGAATGCAGTTTGCAGTTTTAGTCGGATCACATGAGAAAGCGGGGTGAAAAGTTTATGCTGCCATTACCCATTAAAAAAGAAAAATAAAAGGGTGCATGCCTCATTCTGACACAAATGCAACACGTACACACACTTCCCTAGTTCAGGCAGTCATGGCAGGGTTAGTGGTATGTTGAAAAGCCCATCCTGTGTGTATAGACGGTGTATCGCTCTAATCTGCAGGATACAAGCTCTGCAGTCCCAACCCCACCTCCATCTCAGTCTGCACGCACTCCAGGTCTTGCTGTTGGTCAAACCAAATGCTGACCTGCACTGGCCCTGGCTCTCTCAGCAGGCTGGCTCTGACCCAGCTACTCTGGCTGACCCTGCGAACATGTGGTCAACTTGGGCATGGCAGACGCTCCACTCTCAGGTGTGGTGATGGAACGATGGAAAAGAGGGGAAAGAGGAGAAAGAGGACATGAGACTAGCCCAAAAACTTAATTTATTAAAATTCTTGATTTCTGCAGTAAAAACCTAAATGCTAATAACAGATAAAGTAATTTGCTAGGCCCTACATACGTCTTCTGCCATACTGAGTTTAAATACTTATGTTGTAGCTCAGAATTTATTGGACAAGAACACACAAATGTATTTACAAGAACTGTTTTTAATCCTGATGGGATGGAAACCCATTGACATCATTAAATGCTGCATCTCCACCCTTGAGAAGTTCTGTTTGATGTTTACTGCAACCATCCTCTCTTTACATCCAGTTTTGTATTTGACTGATTTAGCCACTTAATAATATTCAATCACTTTGTCATGTAACACTCATAAATTGCTTTTTGCATCATTTGGACTGTTTGCTTTCCAACCAGTTTTGCAGCATTTAGCTGAATCTGAGCAGACAGTATAGCCATGTTCACATCAGAATTTATCCTGCTACTTCTATCAGCAGTCCCATCATCAATAAACACTAGTGAACCAGTTCTATTGGCAGTCATACATGCCTGTGGCATTACATTGCCTCCATCATGATTAACAGATGCTGTTGTATGCCTAGGATCATGAGCTGTTTCTTTCCTTCTCCATACTGCTTCTTCGGTTTCATCTGTCCAAAGATACTTCCCCCCCACCCCAGAACTCTTGTTCTGGCGAAGTCTAATGTGCTCTTCTTTATCTTGAGTGTAACCAATAGTTTGCACCTTGTTGTAAACCACCTATGTTTATATTCATAAAGGCGTCTCTTGATTGTAGACTTTTACAATGATACCCTACCTCCTCAAGAGTCCTCTTGACTTGACTAGATACTGTGAAGGGTTTGGCTAAACCAAGAAAGAATTGTGCAATCTTCCACTTTAGTTGTCTTCTGTTGGCTTCCAGGCATTTTGGTGTTTTTGAGCTGGCCAGTGCATTACTTCCTTTTAAGACTGTGCCAGACAGTTCATATCATAGCCACTCCTACAGTTTTTGCCATCTCTCTGATAAGTTTATTTTACCTGTTCAGCTTAATGATGGCTGAATGATGACACAGACATCTCTTTGGACCTCATATTGAAAGTTCCTGTGAGCATTCACCAAATGCAAGTTCAAAACTCCAGATCTTTTATCAGCTTAATTTTTTTTTTCCTGAAATAACTAGAAAGGCAACACTTGGCCATGAAACTGGTTGCCAGTCAACTGTTGAATTACTTTTAAACCTTTAGAAAATGTGTGACTGCATATAAAAATGGCTGTAATGCAGTACTTTGGTTAAAACCGCTTAAATTATAGCTGAAAATCATCATAATTTATTGGTTGTTTAAATTAAAACCCACTGTAGTGGTACTGAGGCAAAAGAACAAAAAATGTCCAGTAACGTATGGACCTAGCTATACATCTAAAAGGGAAAAGCTGCAACAAGGGGAAAGTGTTTCTCTCTCACTGAATTGTCACTGCCAAAATGATTCTTCTTTGGACTGTAACGGCACTTGGAAGCCAGCAAATCAGATGCATTACTGCCACCCTGTGTGGACCATAAGTTTGATCTGAACCAGCACTACCAGAATCAAAACCCTGCTATTTCATGAGGGAAGGGACACTTTCCTTTCACTCGTGCACCACTTAAGGCTGCAAGATTATACTCAAAATGATAATTAATATATTACTGATCAATATTGTAAACACGATTATTTAAGAGGATTGTCTATAATGCAAACATCACCCAGTTATTGAACCTAAAAATGTGCTTTTTGTATGTATATGTATAGATATATAAATATTCAAAACTAAAATAAATCAGTAAAAAAAGAGGTGGGAGTGGCAGATAGTGTCCCTAGTGTCCGGTAGGGAGGAATGAACTGTGCTTTCTGACCATAAAGGTCGACTCAAATAGGCATCCACCAGTCCGTGCCTGTGACTCCACCGTGGATGGAGAAACCCACAAGCAGCAGCAGATGCACATGCCTCAGGAGACGTGTAAGGCAGCTACGGCAGGTTAAGGCAGGTAAGCTGCACTAAACAGTAAGTGACTTTAAGCTTTTTTTTTTTTTTTTGGGGGGGGGGGGGGACAGTGAAAAGGAAAGAGGTGTGCTTGATTTATAACAAACAATAGATTTGCAGCAAAAATGAACACAGAACAGTAATAATTTTATCCTGACTATTTTGTTTTTGCTGGAAGCCAAAATTGTAATTGAAAATAAAATTTGATTAATTGCCCAGCCCTCACATCACACCCTTGGAAAAAATAAAAACATACACGCTTACAATCTGCTTATGATGCAGCCCTACGGGGGTTTCACTAACGTTAACAGGAATACCGGAGTAAGAGATTTAAAGACGCAAAGGACGGTCTCCAGGTGTCAAGTAGAAGTGGTGACTTGGTTTAAATTACCACACACTGAGAATTAAACACTTCACACAACGTATTTCCACCCAGGATTGCAGGAAAATAAAGAAACAAATAAAGACAAGGTGGTTAGGGAAAGAAAATAACTGTCAAAACCACAGATTTTAGCGATCTGAAGCAAATACTGTGTAAACAAGTCTAAGCAAAAATAAATAAATAAATAATAAAAAAAGATGAACTTTTGTTTTGTTGCTCATTGAATTGTGTGATGGGTGATTATTTCACTGACAGACAGACAGAAAGACAGGCAACAACAGTTAATATGGCCAAATTCCTGCCCACTTGTCATTTATTGACAGTGAATTGAGCAATGGCTCAGAACCACTTTTTCATGTCTGATACCAATATTGATACAGCAGCCTCGAGTATCTGCCTATACTGTCAGCTGTCAAACTAACCATGGAAACCTTTTTTAAGCAGAATCAGTGTTCCACAGTGTTCACATCTCTCATTATGGCATGTCACATAAAGTACAGTAAATGTAGATAGATCAGGCTAATGAATCATATCTTGCAAATTTTCCCCCCAATTTACAGTCAACTAATTTTTTAAACAGTGACAATAGTAATGAGTAGTAGACTGGCATTTGACAGATTAACTCATAAAAAGAGTCCAGAAACAGGCTTAACTGAGCCTGAAAATCAACAGCAATACTGTAGTACTGAATACTGAAGTTAGGACAGGAAAGCAAGGAGACCAGCCAGGTGTACGCGTGCTTTTGGTGTGTCAGATATAGGCCGGAGAACACGAGAACTGAAAAAGATAACAAGTAAATCTGAGAGTTGAGGACACCTCCAGGGAGGAGTGGTGGGTGTTTTGATGACAAAATCATCTTCCATAGGCCCTCAGCTCCCGATCTCCCTTTAGTCCCTCAGAGCCACAGCATTAATCCGGGGAAACATTGTGTGTCTGTATGTGTGTTGGACTTCTATTCTTCCTACATCGATAGTACTCAATCTTCAATAGCGTGTAGCACTATAATTTCTTATCCATCTGCTTTTTTTATAGACCCTACATCAGACACAGAGGAATAAATAGCCACATTTATGCTAACATACAGTTAAGATCACTGCATTTTGCTTTTAGGCAGATATCTGCAGGGGGAAGAGGAGAGAAGTGTCTGGAGAAATGGAAAGACAGCCTCGAGGAAAGGCAGTGAAAGATGAAAACAGTGACCGTAAAAATATAGACGACTTGATATGATAATTTGAAAATATTGTATCATATATGTGGGCATATAATATCCTGCTTCTCTAAATAAGGTGTAAGTTGGTAGGTAGATAGATCAAGAGAGCAGTCCAAGAGGAAAAGAGGAAGAGTGTGTTGATCTAGCCTGACAGCATACTGCCACCTATGTGTCTGATCTGGTACAACAGCCTCTGTTCTTCACATATCTGTCCCAGGATCTGTCACTCAAGTTTGAAATTATTCAGAATAACACAACCATAAGAAAGGCTACATCTGAGGCAGTGAAATGATAAAAGCCCTAAAGAGATTACATGCAGACAGTGACAGTTTTAGAGAGGGAAGGACAGAGAGATGGAGAGAGGAAAAAAGAGAAAAATCATGCCTGTTCCACAAAGCCAGCTGTATCAAAAGGTAGCATAGCAGCCTGGAGCAAACGTCTGCTCACCTGCCAGCCCAGTCAGACCAAATCTCTCCCTCTCTTTATCCCTCTCTTTATGGCCTTTGCCTGCATCAAACACGCAAACTGCCAAATGCACACAAAAGCAAATGATCAGTGTTTATTTAATTAACGTCAAATCATCAAAGTCATACCTGCACTTGCATTTAAGAACAAATACACACACACACACGCTCCTCCTCTTGTCGATAAAAGCATCAGTCTAGGTTTGGAATTACCCGGCTGGGGAACAGGCATGGCTGGTGGGTTGGGCTACCACCCAGGCTCATATGCAGGTTCCAGTTCATCCACAGTTCATGCATAGTCTCATCTTTTTGAAGAAGCATCCCATCAGCCCAGGATCATGATTATTCAGGACAGAGAGAGAAGTGCGGCGTGCCATCAATATAACCCTTCTCCCTCCCTCACTCGTTCGCTCTCTTTTTAACACAAACACAAGACTCAACTGGAGAGTTGGCGCTGCAGCATTTAAACCCATGTTCTGACCCTATGCGTAGATCCATGCCAAGTAATAATTTGTCTTTCATTCTCACTTTGCAGCACCTCCCCGGCTACAAAAAAGCACACTGCCCTAAGCTTTGAACCTTTAATTATCTCATTTCACTAACTTTGAGGATCAAGCTGCAAAATTAAGTAGGAATATTTAAAATCACCACATCTGCAGGGATACCACATGTATTATTAATTCGTGTGCATTAAACAGACAAATATGAGCATGGGAATAGGCATTTCACACCAAAAGTAATGCTAAAGGACTTTTACTATGGATTTTGCAGGATCAGCACACCAAATTAGAGCAGAAATCAGGAAGCTACTGCGTTTGACTTATTCAAAATGTGTATATGTCAAAAAAGCACCAGCATTGTTAATAAAAAATAATCCATTGAGTAAGAAAGTAAGAAAGGTAATAATCACCAGCAAAAGGTGACAAATACAGAACAAAAAACGAGCAATAAAAGGCAACTGAAGTTCTTTAAAAAGAAAAAGTCACCCTTTTTCTTGGGAGGTGGTGGGGGAACGTGCATAACTGTTTTCCACGCACAGCATAAGGAGGAGGGTTTTTTTTCTGAATGCTCTGACTAAGGTTCCCCACCAGCAAGCCAGCTTGCTTTTCCTGCACTGCCACCCACTGCCAGCATATGCCACTTCCATACACAAGTGAAAGCATGAGAAAGTTCACAAAAGCTACACACACGCACGCACCACACAAGCACATACTGTCTGCGCATTCATACACTTGCGTACACACCCATCTCTCTAACAAACGCACAGACACCACCACCTGTTTCTGAATTCTCACATACACACACACAAGCATGCACACACACACACACACACACTTTGTTCTTCTCATCTGGCCTCCTCCTCTTCCAGTATTTATTTTAATCTGCATAAGAGAAGTTCACCAAGAAGTCAGCAGGACATACAGGAGTTGCATCTCCACCATCCCACACTTGCACGTGTGCATGCGTGCAGGCACTTGCAAAGCTACAGAGACGCACAGGAAGAGGGTGTGGACTGAGACCCAAGGTAAGGTGGAGGTAGGATGCATCAGCACTTTAAATGAAACAACAGTAAATAAAGAATTGTTATGATATTATGACACCCACCAACCCACACAAAAACACACACACACAATCCTTCCGATGTCTTCCCATAGCAGTGACAAACATAAAGGACGGAACAGTGAAAATAAAAGAGTCTGTCAGACTGTCAGAGTAGTTTGTACATGAGGATGAAGGACAAAAAAAATATTAATTATATTTAATATCTTATATGCACACAGATTATTCCCTCAGTCATATTTATTTCAAAAACACTGCATCTGTGAATGGCATTAGTAAGCAAATGAGAAGGAAAGGAGACAGAGAAAATAAGAATGAGCAAGAAAGATCTGTATGTAGGTTATTGCAGTCTCACTGCACCACTCTTGAATTTCAAACAAGAACCCTGGGCAGAGGAGAGAGCAGAGGAGTGGAAAGGGAGGAAAGACAGAGAGGCGGCGGGGCGAGAGAACGAGCAGCAGGCTAACACTGGAGGCTAACAGGAGGCAGGCAAGAGAAGTGGTTATTAATGAGATATCGTAACTAAAGAAGGGCCCAAAAGAGAAAGACATGACATGGATGAAGAAAAAGTAGAGATGGTCTTCGAAAGGGGAAACAGAACTGTTCGTAGGGAGTGAGAGAGCGGCTGAAGTTAATAAAAAGCTACAAAAATCTACACAAAATTAGGATCTTTTTTTTTTTTACATTTTCAATTTGAATTCTTACTGTGCAAGAGTTATTTTTGAGTTAAGATTTGTTTTGTATGTATGTAGTCCTACATTTTTCTGGTCGTGTACTTTGGTTCACTCAGGAATGTCTTCAACTGTATTTGTTCATGTTGCGTGCACCCAGGTGTTATTTATGTGTGTCTATGAGATGTGTGTGTGTGTGTGTGTGTCTGTGTGTTAAGCGGCAGTATCGCCCTAACTGCTGGTGTATTAGAGGGACAGCTCTTTGATCTAGGGGCTGTGCCGGGCCTCAGTACTCGCTGTGCAGGGTGGTCTCCCATCATGCTCGGCTGATCACAGTCTCAGCCTCACTATTGGCTGCTTGGCAGGCCCTCCCATCAGCCTTGATGCTACACGCCTCTGACAACTTCATTAGCATAATTCGACCCTTTGCTATACTCGGCGTTGCCAGCGACAGGAAGCGAGCGCTGGTACAACTGGCACACAACCAGATTAGTCCAGGAAAGTCTCTTACACCAATAAAAAGGTAACACCAAGAGGAAAAAAGCCAAATAAACTCACACGTTAGATTGAAGGCAGCAGTTAATAAGAAGATCATTTTTCAGCGACATTTTTCCCCCAGATCTAAAATTCACAAAGGCTCACAGTTTTTGTATTCTTGTGCTTTGTGCTGCAATGTTACATTCAGTGAGGGGCACTACACCCTTATTAACAGACTAATAGGATGATTTTTTCTTTAATCTGATGATGGGACGACGAAAAAATGGGCAAAGAAAGAGGAATAAAATTTTAATATGTTGTCTCCAATTATATGCTATTCTGATGTAGTCAGTCTCTTCATCGTACTCTCTTTTGCTGTCTTTCACAAGCATTTTGCTTGCGAAAATATTTCCTGTACTGCTTGCTCTTCACACATTGGTCAACAATATGCACTATTTGAAGCTTAGATAAAGATGTGAGAGCATGAGAACACAGGGTGTAGGTGTGTATGCGTGCATGTGCAATTTCTGCTGTTAGACTTTTGCTTAAATAGAAGAAGTATTGTTCTGTAATCCTTACTCCTCTATGTGATTCACAGGTGAGATCAGGAAAACATCAGGTTTTTGTTCTGTGTATAGTACACTGCTTTTAGGGTTCTGCATTGCTTAACAACTGCTACTGTATGAAGAACCTGCCTATTCATTTATGTCCTCTGTAATGGACATTTGTTTTTGGTCTTTATCTTTTGCTAAGTCCTGATGTACTAAATAGACGACATCCTGGGCTTTCCATCGAGTTCTAATGTGTTTGGGTGGCTTTTTTTTTTCAGCTCCACAGAGGCAGGAAATCATAAAAAAAAAGTTCAATAGGAAGGTTCTTTTTTCCTCAGTTCTCAGGAGGATATGCCACTTATTTTATTTCTCAACTTTCTCTTTTTGGAGCATGCTCCATCTTTTAAAATAAAGTAAATGTATAAATAAGAAATCGATAGATGTTCAATTCGATGGCTATGCTTGAAATATCAATATCAAAGCAAGAGCCTCTTACCTATGCTTGAGTTTCTAACCAGGAAAACTGATTGACGGTCGCTGATGGTCCATATCATCAATAGCTTTTCATCTTTTACAGGCATATTGACACATCTAGGACAAAGCTTTAAAATACCTCATTTGAAATGACAGTAATCTTATATCTGACTCCATTAATAAATCCTTGGTTGTATTCCTGTGAATACTAGCTTCTCAGAGTCCAGGCCATTCAAACTTGTGATTGCAGAGATTATGGAGTAAGCGTGCCTCTTTTCAGCTTTCAAGTAAATCCACCTGGCCAGCTGTTTGGACTCATTTCATGTCCAGGTTGCTGAACAAGACATCTACTTGTAATACTGAGGTTGGTAGCTGGTAAAGCAGGTAATCCAGGTTTACAACCATTGTAGCTCAGTGGTAGTTAGATGAACTATTGAACTCTGTCCCTGCAGCTGAAGATCAGCAGTGTAGCTAATTAGCTGGTCACCGGGATGAGAAAAAAAAAGAGAGACACCTCTCTCTTCTTCCCGCGTTCTGCTTTCACTTCTTTTTATCTCTCATTCATGAGCCCTTGGTGCTGCCCTTGGAATTGAGTATGTAAACTATTATTTTACACATCATAAGCAGAGTCTGGACTGGCATTATAAATCCATGCTACCGATTGCATAATGACCACATTAGTATACTAAAGTTGTATCAGAGGCAATGCGGTACGAAAAAGACGAGCAAAATATTGCTTCATAATTTTAAGACGCATTTTATTTAACCTGAATTCCAAGCGAGTCGTCAGTCGTCCAAGCGAGACTTTGACGACGACGACGATGATGAATCTTTAAAAATATACTATACTGTACTCTTTAAAATCATTTTGTCAATCAATACCTCAGCAATAATACGATCAGATTCAAACGCTTTTCGTTTTGGGGGGGTTTTATACGTTATCGAAGACTACACCCATCGCATATTAATGATACAGAGTATAGCACAGAAACTGATTACAAGTAATAGCTGAAAGCTATGTGTGTGTAATCCTAGGTTTTTTATTCAACTATTCTCTTAATCAAGAACACTGAAATGATGGAATATCCAACCAAGAAAGGAATGTGCTCTGGATTTTCAGGAAGAAAAAAAAGATGGCTGGCTGGATGGCTGAGAGAGAAACTCAATCCTGTCTCCTGCTGAGGAAGAGACGGGTGCTGGCTGTCGACAGGCACACCACCTGACTACCACACAGCTACTGATTTGAAACGACAAGTCAAGAGAAGTCAGGAGTAAATAAGAGAGATCGACAGAGAGTGAAAAATAGAGAAAAAGAGAGAGAGGCGGATAATAGATTTGAGAGTGTTTTGGGGGAGTAAACAGATGGAGTAAACACAGCACGAGGGAAACCAGGGGACTCCCACCGAACCCGCTCAATGTGTCACTGACACTGCAGAGTAGAATCAACAAAGTGCTCTGAGGGCAACGCGCACGCATACACACACACAGCCTCCCACACAATCACACACAGTTCACCAATTGGCAGGATGCTGGGACCCAGAGCTCCTATCCAGAGCAGTGACAGGCACATGGAGAACAAGCTGGCTGACAGCACATGACAACTCTTCAACTAGTGGAAAGGAACGAGGCATCTCCTACTCTACTTTCTGAGCAGCTTCAAGTACCGTCAATATACGCTGGTGAAAATAATGTAGTATTTTCTAATACAATGAATATATTTCATGTGAAATACAACTCTGTGTTGAGGAACAGCTACAATTTACTGTCTCTCATCTACTGGTTGTGCTCTGAACCTCATCCTAACACCCATCTGTATTGCTTCTCTCTTTCCAATTTCTTCCTTGCCCCCAGACCTGCTGGTATGCCCAAACTGTGCTGCTGTGTGCCAGCGTACCAACAGGCCTGTAGGCCTATCCAAGAGAGAGAAAGAGAGGAAGAGAGAAAGACGGAAGGTAGCCAATTAAGACTGGGTAATGGGAGGATGAATGTGTGTGTCTGTGTGTGTGTGTGCATGTGTGTGTGTGTCTAGTATGGGTGAATGCCTGACTTCAAGCGGCTTGCTCTTATGTGTGCATGTGTGCGATGCCACAGGCTGTGCACACAGCCAAACTTAATTTAGCAGGCCCAGGTTTTTAGCACATGCCTGAAGCTAGCCAGCAAACTATTGCTAGACCAGAAGGCCAGAAGTTAACAGGCACATTGCTCTCTTAAGCCCTTGAGATCTTGTTCCCACCCTAAGGGGTGAGAGAACTCATTTAGTCATTGATGACCATCACTGTTCACATCCTTGTGGTCATATTTTTTCATCAGGCAGTTCATTAAATAAAGTATTATGGAGATACAACCCCACAAGAAGACCTTGACAATGCAAAAAGAAGCATTGTCAAACTTCTGATACTGTTTGTGATTCTTCATGAAAATGACATTCCACGAGACTTTTACCTACATACAGTCTGAGGGACTCAGATTTAAAGCCATGTAGCAGAAGCAGACGGCAAGATCCAACAGGCTTCTGTTTCCTACGTGTCCCAAGGAAAAAGCTGATAAGATATGCCACTTTGTTTATGTGTGTGTCGGTACATCGGGACTGAGATGGATGTGGATTTTCTTTCTTTTTTTTTTATGCAGTGGGGCATGCCCTCGACGCTGCTGTCACTGATTTTAAAAAACACACAGGCACAGCAAAAACTGAGGACGAAACACACACCTTGATCACTGAGGTGTATGGGAATTCACGCCTAGGGACTCAACACAACAAAACAGTGTTGGATTATGTCTGAGCCACCAAAACAAACAAACATATGCCAAATGAGCTAAGCAAAAAGCCACCAAATTTCTACTCATCTGGCTCACATGCCGTTTGGCTACGGGATTCATAAATATTGCATAACTGCAACAGAGATCAATTACAAAGGATAGTGTTTGGATGGAGCCTAAAGAAAAACTCAATCAAAGCTAATCTAGAATGAGACATGTCTGAGTGTGTGTGCCTAAATGCATGCACCAGTGTGTGTTGTCTTATTCTAAAAGGTAACAGGCAGCCAGCTTTACAGAGCATGACCTAGAAAGTGAAACCACACGGCAAGGCACTAAATGTGTCATATGGGCTCAATCATTTTCTCTCTCTCTGTCTTCAGAGAAAGAGAGAGACAGAGACAGAGATAGAGAGACGGAGGAACAGGGAGAGAGAGGTCTTCTACCAGCCCGCTGCACTCAGAAGCTAATTAAGTCATTTGAAATAGCCACAGAGGGTACCTGTATGCAATCTAGCCAAGGCAAAGGGTTGATGAGGCTCTGTGAGGCCCCAGGCTAACTTCAAAAAGAAGGCAGAGGAAGGGAATGAAAGAAAAAAAGGAAAGGAGAAAGGAAGGGGGGAAAAAAGTGAAGTGGATTTTTTAATTGAAGCCCAACTTGAAGAAGAGCACGTGTGTCTCTGTCTCCTTATGTTTTGCAGCAGGAAAAAAGGTTAAGCATGCCCCCAGCAGAGTGTGTCTGCACATACAGACTCCCAATGGGGAGCAGGTGGGAAGATACAGGGATGGAGAGATGGAGGGGTGCAAGAGAAAGGCTCAAGATAATTGAGAGAGTTCACTGAGCGGCCAAGTCATAGAGTGTGAGCGAGCATGTGTCCATGAACTCCCTATCCCTCACTGGCATATTCAAAGACACACATACACACCTGTGTGTACATGCTCTGTCTCTTGCTAGACACATACTGTAGTGAATGGATACAATCACAGGCATACACACAGTTAATGGAAACTTACGGGCAGCAGTGGGAGTCGAGCATTAGTTTTGCCTCATTTCTACAACCACAGATGACAACATAAGAAATCCACAGCTCTGACTGAACAGAACACACATCTGAAGGTTTTGTGCCCTAACATCCATGCCCTCACCGGGGGCAAGCCTGGCAACACCAGTGACTGAATTGGGTCACACACACTCACACACATACAGTACATACACACATAGTATAGACTGCAGCACTGGCAGCGTGGTGATCACAGGAGAGGGCAAGCAGGGGGCTGAATGTAGAGTGATTGGACTATTCTAGGTCAGCTCTCCTGACAATGCACCACTGTCTCCTAATGTGGTGGGCTAAAGGATAACGGCTGCATTTGGCCTGAAATTACAGCTACACTTTCCAGAGAGCAGGAGTATCCTCTATGCATGCACATAGACACACGCACACGGAGACACACAGCACAGAACTTCAGACTGTCCAGAAGCACACATCTGTTTATACTGACCTATCACTGACACATGTAATCCAATATGAGACGGTATTTCTTCATAAAATAGGTCATCACATATAGAGATTATTGGCTAGTTTGTCCACCAGAGAAGCTCCGACTCCACTGTAGCAAAATGATCATCTCTTTCTGCAACACGTAGCAGGACAATATTGCTGGAAAGTTAAAAACAATGACCCCTTAATTTGACCCTTTTCACTATAATGAACACACTGTAGGTATTTACTGTATATGAATAGAAACAATTGGCAACATCATTTTTTCCACACCCTAAAAATAGGTAAAGGCTTGAACAGCATTGGTCAGGCTCTACTTAACAGTCAGAGCCAAAGGCATATTCTAAAACATGAAATGACAGATAACACAAGTACAATAGAGCATGCATAACCAAGACATGTGTATATATATCTGGGGTTAAAGAGGTTTAGAGCAACCTCAGGATCCCGGGAATTTAAATCACCTCTTGCTCTTTTTTTCTATCCCGGTCTAATAAAGCCGTGTGCAGGAGATCTCCTCTGCAGCCTATAGAGCGTGATCAGCCTGTGGACTTCAAAGAGGTTGCAACTAGGTCACCACAAGACACTGCAGTCAGCTAGAGTGCAGTCTCTGGCCTGAGACATCTCACTTCTCTCCATCTCCCCCCTTTGCTCCATCCCTGTCTCCCTCACTCTGCTAATCACTCTCTCGCTCTCCGCTCTGTTAATAACTGCTTCTCACTCTCTTGCTCTTTCTCTCCCCCAGTACAATGATATCAGTCAAATTAAAATGGATTATGGCGCCTTTTTCTCTTGTCATTCCCTGGGGTTGTACAGCACCATGTCATGTTACTGTTACTATAATGTTATTTCTTTATCACTGTCCATCGTTGCTGGTGCTCAGCAGTTTAACGAATGTTTTAAGTTAGACAGCAAGCAAGAAAAATGGAGGAGCAGGGAGACGGCGAGAGAAGGCAGATGCAGGAAACGAGAGTGGAACACCAAGCTGAATGCAGAAACAGCCCAATCCTCCATGGTCACACACTGCCATCCTGATCTGTCAAAGGCCAAAGAGACTGACTCCAAAGGCTACTTTTTGCAGTTTGGATTAAACAGCCACATAGGCAGCCCGAGAGGTGACCAGGAAATAAGAACCTTAGAAAGCAAAGAAAGAAATGAAAGAGGGAGGAAAACTCATGAGGGAGAGAGAAAGGGCGAGTGTGAAGAAGGTCAATATGAACAGAGAGCTGCAGGGCTGTTGCTACTCTGAACACTGAGCAAAACACAACTCTGTTAACATTAGAAAACTGCCACCAACATCTAACTTGGACAGATGGGAGAGGAAGCAAGAAGGGATTGCGGAAAAACCGGGGAAGGTACACTTTCAATAATGCCTTAAGTTCAAGTTGCGAGCAGGAGGCAGCTGTCCTCGAGACTAAATATTTCTGTTTCATAGTCTGGTCCCTTACAGCAGATCTTAGTTTAGGTGGAGACATCAGTGGCACTTAACACACAGTGGATAGATGCAGAAATAGATGCAGTGGTTTAGTGAAAGGTGCAAACAAATAGAAAGTGCATAAGGAAAAGATTTTAGCATAACAACCTCTATTCTTCAACAAAGCCTAAACTCTCTTAGACAAGCTTCCTTGTAATTTATTTAAGTAGTCTTCTGGAATAGTTCTTTAAAGATGATTATAGACACTCACTGTTGGACTTCCCTCCTCTCCACATATACTATATACCATAAACAATTTGGATTTTTGGATGCTTGTCACTTCTTCTTTAATCCACTTGTCAATTTTCCTCAATTGTTTTATGGACACACTGCACACCATGCCATGATAAGCCAAGCTTTCACCTAATAGGTATCTGGAATCATCTTGTTGGTGTAAAAGTCAAGCTGTGTTATTTTTGGCAGCATTTTTTAGATTCAACTAAAGAAATCCGGGAAAAATTCATTTTTGCAACAGACTGCCAGCAATAAAGTGTTTTTCTGTAGATGCAACACTGGTTCATCTCTGGAGTCATAGCTCAGTGCTAACTGGTAAAATACATACACAAACACACAAAAAAAATCCTAGAATTCCAAAATGTCCATAGAAAAACTCTGACAGACCAAAAGCTGGAGAACTATTGCTCAAGCCTCTTTAAAAAAATAAGAAAGTCTGGCTGCTTGAAAGCATATAAAGCAGATTTTGAAAAAAATGAGGGATGGCTCAAGACTTTTGCACAATCCTGTATATCAATCACTGGCTACAAAAACTGTGCCTAAAAGATGCAGACTTGTGCTGCTAAAAACAGAGTTGGCACTACATATCACCTAGTGCACACATTAGAGGATTTCAGATTAGTCCAAACAACTCTCTCTAACAAAATGATACATTTTTAGACTTTAAACCAAGAGTGTATCTAATGCTTACTTATGTGTAATATGGATCTGTGTTTACAAGTAAGGATCACTGCAGATGCTTTTGTTTCCTTCAGTCAGCTGATAAAGAGCAAGACACCAGGGTTTTCCTGGAAACAAGCTACACTGTCCTCTCATAGCATCCCAATAGGATGTGGTCTTTTATTCCTTTTTCAATGTCTGCATTTGACTTGCCTACAGTATGTGTGTGTGTGTGTGTGTGTGTGTGTGTGTGTGTGTGTGTGTGTGTGTGTGTGTGTCTGTGTGTGTGTGTGTGCGTGTGTACTCTGTCACTGTGTTTCTGAGTGCATGCTGTTGTGTACTGTGTTGTGAGCTTAGGTTGACATTCGTTTGACTGACATCGGGGGCGACAGCAGCACAGTAGCATATGGTAACCGCCTGCTAACCGCTAAAACTTGACATTAGTGCAAACAAGTCAGCCAAGCGTACCATAGTGTGCTCCTAAGAGGGTTAAGAGATAGGCTGTCAACATACGGTGGGATAATAACACCTACTACGAGGACCATAATACTAGATAAAGGGGAGGGGGCCAGACCAAACACACAAGTTGGTGCCAATTCAGATGAAAATGTTGACAAGTTCCACCGTAAAGCAAGGAACAAATTCTAACAAACTGAAACATGTGTTGCGTGTTGTTGTGCGCTCAAATTCAGATCATGATCTCACCATTTTGTAGCATTACACATAACAGAAAGCCAAAGAGGAACTTTCATACAGAGATGAGTGCCTCACACCTGACATTAACAAGACTCCCACATTGAAAACCCGATTAAATCTGAAGTACCTAGATCATCTCACCTGACTTTGACACGCCACTTCAGTATTTATAGTGAAATTTGACTTATCTTTGCTTTTCAAAAAACAGACTGCCACACATGTCAGTTTCTTGCATAATGGTTATATAGAAAGTGACAGTAAATATCCCATCTAGCTCGTTTCTTATCCTTGAGCAAGCTGACAACGCATTTTGAAAAGTAAGCTAAAATGTGAGCAGTCTGCTGGTGATGCTCGCGTGTCTGTATTGCTCTCGGTCTGTAGCGCTTTTATGAATGAAAATGCACTGCATTTTCAAACCAGATCAAATGTGTCTCTGACTAATTCCAAAAGTGATATGGATAACTACAAACACGTGATTCCTTATGCATGTATTTTGTACATTTTAATGCCATGATACATGTTGATTCACTAAGTATGAGGACCAGAGACGTGGCAAAAACAGCTGTCCTCCACTAACCCACTGAGCTGCAGAAGGCAAAAGAGCTGCAGACAAATCTGATCGCTGTTGCCGTATCTCGTCATTGCCTGTCTTTCTTCTTTAGCACATATCTCTTGAAACACTCAGACACCATTACTGCCATGATCTGATGTACTGAAATGCACATTTCACATGTAGGAATATATCAGTCTCAGTCCAGCATCAGGCAAACGCAGGCAGCTGCACGACATTAACACACACAGCTAAGCAAAGATAAAACCGCACTCTTACATAAATATTGGGGGGAAAACTGGTAGATATAATGCACAACACTCTGTGTTTATTGTAACGTTCAACTAAAGGGACAGCAGATAATTAAATGGCGCATGTACCAGTTCGCAACTAGCTGAACCATTTTCTGCATGCTCTTTTTTCTGTCTCTCTAGTCTACGATTATCAAAAGACAAAATGTGATAAAAATGTAAACGTAGAAAAATACATTTTAAAAAAGCAACTCAACAAAAGATATTTCTCACCACTCGCAACAATCTACAAAAGCCCTCCTGCAGTATCTACTTTATTTCTAACCACAGAGTCAGCAATAACTAGAAACAAAAAGACTTTGCCTCTAGCCCTCAAGTACCCCACCGGACCCTGGAAACCCCTACTTAAACACTAAGTTTGCCTTCATTGATCAAAATATGGTGCCGACTGTCGAGGAGTATGACACAGGCACTTGTGAGCTTAGAGCAAGTTTCAGCTTTGATTCCGAGAGATTCTCAGTGAGCCTGAATCTCAGTCTGAATATGTGTTTTTATGATTGTTTGAGTGTTCTGTAGGTGTGTGCGGCGTAGTGAGAGCTACGAGCACAACACTGGCTCCTCTCAAAGCTCGATTTCTGCCTTTAAAGTACACCGCTGAGCACGTTTAACCTCTGCAAACCTAAGGTAAAATAAACAAGAGGGTGAAACAGCCTTTAAATGTATGTATGTGTACATGGATGAGTACATGCAATATAAATTGATACAACCGCATATGGATTTTAAAAAGGTGCTACGCTCCAGCTGTGAATGTGGAGAGTTTTTCGGTGCGTTTGTGACTTCCAGAGTACGGGAATATGTTTGCACTGGCAGTAGAAGAGTGTTCCCTGTGAGAGAGTGAAGAGGTATCCACCACACACTGCCTGGGGGCCTCTGGAAGAGAGACTAAACAAGACCTTCCCACTGGGACACACATACACAGCCTGAAGCTGCAAATGACCTACTACCCACCTCACGCGCACACAGACATAAACACACTCAATCATGCACGTACACACTGAGACAAAGCCTTTTTGATAATATAATTTAATTTCAAGAGAAAAAAAATTGTCAACTATCAAACATAGCTTAATGAATACCTACAAATAATGTTTACAATTTGATAACAATTTCTTTCGCATTTCTTTCTTTTTCTTTCTAAGCTCATACCATAAGAGAACCTCGGCAACATGAGAGTGCCTTTATGAATAACGCTCTCATCCAAGTTAGGGATTTCTTCGGTTTATATCTAACATCTGTACATATTCAGTTTCTGCTGAAATTGCTCTGTTTGCAAAAGACAACATTGCAGCACAACACATGCCTTAAAGCTAAGAATTTCATCATATCTATTAGCAGCATTTCTTTGAGTTCAACTTATTGTGGAATAATTACATTTCTTTTAATTTAAAGGGAAGCAACAGAAAGTGGACACAATCCTGACAGATCCCTGCCCCGGCTTTTATGGCACGGGGTTTTTTTGCAGCTCTCACAATGACTGATCTAAAGTGCTAGGTTTAAAGTCACACTATTCAAATTGGATTATGCTTAGACGAGAAATCCTCTAATACAATTTGCATGTGCTATGTGTGCAAATCCTGAGGTACTAAATACAAAATAAGTGATCTCTGCACAGTAAAATTACCACAGTTAATTTACTTTAACGCTGAAAGTGTTTAAATTAACACTTCCTGTGTTTAGAGAGGCCAATCAACACTTATTAAGTCCAAAACATTTACAGTTGTTCCTTGAATTCTTGCTCTTAGCCCAAAAGTTAAATGTCATAACGTCACACACGTGTGTGAATGAGCTATTTAGCAGATTTACTTTGGGTGCAAATTACCAATGCCAGTTCTAGAAAATAGTAACTCCCACATGAAAATGTATTTTAAGAAGGGTTTCGCACATCTTAATACAACCCAAAGAGCATGTCCTACGCTAATGATTCAAACAAAACATTGATATGATCTTTTACCTGTGGTGCATGTTTATAAATGACCTTAAACCCACTGTAAACTGTCATTCTCATTCATCAATGTCTTGTGAAACAACGGTGGGTGTGTTTTCCTAGAGGAAGCCCGAGGATGAACATATCTTCTTTGTATCATTCTCTGACTAACAAATATAGGCTCCCCGCCAAGAGAAACTCAATGAGACCACAATCAATATACTGCTACAAGGTGTGCACACACTACACAGATACAGGATGATGTACGATTACCTGGAGCACATAACAATCAGCTGCGTGCTCATCCACCGTACACAAACACACACTCGCATGCAATTCACACACACATACATGCACACTACAAGGCACTTAATATGCAAATAATTTTTTTTTTTTTTACAACAGGGACACCGCTCCATTGTTCATCTGGACGAAAGGGGGAGCAGATAGATAGATAAATAGGTCTCTAGATATCTAGCTTGGACGTCAATTGATGAAATTTCTCATACGGCAGCAGCAGTGCTGTTAGGACAGGGAATACCACCACAAAATAATGTTTTCTCTCCCTCTGATCAATTTTTAATTTGGCCCGTGCAGCCGAGCCCTTGGCGGGCCAGGCCCCGGTAATTATGGTGGGTTATTGACAGCTGCCTTCCCGCGGGAGGCTATTTAAAAGAGGTTTAACCCCAGAGCAAGTCCAGGCCCCACACCCGCCTTTGAAGGTGTCAAGTGCATTGATCTGAGCTGCGGGATGCGCTGGGACCTTCCCACCTGGAGGTGTGTGTTGTTTGTGTGTGTGTGTGTGTGTGTGTGTGTGTGTGTTGCTTGCAGGGCAACTATTACAAGGCCACAGCAAGGCGGAGCATCTTTTGACCTCACACACACACAAACTGTCCTCTGGCTAAGGCTGGCTAGCTGGATAGATACCTGTCTGGCCTCTGTAACCACTTGATGCCCCAAGATAGACTGTGCACACACTATACATACAATGTTATCACTGAGCTACACACACACAAACAAGTTAACTCACAGCTTAAGGGGAATTAGAAGAACTAATGAGAGAGGAGGAAGAAGAATGGTGACTGCAGAGACAAGAGACAGAGAGATATCCTCTTAACACATGAGGCCATGACACAAGCCAGACAGATGATAGAGTGTGAGAGTGCGCAGCCAATTCTGAAGAAGACATCATCCAGAAAAAAAAAAAAAAAAAAAAAAAAAAAAAAAAAGGGGGGGGTCATGACAGAAATTAGAAGAGGATTCCTGTGTTTGAGTGTGTCTGCCTCGCTGCCCCCTTTCAGCCTCCCATTGAAATTCTGGGCAGATACAAACCCCTAGGCTTTTGACACACTTTCGAAAACACCACACCCCCTCTTTCTTTCCAGAGAATCTCCAGTGTCGAGCCTGACTCACTATCAAGAGAGTTAGTGAGCGAGCAAGAGTGAGATGGAGACAAGGAAGGGGGGCGACAGCGGCTATAGATCCGTTTTGTATGAGCAACTTTCAAATTAAATTGAGTCGTTCGTGAAGACCTTGCATAACGCTCGTGGTTCGTGTGGAGCTGTGTGCGCACATGCTAACAAACTGGAGGGTTGAGAGACTTGGTATTGTAAATGTATTAATTCATATGTAAATGATCTAAAAAGCAATGAGAAGGAGTTTAAATTCATAAACTATTTTCTCATGCTGAAGACTTCTGACAATCTGACAAAAACGTAAATTGAAACTCGGTGGCTGACAAAAGTTACAAGCATTCAGAAATACTAAAAAGGAAATTAGGTTTTACAGGACCGCAGCAGAATACAGAAAATTTTAGAAGAAAATTTCTCTACTGGTAGCAACTAGTATCACCGGCAAAATGCAAAATGCAAAAAAAGGCAGCGGAATAAAAAGGATGAGGGAGAAAAAAGTTAGGAAGCGATGTAAAATAAAAGGATCAACTTTGCTGCATCTTGATCGTACAATACCAACGAGCTACAACCTCAAAACAGCATTCATGTACATTGTTTTTATATGGATGCAAACTAGTTGAAAGTCCTACTCCTAACTCCAACACCTACCATATAACTTATGATCCCACCTTTCAATATTCAATATCCCTCCTCCCTCAAATATTCCGACTGTAACCTCACAGTCTAAACTCTCTTTCCCACCTCCTCATCCCCTCCAAACCCCATGGCACGCACCCTACACCTCCACCATCTCAGTCTCAGGATGCAGAGCATTGACAGGGCCAGAAGGTAATGATACAGCTGCCATGATGCAACAAGCAGACCTGTCGACTGTCAGGAATTGAAATCATGAAGGAATAAGCTGTCATTAAGAGGCCCTCTCCCCGTAGTGGAGCTGTCAGATGCCTGCCTTCTGCCTACTCTCTCTCTATACTCCCGTCTCTCCTCTGCCAGTCCCAACCCATTTGCAGTCACTCCCTCGTCCTCCTCTTATTTCTCTCTTTCTGCATCAATCCTTTCCACACTCCTCTCCTTCTTTCCACTTCTGCCCTCTTCCAACCAATCATAACCTGTTTCCCTTTCTGCACCCCACACCCCATCAACTCGGCTTTTTCTCAGATTCCTCTTTTCCACCTCTTCCACCACTTTGTGTTTGTTACTGGAGCAACCTTTTCTCCTTCTCCTCTCACCTGTCATTTTACTTCTACACTTTGGGAATAGCATCACTTAGATGTGCACACATGCACATAAAGACAACATGCATGAGGCCTACACAGATGGCACAAAAATTTTCCCTCAACCCAGCATTAATGTGCACTGTGCCAAATAGTCCCGAGTATACCCTGCATCCAAGTGTGATGTGTTTGCGTCTATGTATGTGTGTTTTCTCTGTGTGCACGTGTCTATGTGACTTGTATTTAATGTATATGTTTTTGCCAGGTTATTAATGTGTCACCATCATACAGCAGCGTGAACAAGACATGGGATGAATATGGGAGAAAGAGACAGGTGATGGGAAGTAAATTGCGGCGTAAGAGACAGACTGCCCTGAGATTCACCCAACAATGTGATTGTGTGTGCATGTGTGTATGCGTGTGTGTTGCGTGAAGGGGCTGATTAACTAGCCCAATCAGCAATTTTTCCTACAATCGCCTGATTGGCAGAGGTGATCCCATCGGAAGAGAGGAAAAGCTGACTCGAGCTTCTGAGGAACATGGCGAAGAATTCCAGAGTGTGCTCGCACTACATCCACACACATTACAACAGCGCTGTGAATTAACAGTTTTATCCGTATGTGCGTGTGAGTAGTGATTCTGTGTTTTGCCAAGCCACAAGCTCCCCCAGATTTCCTTGAATGCACTCTAGTTGACCCTTTGCTGCAGGCTTTGAATTTCCAATCAGTTTCCCATGAGTAACATCACATGAGCTACACTCGAGACAACAGATTGTTCCCACAAAACGGACCCTAATCTAAACATAATTAAAAATTATACTGAGAAAATGTGACATTCTGACCCAAAACCACACTTAACAAAGTTATAAATAAAATAATGGCATGTGTGTTGCTTTCACACAGTCACACAGAATAAGCCTGTTCTAATGAACAGTTTAAGTCCAGACACCTATTTTTTTTAGGTCTGCACTCCTGATGATGGGTTGGTTACTTTCACACAGCTCATTTTCAATTAAATGACTTTAATTAAGTGGATATATAAACTATTTTCTTTGATTGTTTTGTCAAAATCAATCAGTCAATCAACACGATTCCTTAATTTTCCAAAATGACTTCTGACAAGTCAGGAGCATTGTGTTTAGCAGCAGAACATATCCGGTAGGTAGAGAGAGCAACATTCGATAGCCACAGATTGAACTGCTGACAAATAACATAGAAGCAGATGTAGTAAGGAAAGATTTGGACTGCAACCCAACATAAACACATGTAGCAACAACTTCACAAACAGTCATCTCTTTTGCCCAGGGAGGGATAGGGGCTACTTGTCAGGTTTCAGATCTCACCTAGTCATCACAATTTTTGCTGTACCTCTCTTCCCACATGTTTGGATTAAGAAGTCCCCTTGGCCGACCAATTAGGCATTCATTATAAATACTGACACAGAAGATAAATTTAAAATAACGTATTACTCATGTCATGCCGCTGTGAGTGTTTGTCTTTGTGCTGGTTTACTGGGGAAAGGCTGTATCTTTAAAGAGTAAGATGGGATTCATCTGTCATTATGATGAATTAGTAGTTTGCACAGGTATGTGAGCTAGCCAGATAAAATGTTTAAGGGGAAGCGCATAAAAGGGGAGTAATAACATCATACAATTACATGTCAAATACCTGATATAATATGGCCTGTGTATGCTCGAAGAAATATTGATACCACTACGTATTATTAAATAAACGTGGGTGCCTTTTTATAACGTTGGCTGGTAGTGTAGGGTAGCTACGGAGTTTCTCCTTCTGTGCTGGAGGCAGAAAAAAAAAACATTTCAATTCATATCCCTTTTTAATTTTTCCTCTCACCTCAGTAGGTGCTTTCATGCAAAACTCTTACAATAAATATAAAGTAAAATCTAAAATAAAATCATACAGTACATACTGTAAGACCAAAAAAGGGAAAAGACAAATCTTATCAAATTTGTAAAGTTGACACCAAAATCGCGATAAAGTGAGTCTTTTTTGAAGATGGTACAGTAGCTGTAACTCCGGTACATAAGACATCGAGAGACACTGTGTGGTATAACATAATATAGTACAAACATGTCCATAATGGATGCCAGCAGCATGAATTGACTGTAAATGTGTGTGGCTTTTTCTCCAGTGCGCTCACAGTACAAGGCCCTTGTGCAGTAAATGTCTGGATGATGATTTGTCAGGGTGCAAGAACACGATTTCTTGTTTACTATGATGAATGGGCAACACTCGCACCACACACACACCATGTTCTCTATATTGAAGCTGTCACTTTGGCTCTCCACAGCACAACCCTGCCTTCTCCAACTGTAACACCAGCCAGGGTAACTGTATTAGACAGTCTAGGGGTACCCGATTCATCCGTTAGCGCACATGGACACACATGCGCTACTCTAACTTCTCCAGTTGTTGTACACAATAGGAGAGGGATTTACACAGCAGCGTTTTTATGTTAATCAGATGGGCAAAACGAAGGAAGGCGGGAGAAAGAATCTAGTCTGTGTCATCTGGAAGAGTAGGTCATTATACATGAAGTGGTAGTGAGGATAGAGAAGCGGGTGAAAATAATTAGACAGAAAGAGGTACCTTTTGGTTGCTGACACATACATTTGTGAAGCAGCCTGTGAGCTGGTTTAGGCATGCACACAATAACATGCCTCACTCTTTTCACATTATATATCAAACACGCATTCCCAATTTGGCAGTCTGTTTAAGCTGCTGATTTTTACCATCTCTCCCTCTCGAATAAGTGCTGCTGTTCCCTTGCATCGCTGTCTGCTGTTTCAACCAGTCCCCCCAGCATCCACCATTAGGTTTCTAGAAATTCTATTTAATTCCATTTTATTTGTATAGCACTAAATCACAACAGTCACCTCAGGCACTTTAAATTGTAAGGCGAAAACCCCAACAATCAGATGACCCCCTACAAGCAAGCACTTGGCGTAACCTCCAGTTTTTATGTGCACCTGTAAAACTAAAAGGCTAGAAACTCTACATTGTTCCCTCTCGCATCTCAGTCATCCATGAACACATGAACGCTACACGAGAATTCTGTGAAAAGGAAAAGTGAAGAAAGTCTTTCGGTTTATTAACAATACAAATGAAGCCAAAATTCAGTGCGTGATATCATTTGATGGTAGGAGTTTGCACCTGTGACTGTATGCCTGCTCATTATTTGCATCTGTGATCATATGAAATGTTCAAAGTGTTCAGCATCATAATTTCTCTTATGACCCCAGGGCGAAGTTTTGTTTTCTTTTCCTACGCTTGCGTAAGCTGTACAATGAAGTTAAACTGAAGTGAGTCGATACAGTAAATCAAGAGTCTAAACTAATAAACCAAAAAGCATGCCTGCAATCCCATTCGAACACCGAGTGAAGTACATAACATATAAAACATGATTCCACACTGAGTCTAACTTTGCCACAACTGCTCAACAGCCCCAAACATTCAGGCCTGCGTTTCAAATAAACTGTGTGCTGCACCCATCACACCAAAATCGTACAAGTCCTACAAAAACCACCAAACCAAAGCTGACTCCCAGTTTTGCAAAATAAGGGGGAAAAAAGAAAAAAGAAACAGGTCACAGACCAGGACATTCGTTCAACAGGTAATAAAATAGCTTGAAATTCTTTGTTGTGACCTCTACCTGCATGGCTCTTTCAATGAAGGGGATCTGTGTCCCTGAGTTCAAGTCCTGGTTGATGATTAGCCTACGGGCCCACTGACCAGCCCGCACCACACCACTGCCCTGGATCAGCACCAGCAGCTTAGATGGGTTGGATAAGGCATCTGGGCTGAGGTAGATAAAACCGGTGGGTTCATCTTCTGTGGCATCCACCTGAACGTCCAGAAAAATACGGGTTACCACGTGTCAGCGAAATGTAATTCATTTCAAATACAATGCTTTAAAACAGTCTTGTTGTGATTTTATATGTACATCTCTGAATTCTATTGCTTTAGAGGAAAAAAACACCTGAAAAAAAATGATATTTTCCATATGTAAAGTGCATGAGTTCTCTTGTGTGTACTCTAAAAAAGCTCACATGCATCGATACATTAACCACTCAGATAACAGTCCTTATAACAGAGAGTAAAACAGAGAGAGAGAGAAAGTGTGTGCCGTTGTGCTCCACATCCAGTGCTTCTTTGCATCCTTCCCAAGTATGCCTAGAATAACCGCTAAGGAGACAAACACTGTCCATAAAAGCCATGGGTGGCAGCTGCAAGAACTTAATCCAAACAGACAAAGGGAGCCAAGTGGGGGAGAAAATCTTACCCTTTATTCTCTTGTGCGCCCTCATTCCTTCTCCCTATACTTGGCTTCGGTTAATCTTCTTAAAATCTGCGGTCACAAGTTCAATGCCATGCAGGTGGACGGACCCACCACCAACACACACACACGCCGTATACGTGTGGGCGGGTGGGCAGCAGAAAAGCATAACAGAGCAATTTTCCAGGGGAATAATGAGATAAATAGGCCAGGCAGATAAACCAGTAAAAGTGTATGGGGGCTAATGAAAGGCGCTGACTCTGGCTAGGTGATTTATGGACACTGTTAGTGCTGGAGCTAACTTTGGCATGTTTCTAAACACTGGCGCTGCCTAACATCCCCATAAACGCGCACTGAAAAATGATCACTACTTTTATATACAGAAAAAAAGAGCAGGAATGGCGAGGTAAAGGGGGGGAAAAAAGAGACAAACATGCTTCCAACAACAAATAAAAGGAATTAAGTGTGCGCTCTGAGCCTGGATGAGCTGGGCAAAGAATAACTCCACGATGGCAGAAGAGAAAGTCCCCTTCAGCGCAATTGAATGCAAAACAGATTAAGCATCAGCATGCTGCGCCTCTGTGCCTTTGAAATGAAACGTCACAATACAGTTAATTTGTTGAGGAGACACTTTTGCACAAAGGATGTGGGCAGAGGAGGAGGGTAAGAAAGACAGGGAGTAAGAGAGAAACTGAGTGAGATAGAAAAAGAAAGACAAAGAATGAATTGGGAGAGCTGACTCCTCACAATCCCCTTTTCTTTAGTTTTTTAAACAGAACACTCAATATCATAATCACACTCTGAAGCCTAAGCATTTACGTCCATTTTAATATTTAATACTCCCTTTAATCTTCAATGGCATAAATCAAAGAAGAAAATGCCTCCTTTCAGTATGGGTACTTACTGGCAGGATTTCTTTAGTCATGTTGCACTTTTTCTCCAACAGCTCATAAACATACTGAGTGATGATCTGCAGAGGAAAAAAACACACAGTGAGACATTACACTGATAATACAGTCTTAAAGCAATTAATAATTTTATATTGCTGTTGATACAAATCCATCCCACAAAAGTCAACTAAACTGTGTGCATGTGTGAGCAAGTAATAGCACCCACTGTCAAGCTTACAAACAGAATAAAAAATACTATTCACAGCCCTCGTTTGCCCTCTGGTCTGTGTGTGTGTGTGTGTGTGTGTGAGCACGAGCAACTTGAAAGGGTCTGGATTGTACTATGTGTAGTGTGTGTACGTGTGTGCGAATCACAGTGTAGTGAGAGTGTTGAGGTTGTAAGTGCCAGGAGAGGAAATCTCCTGTACAAGCGAAGGGCTGATGTAAGTTATGTTTATCCCCGCAGCCACAGCACTAAAGAACCTTATATACCGAGTCATTCCAACCCCGGGCCAAGCCTTTCATGGTTCAGTGACATTAACAACGTTCTTTTCCATTTTCCTTATTTTTTTTTCTTCTTCTCCCCCTGTCCTGCTCAGCTGAGAACACAGAGAAGCACTCGGAACAGATTTCAATTTTTGATCAGGTGTGAGAGAGAGACAGAGGAGTTAACAGTGATAATAGATGGCAAGGCACGCCACCGCTAGCAGTAAGATGTAGTAGAGCTATTGACGCTGTTATGATGTCTCAACGCATGCTATGACAAACTCTCTGTCCTGTACATGTCACAACAATTGTGTTTGGTTGATGGACCACAGAGGGAGCTGCTGCTGCTATGGAGGCTCACATTGGTTTGTTTTAGAAGTGTTAGTCTTACTAAATCAGGAAACCAAAGGCCAGCCGTGGTGCCACAGCTACGCAGCGCGCCCGAGCTTGAGTCATGCTGAACCCATCGACCCCCAAACACAAACAAGCAACAACCAGACACTGTTATGTCTCGCCGCACGGAGCGGGATGATGCCCAAATGACATTAATGTGTGGAAAGGAGAAAACCTGCGATGAGACTTAAAAAAACACCAGAAAGCAGACATGCACACAACAAGCGGAACAGGGATTGGTCATTGCATCTTTTACTAAATGAAATGTTTGGTTAACAAGTTAAAAAAAAAAATCCATTTATAAATCCAAACAATGTCAAATCATACAAATTGACCTTCACAAGCTGCCAGTGTTTTGCAGAACCCAGCAAACTTCCTGTGTGTACTAATGAAATTACTTATTTAGAGAAGGGAAAGGATCGCTGCTCAGTGCTACAATGCCAAGTGCAAAAATGTTCTGAATCAGTACAGAGAAATTAGAAGAAAAGCAAACAAACAAACAAACAACAGTAACGCAACATTTAAGGGACATGAGGTGTTCAGCTTTTGCAACTTTTGGCACAAAAATAAACAAATAAATAAATATTCTTTAATTCTTTAGACCACATTTCATTGTTTTATGTCAACCATGGAACAATGAAATTATGCAGATCTCTAAAATTGCATGTACCAAACTTACTTAATAGATCTTTGGAACAGCAAGGTCAAATGCAAATTACGAACTCACAAATAAATAAATAATACAAAGAGCAGCTTTCGCGTCAAACATGAATTTAATGATAATCACAAAACTGTAACGTTATACCCAAAATAAACTCAGTGCTAACGTAGGATACTCCTTAAAGAGCAAAACACAAGAATTACATTATGAATCAGACACATATTGGCCTTATGCCAGCCAATCAAAGGCCAGCAGACAGACCAAATGAAATCATTGATTCTACCATTTGACCCTATGGGAGGGTGGTGGTAGAGGAGCTAAAACAAGCCCACATCACCCACACAGAACCTCACAGCTAATTCACTAAAATGTCAGCTGGTCTGATGAAGACTAAAATGATTCTGGGCCTCAGTATGCTAGTGTTTAATGACATCAATAAGCTTCACAGGAAATTTCATTTGCAGCATGTTATTTGTTCTGTGCCTCAGGTGGCTCAAGAAACATCTGATATAAAATAAGAAGAGAGAGTGATGGGGAATAGGGAAAGGAGAAAAAATGTGTGTGCGGGGAAATGCAAGAGTTTCACTGCATGAATATGTTTCCACTCATAAAAGATAATGTAGATTATAAATAGGAAAATAATATTCAATGGACTGCTGGGTCATCGTATCAATTCTCTTTAGTTTATAATGTCAAGATCCAATAAGAGCTAAAGAGGGACAGTGCCACCACACAACATCCGAATTCCTTAGTAACAATGGCACAGACTGGATACACACTGAAACACGCACATACACAGGCAACCTACTTCTGTGCCGGCCTCCGAGGACTACGTCTCAGCAGCTGATCAGTACAATAAGAGAGGCCTCTTTGTCACCTAATTACCAATGTGTATTAGTGCTTTAATGAAAATGCCTGCAGGATGCAACTCTGAGTGTCTACATTGTCAGCATCAGACGATAAGACAAGCACGAGGAACTGATTTGGCAAGTAATATTAAGACACACAAAGAGAGGAGAAGCAAGGGAATGAGATGGAGAAACACAGAAGCATGTTTATAGGAGTGAAATCAATAGGTTTCACTGCCACAAATGCTACCATGATCTTTTTATCTGCAATTCGCTTGTATTATCAGGCTAACAAGACACAGGCACAGCATTATTTTAAATGTCAGCGCAGGTTTAAATTACATTAGTTTAGACTATTGTAAAAGGTTGAGGTCAAAGTCCCACACTACATGATGTTATCTTCAGGGACACACACAAGTGTGTCAGTTTGCAAAACATTTGTATCTGCACCCTTTACTTGGGTTTTTTTTTTTTCAGCCTTCAGAGAAACAAACTCAGACAGAATGTAAATGATGATAAATTATACTAATAAAACTAACTTTCCACATGCCTGTGATAAATATACGCAGATCCTGGGACAATCTTTGGAGTACGAGGTCGCCTCTATGTCTGTGGTTTGTGTAGAGGAAGCATTGCGGTGATGAACCATGAAGAGGGGGATCAGAGAGGAAGGAAGGGACTTAGAAGGAAGCTCAGCAGGAGGAAAGAAAGAAGACATGAAGGGAGGGATGTGAAGAAATCCCCAGGACACATAGTCTCGTGCCAGCTCCCACAGCGGTGAACAGCTGAGAGGAGAAGGGGTAATTGAAGAGGGGATGTGGGAGAGAGAGAGAACAGTGCAGTGCATGGCCTTGATAAGAGGCCCTTAAGTGGGTGGGCAGTGACATCAGCTCCTCGCAAACTCCTGGTCATCCCCATAACAGTCTCCTCATCGCTCACAAACAAACACCACAAGGTCTTAATGAAGACCATCGTGGCTGCAAGTAGATATACTCTTAAACTCCTCACAGAGAAGAGGACCTCCCACATTAAG